>NC_089512.1:39745593-40070593 GCF_036850995.1 Saccopteryx leptura | reverse complement strand
GGTGCCAAAACCCAAGACCAAACCAAGTATCCAGAGATTGAAATAAAACAAGTACTAAGGACCTTATAGATTAATAGAAACTAAAATGTAAATATAATACAATAATGAATGACTGCCTATGTTTTTTGTGCCATTTATATTTGAGACACTGTCTTAAGGCTTTTACATAATTTTTGTTGATTACTCACAGTAAACCTGTGAGATAGAAGATCATATCATTTACAAATAAGGAAATTAAGGCTCAGGTAGGTTGAGTAACTTTCCACAACTATTATAGTAGGAAAAATTGGAATTTCAGTTTAGGTTTGTCTAGCTTCAAGGCTTAGCTCTTTCCACAAAGCATGATTATGGTTGTGACAGATATTCAAATTATAAAGCAAGCACAGAATATAGAGAAAGACTTAAGGGAGAGGAACCTAAACTAGTCTAAGCAGGGTTAGGATCGATGAATATGAGTTTACCATGGTTTTTTCTTGTCTACCCTAAACAAGACTGCAGTGGTGTCAGACGTGAGTCTTCTCAAAACCTTTCATCATTTTACAAATTTTGCACACATCTCATTATTATAGGCTTTAATCTTTTTATGAATATTTTAATAGCCATATGCTACCCTTTGTTTTATATCATTGGTTATGTAGCTTTTTGCCCTACTTCTCTATGTGATCATTACAAAACTGAATTTATTAGAGATCTGCTTTTTGAACCACTTTAGACTCTTAATATAGCTTTCTTTTTTTCTATTTTCTTTTTTTCTACATTGAGATCATTTTTAATTGAACTTAAAGTATGATTCTTTTGGTGGGGGTGAATACACAATACGGTGTACAGAGATGTATTATAGAATTGGGCACCTGAAACCTGTATAATTATGTTAACCAGGGTCACCCCAATAAAATTCAATTTTAAAAATGTTTGGGAGCAAGAGACATACAAAAAAAATGATTCTTTTGAATTATTTTCCCTTTTTAGCACCTCATATCATGAAAGCATACCCTCCTTTTAAATGTTATAAAAATCCAGTTGGCAGGCTAATTATACTCACTTCTTCGCATGGGTTTACAAGTTTAATTTTTAGCTTGGAAATAACATTGAGATTTAATGGTTTATAATAAAGTTTTTTCTATATTTACTCAAAAGGATAAGTTTTTTAATTCTGTGTAAGAATTGTAAAGAAATTTAATTTTTCTCAGTCCCTATGAATTCAGTGATTTTATTGTTTATATTATAATAGTAAAATATAGGCATGTTAGAGGGTAAATGAGATAGTACACAAAGTAGTAAATGAAAAATTAAGTTTGTTATCCTAATCTGCCCTTATATAGCCTCACTTACCAGAGGTGAACTATTTTAACCATCTTGGTTCTAATTCTTCAGGAAGTTTCTACCACAGTCTGTTTCTTGATGTCACCTTTTAAGTAGTGTCTATTGAGTCCTTGTCATGAAGAATGAAGAATTCTTTTTATCCTGTATTATTACTTCTTCTCTTGCAATTATCAATTTTTAGTTTTACTATTATTTTATAATATTAAATATAAATTATGTATTCTCTTAACTTTAGACAAAATCTTTAAATTCTCATTATGTTTAAGATGAAGAAATTAAATGCCTCTGTACTTACCTGTTTTTTCACCAACCCGTTCTTTATCTTAGAAATTTTAATAATTTTGAAGCTATGATTTCTTTCTTTTCTTCACAGTATTACAATGACTATGGTGATATTATTAAGGAAACACTGAGTAAAACCAGGCAGATTGATAAAATTCAGTGTGCTAAGACCCTCATTCTCAGTTTACAGCAGGTAAGAAATTTGTAAAGATAGAAATAAGAAGTAGAAGTTATATATCGAGTACTTCCTTGTATTTAGTATGTGCTACTTATTAAATTAAGTCATATATCAGTATATTACTATGGGTGCTTTCTGGTACAAAGATACATGTTAAATATCTTTTCTTTTGGCAGAAAATCCAATAGTTTTGTTTTAAATTTATTGAATTGTGGAGAGAGAGAAATGTAAAATTGTTGTTCCGCTTATTCATTTATTAGTTGATTCTTGTATGTGCTCTGACGTGGGATCAAACTCGCAACCTTGGTATATCAGGGATGGTGCTGTAATTAACTGAGCTACCCAGCCAGGCTCCAATAGTTTATATTTCACAATGATGAAATTCTAAGGTGATGTACTCTTGGACCAGATGAAATGCCAAATTGTGCATTTAAAAAGTAATCATTAAAAAAGAGAAATACAGGCCCTGGCCAGTTGGCTCAACAGTAGAGCATCAACCCAGCGTCTGGAAGTCCCAGTCAGGGCACGCAGGAGAAGCAACTGTTTCCCCACCCCTCCCCCTTCTCCCTCTCCCTCTCCCCCCCCCCTTCCCCTTCTCCAGCCATGGCTTGATTAATTTGAAGGAGTTGGCCTCAAGTGCTGAGGATGGCTCCATGGCCTCTGCCTCAGGCGCTAAAAAAAAAATGATTCCATTTGCAGAGCAATGGAGCAATGGCCAGAGATGGGCAGAGAATTGCCCGCTTGAGGGCTTGCCTGGTGGATTCAGGTCAGGGCACATGCTTTCTGCCTCTCCTCCTCTCACTAAAAAATTTCTTTTTAAAAAACTAAACGTTTATAAGAGAAAAGGATATATTTATATCCTTCAGTGGAGAAGTCCTTACTGAGGAAAGAAACTACAAAGTAAAAAATTGACTTTATGGACCTTGGCTGATTGGCTCAGTAGAAGAGCATAGGCCCAGCGTGTTGAAGTCCTGAGTTCGATTCCCGGCCAGGGCACACAGGAAAAGCGCCCATCTGCTTCTCCACCCTTCCCCCCCCTTCCTCTCTATCTCTCTCTTCCCCTCCCGCAGCCAAGGTTCCATTGCAGCAAAATTGGCCCAGGCACTGAGGATGGCTCCATGGCTTCCACCTCAGGCACTAGAATGGCTCTGACTACAATGGAGCAAGGCCCCAGATGGGCAGAGCATCGTCCCGTGGTGGGCATGCCGGGTGGATCTGATCAGGCGCATGTGGGACTCTTATCTGTCTGCCTTCCCCCATACGTCTCACTACGGAAAAATACAAAAAAAAAATTTTTGATTTTATTTATATATATATAAATACACATAGATTAAGCACTAACTGCATTGGGAACAAAGTTAACAAACAAATGAGACTGGGGGAAAGTTTTTTGTTTTTTGGGGTTTTTTTTTGTTTTTTTTAATTGATCTTTACAGAGAAAAGGAGAAAGAAACATCAATTTGTTGTTCTACCTATTTATTGTTTATATATTTATTGGTTGATTCTTGTATGTGCCCTGACCAGGGATTGAACCTACAACCTTGAATATAAGGATGACACTTGAACAAACCTTGCTACCCAGCCAGCCAGGATATTTTTAATCATACGTTACAAATCAGTAAGAAAACTAAATAAATCCCATATGAAAGTGAACAGGAAATATGAAAAGCCACATTTCAGAAGAGGAAATCATAACCAATAAACATGAAAAGTGATAACTTCATTAATAATTAATGAAATACAAATTAAAACAAGTACATATTTATCAGAGCTGAACATCTTGGCATGAATTAAAATTATTGATACCTATGGCTGAAAAAGATGAGGAAGAAAAGGTCCCTTATAAAAGAAATTACCATATTTCCTCATGTATGCTTCTTCATAAGATGCTCGCATGGATAAAGACGCACCTTAATTTTGGGGCCCGAAATTTGGGGGGGAAATTATTACATAAAGTTATTGAACTCAGATTTTATTCATCATAAAATTCATACAACTCCTCATCACTGTCAAAACTCACATCGATTAGCTTATCCTCATCTGTGTCTGATGACAAATCACTGTCATCAGCAATGAGCACAAAAAAGCAGGAAATGCAAGTAAAAATTCTACAACTACTGTATAAGATGCACCCCATTTTTAGATCCAAAATTTGGGGGGGTGGGAGAAGTGTGTCTTATACATGGGGAGATATGGTACTTTTATCTTCTTGCAATATAATTTTGCAGTATATTTCAAAATTTAAGATATATATATTTTTTAAACCAATATTTTGCTATTAGGTATCTACATAGATACATGCAGGTGTGCACAAGTTATATATGTAAAAGATATTGCATTGCATCAGTTTCTATAATACTGAAAAATTGGAGTGGGTAAAGCGTCACACTAGAATGCTGAGGTCGCCAGTTCAAAACCCTGGGCTTGCCTGGTAAAGGCACATATGGGAGTTGATGCATTCTGCTTCCCACTTCCCACCCATCTCTCTCCCCGCTCCCCGTCTCTCTCCTTTCTAAAAAATGAATAAAGTCTTAAAAAATAAATAAATAAAAATCAATCGAGCCTGACCAGGAGGTGGCGCAGTGGATAGAGCATCGGACTGGGATGCAGAGGACCCAGGTTCAAGACCCCGAGGTTGCCAGCTTGAGTGTGGGCTCATCTGGTTTGAGCAAAGCTCACCAACTTGGACCCAAGGTTGCTGGTACGAGCAAGGGGTTACTCAGTCTGCTGAATGCCCACGGTCAAGGCACATATGAGAAAGCAATCAATGAACAACTAAGGTGTTGCAAGGAAAAACTGATGATTGATGCTTCTCATCTCTCTCTGTTTCTGTCTGTCTGTCCCTGTCTATCCCTCTCTCTGTAAAAAAAAAAAATCGATAAAAAATCTTAAAAGAGAATTGAAAATAGTCTCAGTATTCATCAACAGAGGAATAACTGGTTAAAGTGATTCTCTGAAGTAGCTAAAAGATTTTTAAGATGAAACATTAAATGAAAAATAGCATGTATTAGGACAAAATATGTAATAGGGTGCTATTTATAGAAACTTTGTATATAAAATATGTCAATGTTTTTAAACTGGTCTAGAAAACTTGTGAACTTTTAACAGTGATAACCTTTGGAGAGAAGAATGGCATTCAGTGGGGATAAAGGAGGATAACTTTTACTTTGGTGTTCCTTGAATTTTGTACAGTGAAAGACATTTTTGTATTCATTTTAAATGTAAACTTTAAAGGTAAAGGCTATCTATCTAAGAAAACATTTTAAACATTAAGGATTGATAAATTAAGTGTTAATGAATTAGAAAATCTCTGGAAAAACTGCTGTTTTTACTCATGGCATAGTATGTAGTTCAGGCCAGGCCAGTCTGTTGCTGAAGAAAACTTTAAAAGGTATACAACAAAATTAATGGAAGACAAGCTATTTCAATGGAAGGGTTTTGACTACAGTGAACTGGGAGATTGTGAGGTAAAGAAAAATGTCAACAAGACTTCTTAGGATCTTTGCCATGAAGAAAGTCAGAAAAATGGGTTGGAGGCTGGCAGAGAAGGTAGAGTTTAGACATTAGGCATATCTGTAGAGGGAATACATAATTATATGTAGGGGGGAGAAGTAAGCACAGGAGTAAAACTGCTGAATAGGTTAAAGGGGGTTGGATCCAGTACATAAAGAGGGAGTGACTTTAAATGAAAGCCTAGACTGACTCTTCAGATGTGTTCAGATAAAGTTAAATTTCTAACTTTGGTGGTAACTTTTATATTATTTAGTACTCCAAGGTTTTGTTTTTGTTGTTTTTTTGACACACATATATAATGTATATGTAATTTATGAAAGCCCTCCATCCAGCTTAAGAACTGTTTTATATATTTTTTTTGGGGGGGGGGAATCAGCCCTTTATATGCAAATGGTCTTTTACCCAGTGTTCTTGTCTAAGATATAATAAGTGAAAAAACAAACTTCCCAATCGTGTATTTTATATTTTGCCATCCCTTGAAAATGACAACAAAAGGAATATATAGATGTTTAGGAATATATAGTATATATCTGTAAACATATTTCATTTTCCCAAGCCAAAATTCATTCTTTTATTAAAAAGAAATTACCGTTTGCATTTAATCACATAGCTAACATGAAAATAATCTCAAAAACCTATGTAGTAATAGTAGATGACTTAATAGTAATAGATGACTTGGAGAAAGGGAACAGTATAGCTACAGTTAAATGTAAGGAGGAATATACATATGTTACCATATGCCCATTAAACATTTAAAAATTATATTACCTATTCTAACAATAAATAAATGTTTCTTAGCTGTAGGTTTTTTCTTTCTTTATTTCTACCAGTTGTTTAATGAACTTGTTCAAGAGCAAGGTCCCAACCTAGATAGGACGTCTGCCCACGTCAGTGGCATTAAAGAATTGGCACGCCGCTTTGCCCTTACGTTTGGACTGGACCAAATCAAGACACGAGAAGCAGTTGCTACACTTCACAAGTGAGTGAACCTTCTATTATACAGAATCTGATTAACTGGAATTTAACTAAAGTAACTGTTATTTGACCATTTTTACTTTGTCTTATTTTTTTCCTAAATGTTTTTATTCGTTGACTTAGAGAGGAAGGCGGAGAGAGTTTGTTGTTCCAGTTATTCATGCATTCATTGGTTGACTCCTGTGCCCTGCCAGAGGATCGTACCTGCAGTTGTGGTGTGTGTGTGGGGACAATGATCTAGCCAACTGAGCTACCCAGCCAAGGCTAGGACATCTTTTTCACCTATTCTTTTATTTAGAAGTCCGTTTTTGTTTTGAAAAAACTTAAATGCCCATTTTTCATCTATAAAAAGGCAGAGTTTAGCAAAATATTCTTACCTGATCTGTCAGTGAGAATATGTTGGAACATGGATTTAAAAACACTGCACAGTACTGATTTGGTCAGCCTCAATTCTTATCTGAAAACTGAGTGATAGACAACTTTTCCTTTTAAAAACTCACAAAAACAGCTGCTTGGTACCATGGCCAACTCTAATAACCAAATTTTTTGACAATCTAATTATCTTTCTAGTGTATTTTGTTACTCCTAAAAGATACACATGGAAATTTAGCTTTGTGACCATTTAATTTTTTACTTTTCCTTTTTTTTTTTCAAGTGAGGGGAGAGGAGATATAGAGACAGACTCCTGCATGTACCCTAACTGAGATCCACCAGTAATCTCCATTTGGGCTGATGCTCAGATCAACTGAGCTCTTTTTTAGCACCGGAGGCTGGCACACTTGGACCAGCTGAGCTGTCCTCAGCCCTCAGGGCCATCCTTGAACTAATCGAGCCTCTGTCTGCAGGAGGGAAAGAGGAGGAATTGGGGGAGAGGGAGAGAAGTACATGGTCACTTTTGTGTGCCCTGACCGGGAATCAAACCTGGGATTTCATATGCTGGGCCAATGCTCTATCCACTGAGCCAACTGGCTAGGTTAATTACTTTTCTACTGTAAAAAATATTATTGTTATACAAATATGTCATACAGTTAACATTATTGTACCATTTGAATTAATTTTACTACTGATTTTGCTGCCTTCCCATCTTTGAAATTCTAGCTTATTGAGAGAACTATACTAACTATCAGGAAAAATAAGAAGATATTTTCTTTTACTTCAGGGATGGCATAGAATTTGCCTTTAAATATCAAAATCAGAAAGGACAAGAATATCCACCTCCTAATCTGGCTTTCCTGGAAGTACTAAGTGAATTTTCTTCTAAACTTCTTCGACAGGACAAAAAGACAGTGTAAGTTGCATTTGTAGAAGTGGCTTTTATCATGATACCACTGTAATTTTAAATGTTTACTTTGTAAAAAAAATTTAATTATCTACAGTAATTACTATTGTATAGCTTTTTTTTCACTACTCTTCTTTCAGTACATAGAATTTGCAAGATTAAATTAAACAAGTGGGAATGATTTCTTACTCTGCAATTCAAAGATGTATGAACATTAGCTTAGCCATTGAATAACCCTACTTCCTTTTTAAATTAATCATATTTTAGTTTATTTCATATGACTTGTTTCAAGAAGATTGATTTTTTTAATATTTTCTATTTATATAATAATTTGAAGAAATTATATGCTATTTTTTTAAAGTGTAAATAGGAAAAGTTTTACTTAAAACTAGAAAACCTAAGAGTGATTCTGAAATGGATCCCAAATTTTATAAATTGATAGGAAGATGAGTCAATTATAACAATATGCTTAATGAACAGAAATTTGGATTAACAGTTAAAGCTTATATAAATATAAGTGATAGTTCTAAGAAAAGATATTTGTCAGAAAATATTTACTAAGCGCTTGTTGTGCTCTCTCTCTCTCTTCCCCTCACCCCTGCCTCTCTCCTTCTTTTTCCCTCTCTCTCTCCTCCTCACCCCCCCATCTCTAGAGCAATACCCATTCCTTTCCTCCACCTTTCTTCCCTCAAGACTCATATCTTTGGTTTCTCGCCTAAGCTCCAGGGGCCTTTGTTTTGACTCTGTAACGCGTCTCCTGAATCACTTTTTCTACTCCTATGACTTTCTAAATAAACTTTTGCTTTTAGCCTGTATTCGAATTAAAATATTTATATATATATTTATTAATCCTCTAATATAGTCAGGTACTTTCTATAGCTTTTATAATATGACCAGGCAGTGAATAATATAAAGTTTCTGCCCTCAGAAAACTTATGTTGTTTGTAATACAGGGAGACATGACATAAACATACAAACAAGAGTTCCAGGCACTGAAACAGAATGATATGATAGAGAATGAGTGGTGTGGGGTATTGGTGGGGATGGAGTGGTTTGAAAACATTTTTTATATAGGCATTTACAGGGAGACATTTCCTCTCAGCATTACGTTAGCTGCATCTTTAAGTTTTGATATCTTGCATTTTGTTTTCATTTATCTAAAAGTACTTTCTCATTTCTTTTGTGATTTCTTCTTTAATCTCTTGGTTATTCAGGAGTATTTTATTCAATTTTCAAAATTTGTGAATTTCCAAATTTTCTTGCCATTATTGATTTCTAAGTTCTTTACATTGTGGTTAGAGAACATGCTTTATATGATTTTAATCTTTTAAATTTATTTAGGAATGTTTATGGACCAACATATAGTCTGTTCTGGAGGATGTCCCATGTGTGCTTTGAAGAGATATATATTCTGCCTGACCAGGCAGTGGAGCAATGGATAGAGCGTTGGATTGGGAAGCAGAGGACCCAGGATGGGATGAGACCCCAGGTCACCAGCTTGAGCACGGGCTCATCTGGTTTGAGCAGAGCTCACCAGCTTGGACCCAAGGTTGCTGACTTGAGCAAGGGGTTACTCAGTCTGCTGAAGGCCCCCGGTCAAGGCACACATGAGAAAGCGATCAGTGAACAACTAAGGTGTCACAACAAAAAACTGATGATTGATGTTTCACATCTCTCTCCATTCCTGTCTGTCTGTCCCTATCTATCCCTCTCTCTGACTCTCTCTCTGTCTCTGTAAAAAAACAAAAAGAGAGAGAAAATATATATTCTGATATTGTTGCAAACAGTTTTGTTCTATAGATAGATGTCTCTTAGGTCTAGTTGACATATAGATTTGTTTGTAGTGTTGTTCAGGTCTTCTACTTCCTTGTGGATCTTTGGTCTCTTTGTTCTACCCATAATTGAAAGTGGGGTATTGAAGTCTCTAGCTATTATAATTGAATTGTTTCTCCTTTTGATTCTGTCAGTTTTTGCTTCATGTATTTTGGGGCTTTGTTGTTAGGTGTATATATGTTTATAATTGTTACATCTTCCTGATGGTTGACTGTTACTTATTATTATAAGTGTCCTCTGTCTATAGTAATTTTTGTCTTAATATGTCTTTTTTCCCTCCTTTATTGTCTTCTTTAATATTAAATACATATTTTCTAGTGTAATATATAATTCCTTCAAAAATATTTAATTGTACTTTTTATTTATTTTTTCAGTTATTTTTATAGGCCTTAGTTATGTATATATTCACTTATCAAATTTTACTTTATATTTATTCAAAGGAAATATAAAAATTTTACTTCTGTATCTCACTACTCCCTCTTTTGTGCAATTATTCTACATATTGCATCTAAATGTTACAAACCAAAAAATACATTGTTAAAATTATTACTTGATGTAATCACATGACTTAAATAAACTGAGAGAAGACTAGGAGCCAAATATTATATTTAATAGTAATATTAACCTTCTTATTTACCATTTTTGGTTCTCTTCATTTCTTCCTATGGACTTGAAATACATATTATCTGACATCATTCCCTTACTTTAATATATCTTTGCACAGACTCCCTTCTTGAGCATTTATTATCAAATATGTTCTATTTCTATGTTATTGGCCCAACAATACAGTGATACATATTGTTTTATGTAATTGTTTTTTGTGTGTGACAGAGACAGAGAGAGACAGAAAAAGGGGCAGATAGAAACAGACAGGAAGAGAGAGAGATGAGAAGTATCAGTTCTTTGTTGCAGCACCTTAGTTGTTCATTGATTGCTTTCTCATATGTTCCTTGACCGAGGGGCTACAGCAGACCGAATAACCCTGGGCTCAAGCAGGTGAGCCTTGCTTAAACCAGATGAGCCCACACTCAACCTGGCAACCTCGGGGTTTCGAACCTGGGTCCTCTATGCCCTACTCCGACATTCTATCCAGTGCGCCACCGCCAGGTCAGCTATATAATTGCTTTTTAAATCAGTTAAAAGAATAAAGGATAAGTAAGTATGCAATTATATTGTCTTTTATAAATACCTCCCAATTATCTTTCAGCACTATTTGGTTTTTCATGTAAATTCAACTTACTCTATGGTTTCATATGTTTTCAACTTCAAGAGCTTCCTTTAGTATTTCTTGTAAGGCAGGTTGGTCAGCAATAAATTCTCTTAGCTTTTGTTCATCTGGGAGTACCTTTATTTATCTTAAACTTTTAAATATAGTCTTGCTAGATTAAAACATTTATTATTATTATTGTTATTATTATTATTAAGTGAGAAGTGGGGAGGCAGAGGCACAGACTCCCACATGCGCCCAACTGGGATCCACCCAGCAAGCACCCTACCAAGAGATGCTCTGCCTGTTTGGGGCCGCTGCTCTGTTGCTCAGCAACAGAGCTATTTTAATGCCTGAGGCAAGGCCATGGAGCCCTCCTCGGCTCCTGGGGCCAACTTTGCTCAAGCCATTCGAGCCATGGCTGGGGGTGGGGAAGAGAGAAAGAGATAGAGAGAAGGGCGAAGGGGTGGAGAAGCAGATGGTCGCTTCTCCTGTGTGCTCTGACCAGGAATCGAACCCAGGACTTTCACAGGCCAGGCTAATGCTCTACTGCTGAGCCAACTGGCCAAATTTCAGATAAAAGATTCTTTTGCAATAGTTTTTTACTTTCGTCACATTTACTGTTATCTCACTGCTTTATGGCCTCCATAGTGTCTGATGAGAAGTCAGCTTTTAAACTTTTGAAGTTACCCCTTGTGTATAATGAGTTATTTTTCTCTTTCTACTTTCAGTGTTTTTTCTTTATCTTTGGCTTTCAGCATTTTGCCTGTGATGCATCTGGGCGTGGATCTCTTTGCACTTTTCCTCCCTGGACTTTGTTGCATTTTGAGGATATGTAGATTAATGTTTTTTCTTCAGATTTATTTCTGCTTCTTTGTTCTCCCAATACCACCATTACACATGTCATTGTAGTAAATGATATCCCAAATTTCTCCATTCATTTTTCTTCATTCTGTTTTCTCTCTGTTCTCAAGATTAATAATTTTTTGCCAGGTGAAATCTGTTGAGTTTCTCTAGTGAATTTGGGGTTTTTGTTAATTGTACTTTTCAACTTTAAAACTTCCTTTTGTTTGTTTGGTTTTTCTTTTTAATCATTTCTTTTGCTTCATATTCTCAATTAAATGAGAGAGGGTGTCATCACACTTTCAATTAGACATAATTTTCTTTAGTTCTTTGAATATATTTATAATGTTGTTTTGCAATTTTTGTGGGCCAAATTTCTGTCACTTGTTTTTTGTTTTGCTTTGTTTTTTGTTTTGTTTTGTTTTGTTTTTTTGCTATATGTAGGTTACATTTCCCTATTTCTTGCATGTCTCATAATTTTTTTCTTGAAAACTGAACATTTTAGATAATATGTTACATATGTGATACATTTTCTTTGTATTTTTTCGAAGTTAGAAGTGGGGAGGCAGACAGACTCCCCCATGCGCCTGACTGGGATCCACCCAGCATGCCTACTAGGGGGCGATGCTCGGCCCCTCTGGGGCATTGCTCTGTTGTGGCCGGAACCATTCTAGAGCCTGAGGCAGTGGCCATGGAGCCATCCTCAGCACCTGGGCCAACTTTTGCTCCAGTGGAGTCTTGGCTGCGAGAGGGGAAGAGAGAGATAGAAAAGAGAGGGGGAAAGGTGGAGAAGCAGATGGGCGCTTCTCCTGTGTGCCCTGACTGGGAATCAAACCTGGGACTTCCACACGCCAGGTTGACACTCTACTGCTGAACCAACCGGCCAGGGCCAATTTAGCTATTCTTGATACTGATTCTCTGCCCTCACCTTCCTGATATTGATGTGGTTTGCTTGTTCATTTTTTTATTTGTTTAGACTTGGATGGACAAACTGCTCTTCTAATGTGCAGCCTCTGCTGTCCCTGCTCAGATCTCTTTTTCCCTTTATTTCTATGTGGCTTGGATACCTAAGGGTTAGTTACCCTGTGTCAGGATAAACCTCTTAAACAAAAGTTATGTTTAAATCTCCTTACCCAGCTAGGTTTTATCTTTTATTGTTGGATGGATGTATGGTTTGAAGGCTGCTATCATAATTCAGGGTTTTACTTTGCCCTGTGGTCAGCCAGGGGATTTGCAGCTGAAATTTCCCTCTTTGCTCCTTAGAAGGGCAGGCTTGGGTGTGTGCAATCTGCCAGACTTAACAGGGAAGTATATGATTTAATATACTTATATTAAAAATATTAAATTTATTTTTAAAGCAGTTTTAGGTTCATAGCAAAACAGAGGGTAGTTACAGAAGATTCCCACACATGGATAACCTCCCTGTTATCAAAGTCCGAGAGTGGTACATTTGTTGCAACCAATGAACCCACCTTGACATAATCACCCATAGTTCATAGCATACATTACAGTTCACTCTTGGTGTTGTACATTCTATGGATTTATACAAATGTATAATTACATGTGTCCATCATTATGGTATCAAATAGAGGGTTTTTACTTCCCTAAAAATCCTATGTGTTCTATGTTCTGCCTACTCATCTTTCCTTTTCTCCCCCCAACTCCTAGCAACCACTGTTTTTGTTTTGTTTTGTTTTGTATCTTTCCAAAGCTGGAAACGGGGAGGCAGTCAGACTCCCCCATGCGCCCAACCAGGATCCACCCAGTATGCCCACCAGGGGGCGATGCTCTGCCCATCTTGGGGCATCGCTCTGCCACAATCAGAGCCATTCTAGCGCCTGAGGCAGAGGCCACAGAGCCATCCTCAGCGCCCAGGCCAACTTTGCTCCATTGGAGCCTTGGCTGCCGGAGGGGAAGAGAGAGACAGAGAGGAAGGAGAGGGGGAGGGGTGGAGAAGCAGATGGGCGCTTCTCCTATGTGCCCTGGCCGGGAATCGATCCCGGGACTCCTGCACGCCAAGCCGACGCTCTATCACTGAGCCAACCGGCCAGGGCCACAACCACTGTTTTAATTTTTATAGTTTTGCCTTTTTCAGAATATCATATACTTGGAGTCATACAAAATGTAGCCATTTCACATTAGCTTCTTTCACTAAGTAATATGCATTTTACGTTCCTGTCTTTTCATAGCTTGATAGCTCATTTCTTTTAAATATTTTTTTTTCTTTTTTTTTTTTTTCATTTCTGAAGCTGGAAACGGGGAGAGACAGTCAGACAGACTCCCGCATGCGCTCGACCGGGATCCACCCGGCACGCCCACCAGGGGTGATGCTCTGCCCACCAGGGGGCGATGCTCTGCCCATCCTGGGCGTCGCCATATTGCGACCAGAGCCACTCCAGCGCCTGAGGCAGAGGCCAAGGAGCCATCCCCAGCGCCTGGGCCATCCTTGCTCCAATGGAGCCTTGGCTGCGGGAGGGGAAGAGAGAGACAGAGAGGAAAGCGCGGCGGAGGGGTGGAGAAGCAAATGGGCGCTTCTCCTGTGTGCCCTGGCCGGGAATCGAACCCGGGTCCTCCGCACGCTAGGCCGACGCTCTACCGCTGAGCCAACCGGCCAGGGCCTCTTTTAAATATTGAATACTATTCCATTGTCTGGGTATGCCACAGTTTATTTAAATCAGGGGACCAGGGAACATGCAGATACTCCAGTACTTTCAGCCTTTTGCATTTTCACCAATGAAATAAAAGTTGGTTTTGCATCTCACTTGTATAATTGAACAACTTTCTTTGACTTGTAACTTGCTTTTCTGATGTTCTTGTTTAATAAAAAAAAAAAAGAACAGGCCCTGGCCGGTTGGCTCAGTGGTAGAGCGTCAGCCTGGTGTGCAGAAGTCCCGGGTTCGATTCCCGGCCAGGACACACAGGAGAAGCACCCATCTGCTTCTCCACCCCTCCCCCTCTTCTTTCTCTCTGTGTCTCTCTTCCCCTCCCGCAGCCAAGGCTCCATTGGAACAAAGATGGCCCAGGCGATGGGGATGGCTCCATGGACTCTGCCTCAGGTGCTAGAATGGCTCTGGTTGCAACAGAGCAATGCCCCAGATGGGTGGAGCATCGCCCCCTGGTGGGCGTGCCGGGTGGATCCCGGTCAGGCGCATGCAGGGGTCTGTCTTACTGCCTCCCCATTTCCAACTTCAGAAAAATACAAAAAAAAAAAATGCTTTTTTTATTGCTTCATATTCATTTTGAAATATCCCCTAACCTAATTTTTGTGAGCAGTATATTCCCTTACTGAAGGACATCTATGTTGCTTTCAAGTTCTGGCAGTCTGAAGAAAGCTGCTTCAGGTTTTGGGGGAGGGGGTTGTTTGTTGTTTGTTTGTTTGGGGGTTTTTTTTGTATTTTTCTGAAGTTGGAAACGGGGAGGCAGTCAGACAGACTCCCGCATGCACCCAACCAGGGTCCGCCCAGCATGCCCACCAGGGGGCGATGCTCTGCCCATCTGTGGTGTTGCTCTGTTGTGACCAGGGCCATTCTAGCGCCTGAGGCAGAGGCCATGGAGCCATCCTCAGCGCCCAGGCCAACTTTGCTCCAATGAAGCCTTGACTGCAGGAAAGGAAGAGAGAGGCAGAGAGGAAGGAGAGGGGAAGGGGTGGAGAAACAGATGGGCACTTCTGTGTGCCCTGGCTGGGAATCGAACCTGGGACTCCTACCACTGAACCAACCGGCCAGGGTGCTTCAGGTTTTTATGAGAGTGTAAGTTAACTCCTTTGGGTAAATACCAGGGAGTGCAGTTGCTGGATTGCGTAAAAGAGTATGTATGGTTTTGCAAGAAACCACAAAACTGTCTTCCAAAAGTGGATGTACCATTTTGCATTCCTGCCAGCATTTAGAATTAATGTTCTGTATTTTGGCCATTCTAATAGGTATGTATTAGTATCTCATAATTGTTTTAATTTGCATTTTCATGGTATGATATGGAGTATCTTTTCATATGCTTATTTACCGTCTATATGTTTTCCTTGGTGAAGTATCTATTCAGGTCTTTTGCCCACTTTTAAATGGGATTGTTTATTTTCTTACTGAATTTTAACAGTTCTTTGTATGTTAGATATTAGTCCTTTATAGATTTGTATTTTGCATATATTTTTTTCAGTCTGTGATTGCCTTGTCATTATCTAGACCAGCAGTTCTCAACCTGTGGGTCGCGACCCCGGCGGGGGTCGAACGACCAAAACACAGGGGTCGCCTAAAGTAATCAAACCACTGGCTGCGGGAGGGGAGGAGGGAGAGAAGTGGGAGAGGGAAGGGGAGAGAAGCAGATGGTCACTTCCCTTGTGTGCCCCAATCGGAAATCGAACCCAAGATATCCATACTGTATAATAAATATGTATTTTCTGATGGCTTTAGGCGACCCCTGTGTTTCGGTCGTTCGACCCCCGCCGGGGTCGTGACCCACAGGTTGAGAACTGCTGGTCTAGACAGTGTCTATTGCAGAGCAGAAATTTTAATTTTTTTTTTAAGGTGAGAGGAGGGGAGATAGTGAGACAGACTTCCATATGTGCCCTGACTGGGATCCACCTGGCAACCCTGTTGGGGCTGATGCTTGCAACCAAGCTATTTTTAGTTCCTAAGGCTGACAAGACAGACCAACCTGAGCTTGGGCTGATGGTCAAACTAATCAAGCCACTGGCTGTGGGAGGGGAGGAGGGAGAGAAGTGGGAGAGGGAAGGGGAGAGAAGCAGATGGTCACTTCCCTGTGTGCCCCAATCGGAAATCGAACCCAAGATATCCATATGCTCAAATGATGCTCAATCCACTGAGCCACCAGTCAAGGCTGAAATTTTTAAATTTTAATAAAATCCAGTTTATCACTTATTGTTTTGCAGGGATAATCCAAAAAGTCCTTACCATACCCAAAATCATCTAGGTTTTCTCCTATGTGATTTTCTGGAAGTTTTATATTTTGTGTTTTACATTTCAGTTTGTTACACATTTTGAGTTAATTTTTGTGAAATATTTTAGGTCTGTGTCTAGATTAATTTTTTGTTTGTAGATGTCCAGTTATTATGACATCATTTGTTAAAGACACTATCTTTACTCCATTTTATTGCTTTATTCCTTTGTCAAAGATCAAATGACTGTATTTATGTGGGTCTCTTACCTGGGCTCTGTTCTATTCCATTGATCTATGTCTTTTCATTCACTAATACCATACTGTCTTCACTATGATAGCTCTTTTTTCTAGCCTTATTGAAATATATTTGATGTATAACATTGTATGGGTTTAAGGAGTCCAATGTGATTATTTGATATTGTGTTGGCTATTCTGGGTCTTTTGCCTCTCCATAATCTTAGAATCAGTATGTTATTATTCACAAAGTAACTTGCTAAGATTTTGATGGGAAGCGCCTTGAATCTATAGATAAGTTAGAAGAACTCAGTTCTTGACAATACTGACTCTTCCTACCCATGAACATGGAATATCTTCCATTTATTTAGTATTTTCATTTATTTATCAGGGTTTAGTAGTTTTCTGCATATACCTGTTGTAGGTGTTTTGTTAGATGTATACCTCAGTAATTATTGGGGGGGGGGGTACTAATGTAAATGGCATTGTGTCTTTAATTTCAAATTTCACTTGTTTATTGCTGATTTTTAGGAAGCAATTGACTTCCATGTATTAAATTTGTAATCTGCAACCTTGCTATAATTGCTTATTAGTTCTTACAGTTTGTCAATTCTTTAAGATTTTCTACATAGGACTTTCATCATGTCATCTGTAATCAAGGACAATTTGATTTCTGCCTTTCCAACCTGTATACTTTGTATTTCCTTATTTTGTCTTATTGCATTAACAAGAATTTTCAGTACACAGTGGTAGAGCGTAGGCCTAGCGTGCAGGAGTCCCGGGTTCGATTCCCAGCCAGGGCACACAGGAGAAGTGCCCATCTGCTTCTCCACCACTCCCCCTCTCCTTCCTCTCTCTCTCTTCCCTTCCCGCAGCCAAGGCTCCACTGGAGCAGAGTTGGCCCGGGCGTTGAGGATGGCTCTGTGGCCTCTGCCTCATGCACTAGAATGGCTCTGGTTGCAGCAGAGTGACGCCCCGGATGGGCAGAGCATCGCCCCCTGGTGGGCATGCAGAGTGGATCCCGGTCGGGCGCATGCGGGAGTCTGTCTGACTACCTCCCCGTTTCCAGCTTCAGAAAAATACAAAAAGGAAAAAAAAATAAAAATTAAAAAAAAGAAGTGCCTATTCATTTAAAAAAAAAAAGAATTTCCAGTACAGTGTTGAAAAGGGAGTATTAAAGGGGGACATTTTTGCCTTGTAACTGATTTGGTAGGGAAGTTCCAAGTTTCTCAGCATTAAGTGTGATGTACAGTTTTTTATAAATGTTCATTTATTATCAAGTTGAGAAAGTTTACCTCTGTTACTAGTTTACTGAGAGGTTTTTTTTGTTTGTTTGTTTTGTATTTTTCTGAAGTTGGAAACGGGGAGGCAGTCAGACAGACTCCCGCATGCGCCCAACCGGGATCCACCCGGCATGTCCACCAGGGGGCGATGCTCTGCCCATCTGGGTTGTTGCTCCGCTGCAACCAGAGCCATTCTAGCACCTGAGGCAGAAGCCATAGAGCCATCCCCAGCGCCCGGGCCAACTTTGCTCCAATGGAGCCTTGGCTGCCGGAGGGGAAGAGAGAGACAGAGAGGAAGGAGTAGGGGAGGGGTGGAGAAGCAGATGGGTGCTTCTCCTGTGTGCCCTGGCCAGGAATCGAACCCGGGACTCCTGCACACCAGGCCGACGCTCTACCACTGAGCCAACTGGCCAGGGCTTACTGAGAGTTTTTATCATGAATGGGTTTTGGGAGATTTCGTCAAATGTCTTTCCTGTATCTATTGATATAATCATTTTTTTTTCCTGTTTTGACAGATTACATTAATTTTTGAATGTTGAACTAGCTTTGCATTACCTACGTTACATCCCACTTGGTCATGTTGTCTACAATTTTAAGGGGTGTTTTGTTTGTTTTTTGTTTTTTTTAAGTTTTAAGTTAGGACTTTGATTAACCTTCTTTACTAATTTTTATTTTCTATTGAATTTATTGGAATGATATTGGTTAATAAAATTATATAGGTTTCAGGTGTACATTTCTGTAATATGGTGTACAGATGTAATTCTTTTAGTACATTGTTGGATTCTATTTACTAATATTTTATTGAGGATTTTTGCATTTATGTTTATAAAGATAATTAGTCTCTAGTTTTCTTGTTATGCCTTTATCTGGTTTTGGTATTAGGGTAATGCTGGCCTCATAAAATGAGTTAGAAAGTATTTTCTCTGCTTCTATCTTCTGAAAGAGATTATAGAGAACTGGTATATTTCTTCCTTAAATATTTGGTTGATTTCACCAGGGAACCCATTTGTGTCCTGCGTTTTCTGTTTTGGAGGATTATTAATTATTGATTCAATTTATTTAATAGAGATTGTCTGTTTCTTGTGTTAGTTTTGGCGAATTGTGTGTTTCAAGGAATTGGTGTTTCATCTAGATTGTCAAAGTTATAGGCATAGTGTTGTTTATAGTATTCCTTTATTTTCCTTTTAATGCCCATAGGTTCTTTGTGATGGTGTGTCCTTTTTCATTTCTGCTATTAGTAATTTGTGCCCACTCTCATTTTTTCTTAGCTAGCTTGGCTAGAGGCTTAACAGTTTTATTGATCTTAACAATTTTCAAGGAACCAGCTTTTGATTTTCCCAGTTTTCTCTGATTTCATGTTTTTAATTTCATCTCTAATTTTTTTCTTTTCTTCCAGATTGGATTTAATTTTGTCTTATTATTTTTATAGTTTTCTAAGGTAGAAACTTGCTGATTTTAGATTTTTTTTCTAATATGTCTATTCAGTGCCGTAAATTTCCCTCTATACACTGCTTTCACTGCATGTCACACATTTTGGTAAGTTGCATTTTCTTTTTAATTTAGTTCAAAATATTTTTAAATTTCTTGTGATTTCTTTGACCTATATGTTATTTCAAAGTATGTTTAGTCTTCATATATTTGAGAATTTTTTCAGCTTTCTAATGTTGATTTCTAGTTTAATTCCACTGTGGTCTGAGAGCAGACATTCTATGATTTCTATATTTATAAATTTGTTAAGGTGTGTTTTATGGCGCATAATGTGGTCTTTCTTGGTGAATGTTCTAGGTCAGTGGTCCGCAAACTTATTAGTCAACAGAGCCAGATATCAACAGTACAACGATTGAAATTTCTTTTGAGAACCAAATTTTTTAAACTTAAACTATCTAGGTAGGTACATTCCTTATTGAGGTAGCGCCCGCACAGGGTATTGGGATCAAAGAGCCACATGTGGCTCGCAAGCTGCAGTTTGCCAATCAGGGCTCTAAGTGACCATGAGGAAAATGTATTTTCTGCTATTGTTGGATGAAGTAGTCTGTAAACACCAATTATATCTAGGTAATTTATGGTGTAGTTGAGTTCAACCATGTCCTTACTGATTTTTTTGCCTGCTTAGTATGTCCATTTCTGATAGATGTTGAACTCTCTTACTCTAAATAGCGTATTTATCTATTTCTCTTTGCAGTAGTTTTCTTTCTCCCATAATTTGATACTCTCTTGGTAGGCACATACACAATAAGGATTTTCTTCCCTGAGAATTGACCCCCTTCATTAGTATGTAGTGCCACACCCCCTTTTTCTTTTAATTATTGATTTTTTTGAGAGAGAGGCAGAGGGAGAGAGGAACAGGAACATTGAGCTGCTCCTATATGTGCCCCGAATGGGGAATCAAACTGGCAATCTTCGTGCTTTGAATGACGCTCCAACTAACCAAACTAACAGGTCAGGGCTTACTTTTTATTGATTTTTAGAGAGACAGAGAAAGGAAGTGAGAGAGAGGGGAGAAGGAAGGGAAGCATTTATTTGTTGTTCCACTCAGTTGTCATTCCCTGGCCACTTTTAGTGTGTTCCTTGACTGGGGATCAAACCCACAACCTTGTTATTTCAAGGCAACCCTCTTAACCAACTGAGCTAAATGACCAGAACCTATTTATTGATTTTAGAGGGAAGAAGAGAGAGAGAGACCAAAATATCAAACTATTCCTGTATGTGCCCTGACCTGGGATCAAACCTGCAACCTTTTGCACATATGTCCAATGCTCCAACCAAACAACTTATCCTGTCTACTTTCCTTGCTGTGAAGTCTGCTCTGTATGAAATTAATATAGCTACTCCTGCTTTCTTTTGGTTAGTGTTAGTATGCTATATCTTTTCCATTCATTTATTTTTAATCAATATGTGTCTATATTTAAAGTGAATTTCTATAGACAACCTATATTTTGTCTTGTTCTTTGATCCACTCTGACAATCTCTTTTACTTGGTGCATTTAGACCATTGACATTCAAGTTGATACTCATGTAGCTGGATTACTATCTACTGTAGAGGCAGGAAGGGAGATGATATTGCTTCTAATGCATGCCCTTGACCAGGGGGCTCTAGCCAAGCCAGTGACCTTTGGGCTCAAGCAGGAACCATGGGATCATCTCAATGAGCCCATGCTTAAGCCAGCAACCTTAGGGTTTCGAACCTGGGACCTCAGCGCCCCAGGTTAATGCTGTTATCCACTGTGCCACCACCAGTCAGGCTGCCTTTTGTAGTTTTAATTGAACATTTTATGATTCTATTAGTTCCTTTTCTTAGCACATTGATACTTTTTAAGTGGTTGCCCTAGAATTTGCAATATATATTTACAGTTAATCTAAGTTTACTTCACACGTAGGAGTTAACAAATAATCCAGTTCATTCCTCCCATCCTTTGTATTATTGTTGTCATTTATTTCATTTGTATATATCATACATAATGGAATACATTGTTAGTGTTATTTATTTATTTATTTATTTATTTGTATTTTTCTGAAGCTGGAAACGGGGAGAGACAGTCAGACAGACTCCCACATGTGCCCGACCGGGATCCACCCGGCACACCCACCAGGGGGCGATGCTCTGCCCCTCCGGGGAGTCGCTCTGTTGCTACCAGAGCCACTCTAGCGCCTGGGGCAGAGGCCAAGGAGCCATCCCCAGCGCCCGGGCCATCTTTGCTCCAATGGAGCCTCGGCTGCGGGAGGGGAAGAGAGAGACAGAGAGGAAGGAGGGGAGGGGGTGGAGAAGCAAATGGGCGCTTCTCCTATGTGCCCTGGCCGGAAATTGAACCCGGGTCCCCCACACGCCAGGCCGACGCTCTACCGCTGAGCCAACCGGCCAAGGGCCGCTCTGTTTCTTTTATTTGAGTTTTTTGCCTTTTGGTGTGCCTTGTATTTTTTTCTGGATAGCTGGACATAATGTGCTGGGTAAAAGGAACTGTTGTAAATAGGCATTTAGTCATATAGTAGCGAGAGAGAGGAAGCATTCTCTAGTCCCATGATTAGGTCTCAAGCCTTTTAGTGAGTTGCTGGACTAGGAACTTAACGTGTGCTTCTCTGGGGTTTTGTTTGTTTGTTTTGTTTTGGGGTTTTTCCCCTCCCCTCAGGTGGAATAGGTTGAGTGTGCTGGGCTGGAGTTGGCTATTTTCCTTCCCCCTTGCCAGTTAGGCTCCAAAGTTGTGAGGACTGCCCCTATGACTAGGTACGCTGTAGTTTATAACTCTCAGACTTGTCCACAGTTGTGCCTCCAGCAATTCATGAGTTTCAGTGCTTCCCAAGGTGGTTTCTGCTCGTGTGTTTGTTTCAGTAAGACGTACTTCCTGTATTCACCTGTGCCTCCACAGTGATTTTCATCTCTTGTGGCTCCAAGAAGAGCTGTTGTTTTATTTTCCTTTTTTCCAGTTTTTTTCAACTTTTTATTTGTTAGGTCGCATTGGCAACTTACAAACTCTTTGCATGCAGAACGGGAAACCAGTCTGTTGTGATTTTATTTTTAAACCTGGTTTCCTAGGAGCTGCTCTTGAGTAAGAGCAGCTTATTCAGCCGGCTTTTGGTTAGAAGTTGTGTTTAAGTCCCTTGTGCCAGTGAGGCTTCCTCCCTGTGTTGATAGATCTGTGTGTGTGGCTTAGAGCAGTGGTCCCCAACCCCCGGGCCGCAGACCGGTACCAGTCCATGGGCCATTTGGTACAGTCTGCAGAGAAAGAATAAATAACTTACATTATTTCCATTTTATTTATATTTAAGTCTGAACGATGTTTATATATATATATATATATATATATATATATATATTTTTTTTTTTTTTAAACAGAGTTAGAGAGAGGGATAGACAGGAACGGAGAGATGAGAAGCACCAATCTTTAGTTTTTCGTTGCACATTGCGACACCTTAGTTGTTCATTGATTGCTTTCATTGATTGCTTTCTCATATGTGCCTTGACCGTGGGCCTTCAGCAGACCAAGTAACCCCTTGCTCGAGCCAGCAACCTTGGGACCTTGGGTCCAAGCTGGTGAGCTTTTGCTCAAACCAGATGAGCCCGCATGCAAGCTGGCGACCTGAGGGTCTTGAACCTGGGTCCTTGGCATCCCAGTCCGACGCTCTATCCACTGCACCACAGCCTGGTCAGGCAATGTTTTCTTTTTTAAAAATGACCAGATTCCCTCTGTTATATCACTCTTGACGCTTGTCTCATAAGCTCGACAATTATATTTTAAAATATTACAGTTTTTACGCCAGTCGCATAATTTTATTTTGTGCATTTATCCGTCCCACCCTAAAGGCTGGTTCGTGAAAATATTTTCTGACATTAAACTGGTCCATGGCCCAAAAAAGGTTGGGGACCACTGGCTTAGAGAATGATTTCAAAGCTGCCCCAACCCCTGTTCTATTTGCCCATGAATGGGTACAGTAGCATATGTGCACATCCTTTTCATTCCAGGAGGGCTCTTCTTGGCTTTGGTTCAAGAGCCACCAGCACCCTTTTATTTGCTTTTCAAGATCTCCATTGTTTTCAACAACACCCTTAAGTGAGAAATATTATATACTGTAATCCAAATAAAGTCAGTCTTCCCACATAGAGCTGGAAATCTCCAGCCTATGATCTCCCTCAGCCCCCGAGGAGAATTTTTATGCCACTGAACAGGAACTGGGCACTGGAACAACATCCCTTTTCTTCCATAATACCACCCTGTTCTATGGGCAGGGGTCTGGAGGGTAATGCCTTTTTCTCAGCTTGCCCATCCAGGGCCCAGAGTTCTTAGGCTGATGTGCATGGGGTAGAATTACTACCCAACAAGTTGGAGTTTGAGCGGGGCATGCTCATTGCTCTTAGCTGCTGTCCTGCAACACAGAGATGGCCTACTTCTTCCAGGACAGCTCTAAACAGAAAGGGAGCCCCCATCTCTTCTCCATGTCCATCCAGAGTACAGCTCGTGGAGTAGTTTCTTTAACATGGAGCTGTGGTGAGGGAGAGGGGACAAGGGAATGCAGGATGTGGTTCAAATACTGCAAACTCTTACTGTTCTGAGATTTAGTAGATTTTCTTGAATTAATGTTTTCTTCATTTGCTATATGCCCTTAGGACAGTTTTTAAACTTTAAATTATTATCTTTTATAATTTTCATCAGTTGAAGGTTGTTTTGCTGGGGAGAGGTTATATGCAAAGCTCCTTACTCCACCATTCCAGAACTCTTGCCTTGGTTTGAACATTTAAAAGAAAATAACCTTTATGAGCCAAACTTCTTGAGTTATTTTAAACATTGATATTTCAAAACAAAGTTAGAGACATAGGATGCGTGCACATACACCCTAATACATTCACGTGTTTAAAAGTATTCCAGGAATATGTGAAGCAAAACCTTAAATTCTCAGTCCCTCTCTTTCCAAAGATAACCATTAATAGTGTATCCTTAGGGAATCTTCAGAATCGTCTGAGAGAGCCTGAGGTTATGAAAAAATTACGGTAAGTGCTTCCTTTAAAATCATTACTTTTTCTGTTGTGTTCCTAGTCATTCGTACCTAGAAAAATTTCTTACGGAGCAGATGATGGAAAGGAGGGAAGACGTATGGCTTCCGCTCATCTCCTATAGAAATTCATTAGTCACCGGAGGTGAAGATGATAGAATGTCTGTGAACAGTGGAAGTAGCAGCAGCAAAACCTCCTCAGTGAGGAATAAGAAAGGACGACCCCCACTTCACAAGAAACGAGTAGAGGGTAAGTGTGCCTTCACACTGAGACAATTAGCTTTCCTGGTATTATAGAGATAAATAGAGTAGCAAATAATCTTTTGAAGCAAGATGATACTGTTAAGCATATTATTTCCTTATGTGATACACATTGAGAGATTCAGGCAAAGAGGCTGGAATAGGTAGAGTGGGACAGAAGACAGTCAAGGAAGAAAGAAGTTGAAAGAGCATGGAACACGGAGGAAGATAGGCATAGAGAAAAAAGGGCATATAATTAGGGCAGTCTATAAAAGTGACCCCATACCATAGTCCTCTCATACGTTTTAAAATAAAATAGTTATATTATTTTGTCAAAATTCATACTAATATTGGAGAGATTCCGGTAAATTGAGGGTTCACCCCTATAGCAAATTAAATATATCAGAACAGCTTTCTATTTCTACCATTTGGATGAATCATTTATTTTTGTGTATTAAAATAGTGATGGCCAAATCTGGTTTTGGAAGTTTAAATACTTACACAAAGTCACACAAGTGAGTGGTATAACTGGAATTCAAACTGTACAGTCTAACTCCAGAGCCATGTTCAAGTCCATGCTATAACTTCTAACAGTTCACTTCACCCATGAAATTCTGTGACTGTTAACTGGAATTTTACAGATGAAAGTCTGGATAACACATGGTTAAATAGGACTGACACCATGATTCAGACTCCTGGACCCCTGCCAGCACCACAGCTCACTTCCACTGTCCTGCGGGAGAACAGCCGGCCCATGGGAGAGCAGATTCAGGAACCCGAGTCTGAACATGGTTCTGAACCTGACTTCTTACACAAGTAAGTAGTGAGAACTCACTTTTTTTTTTTAAGCAAGGGAGAGACAGGAAGGGAGAGAGATGAGAAGCATCAACTCATAGGTGTAGCATTTTTTAGTTGTTCATTGATTGCTTCTCATACGTGTGTTGACCAGGGGGCTCCAGCCGAGCAAATGGCCCCTTGCTCAAGCCAGTGACCATGGGGTTCCAAACCTGGGACCTCAGCATCCCAGGTCAGTGCTCTACCCACTGCACCACCACCAGTCAGGTTAAAACAGGGGTCTCAAACTCGCGGCCGTGCGGCACGCCCACCAATTTTGTGCGGCCCACAGACTAATCAAACTTCGTGGATTAATCTGCGGGCCGCACAAAATTGGTGGGCGGGCCGCGAGTTTGAGACCCCTGGGCTAAAAGTTCATTTTCTTGACATAAAACCTTTAGCTGTTAAAGAAACTATGTAAGAAAAATCCTGAACAGCAAATAGACTGTAGTACTTTTATAATCCATTTAATTAATAGTACTTTAACTGGGCTAAGTTTATATTTTAAACTGTTTGCAGAAAAAATTACTATTAAGGTATTTGATACCATCTGAGAATTAGTTGCCCTTTCTCTGAAACAATCAAAATTTCCCACAGTAGCAATTAAAATGTTTTCTCGTGCTAGAGCTGCAAAAACTGTGATTGCATGACTTTTTCTATTTTAAAAAAATAAATAAAACCTTAACTTTTCCTTTATTTTTCCATCCAGCTTTGAAATTCTCTTAGCTCCTCACTAATGTTCCTATTCCCACTGGGATAATGCTATGAACTACTCTGATGGATAAGAAATTATTTTTTTGAGAGAGGAACAGACAGACAGACAGGAAGGGAGAAAGATGAGAAGTATCAATTCTTCATTGCAGCACCTTAGTTATTCCTTGATTACTTTCTCATATGTGCCTTGACTGAGCCAGTGACCCCTTGCTCAAGCTGGTGACCTCGGGGTTTCAAACATGAGTTTTCGGTGTCCCAGGCTGACACTATTCACAGCACCACACTGCCTGGTCAGACAAGAGAGAGAATTCTTAAACTCAAACACGTTTAATTGGTTAGAAACGAAAAAAGTGTTAGAAGTGTTTGGGTTCTGGGTTCCCTAAGAGGACCTTTCTTCAAAGCTGAAGGGATAATTGTCAGCAGCCCCTGCATAACTGGGCATTCTTAGAAGTTGGTTTTACCATATGACCAGCTTCCTACAGAGTGGTTCCTTATTTGAACTGCCTGCCTTGCTTCCCTGACCTTACCACTTGTCAGTTCCTCCTGGCTGTGGTCTGCCTTTCTTTCCCTGCTGTAGGTTTACAGGTTTAATCAAGGTGGTAGCCCTACATTATTATGTAAAGATAGCTGCTTAGAGAGAACTTCATGCAACAGATTTTATCTAGTAAAAATCATTAAAGTTTGTATCATGTGAAAGTCCCAAGAGGCATGTTATGTAAGAGTTCATGTGCCAATAAGTAGAGTATAGGTGAAAATTTGGCCCAGCATTCACCTGACTCCAAATCTCAGAAGGATAGAGAAAAATTTATACTCTTCCTTGTTCAACTCTGGAGGTTTCTGAGCTATCAGGCTAGCATCCTTTCTGTCCCCTACCTAGGGAACTGGTTTCCCAAGTAGGAATACTTGCGAGTATGACAGCCGCTGAATACAGAGATCTGAGAAGCAGTCATTTGGCAGGGGTTTGGGAATGAAGTTGATAATTGAAGCACCTGTAGGGGAGAGATAATTTTTCCTCCACTCTCTTAAGCCCCCACACTGACTCTGAAGAGTCTGTCTCCAATAGGAGGAGGGTTTTTGTCCAGGACATTTTTTTGTATTTACTATTTAATTGTTTTCAGCTCAGAATAACTTACCCTTAGGAGGCGTATTTTGGGATTTCCTTTACACCTAGGAACTAGCCACAGCCAGCTTCTCTTGGAGACTTAGGAATCTCTTTGGGCAACTGCCTGCCATTTCTACAAAGGCAGATCCTTTGATAACACTCTCACCACGCCTGGAACAAATCCAGCTAATTCCCCCTACACAGAGATTAGGCCAGCCAACTACAGCCTTTGCACAGTTGCATGGAATTTAGTAGCTAATTTAATTATCTGCTGCCACAAAGTGAATAATAGTGCTGTCTTTAGTCCTCAGATGCAGATCTCTTGGTTAGGCCAGCCAAAATTAGAAGACTTAAATCGGAAGGACAGAACAGGAATGAACTACATGAAAGTGAGAACTGGAGTGAGGCATGCCGTGTAAGTGTCACATCCAGTATCACAAGAACGTGACTATGTGATGCTGGTCATTTTGTGGAATGACTTGGGCTTCTCCACTGTGTGGTTGTAGGAGTTAAAATCATAATTCAGGATATGCTATGCAGCATAGGACGGGAATGGAAGGCATGGGCCTTGAGGTTTCATTGTTTAAGTCCTGTGCTGCTACTTGCCAGCTACGTGGCTTTGGGCAAGCTCTAAAACCTGTGCTCAGGTTCCTGGTTTGTAAATTCGGGATGATGACAGTACCAACTACTTAGAGTTTTAGAGAAATGGATACATAATTAAATAAATGTTTACTATTACTGTTGTTGCATTTAAATTATAATTCTGATGAGTTGAGATGAATTTTTGAGTAAACCGAATGAATGATCTTTAATTATATTACAGTTCAGTTACTATAATTTGTGCAGTCTACAGGTGGTAATTGGAAGATTGTTTAGAAGATCTAATATAAGAGCCAGGACTCCAAATTCAGTGAATCTGAATAGCTTTCTGACTGCTTTTTTCTTATCAGTCGGGGCCTAATGGAGGAAGATGCAGAGCCTATCTTTGAAGATGTGATGATGTCATCCCGGAGTCAGTTAGAGGATATGAATGAAGAATTTGAAGACACCATGGTAATTGATCTGGTAAGAAAAGTCAATACATTTTTCTTCTGGTTAAATGAAGACATTGGTGTAAGACAGTTTTACTTTTAGAAGCCTGTGGGAAGAAGAGGGAAGGGTAGCACTGACCAACAACAGTAGGCAGGGTCAGCGTTAAGGCTTATGGGAATTCAAATGAACCTATGTGGTGTTCAAGCCTGCAAAGCATCAGATTTTGAACTCTTGCAGTAACAACCAGTTCCTTCTTATTACCTTCTTGAAAACATACTTTATCTGGCCTCTCGTTATACACTGTGCTTCCACAACCAAATGCAGAATATGGACTAGGTGTATTAAGACATTGTCAGGATTAATAATGCTTGGAAGTTATGTTTTGTTTTGTTATTTAATTTCCATCCATTAGAGATACATATTGAAGGTAATTATAGGTGAAATGACATGGAGAAGAAAAAACAGATGATTCAGTGAAATAAGATTTGCAAATGTTTGACAGTGGTTGACGGGGTGATGGCAACATGGAAATTCATCATACTTTCTCTTTGTATTAATTTGCTTTGTATTAAATAACACTGAGTGGGTGATTTAAACCACAGAAACTTTCTCACAATTCTGGAGGCTAGAAATCTGAGATCAAGGTATCAGTAGGGTTGATTTCAATCTGAAGTCTCTCTTTAGTTCTTGCAGGTGGCCACCTTTGTCTTTACAAAGTCTTTTCTTTCTTCTTCTAAGGACATGAATTATATTGGATTAGAACCCACCCATATGACCTCCTTTTACCTTAATTGCCTCTTTAAAAGCCCTATCTCCAAGTAACAATCACATTCTGAGGTACTGGGGATTAGGACTTTAACATATAAATTTTTTTTTTTTTAAGCTTTTTTTTTTTTAATTTTTTAATTTTTATTTTATTTATTCATTTTTAGAGAGGAGAGAGAGACAGAGAGAGAGGGAGAGAGAGGAGAGAGAGACAGAGAGAGAGAAGGGGGGGGCTGGAAGCATCAACTCCCATATGTGCCTTGACCAGGCAAGCCCAGGGTTTCGAACCGGCGGCCTCAGCATTCCAGGTCGACGCTTTATCCACTGCACCACTACAGATCAGGCTTAACATATAAATTTAGAAACATAATTTAATCCAGGGGTCTCAAACTCGCGGCCCGCCCACCAATTTTGTGCGGCCCGCAGACTGGCCCGCAGATTAATCCACGAAGTTTGATTAGTCTGTGGGCCGCACAAAATTGGTGGGCGGGCCACACGGCCGCGAGTTTGAGACCCCTGATTTAATCCATAACATTCTGCATTGTATGTTTTGATTTTCCATGAGATTATGTCACTCCAATCTACAACCTTCCTTTCCCAAGCTCATCATTTCCTTCCATCTCCCTGCTTTGGGGAGTTTAGTGAATTTTACAATTATACTATGATTGAAAGATATTCTCTATAGATCCCAAAATTATTTATAGGCATTTACATGTTCAGTTGATTCATACCTTTTTTCCTTGTCTGATAGTTAAAAGCCAAAGTTATTTTTTTAATGTATGCTCCATGTAAAAACCAGATTATTTTTTTTAAATTGACCCTTAACAGTTCTGTATATTTATGGTACCATCAGCTGCTTATTATCTTCCTTCATTGTCTTAGTGTACCTCAGGAAAAAATGAAATATCTGGCTTCTCTTTCCAGCCCCCATCAAGAAATCGGCGAGAGAGAGCAGAGCTGAGGCCAGATTTCTTTGATTCTGCAGCTATCATAGAAGACGATTCAGTAAATGCTAAATTACTACGTTTTAACTTTGGTTTCTGGGTCTTGTTTTTGCATGAAGTTATTAATTGTGTTTCTCATTTTCTAGGGATTTGGAATGCCTATGTTCTGAAGCCTGAAGAAAATTTACAAATCTGGAACTCTATTATTTAGAGCTAGAGGCCTATATACTGTGATAGCTTGTATGGGGGAAAAAACACTTTTGATGTGATCTGATTTGTATTTTAATCAAATGATTGAGGTCAATCCCCTTTTGCAGTGACAGAAGAGGAGCATGTAAATTACCCAAGAGAATGTTGGTGAATGTCACCTCAGAAAAGACTGACCTGAAAAATCATTTGTCCTAATATTGGACTTACCCAATACAGATGTGTTTTTCTGGAAGGAGGAAAAATTTTAAATTTTTAAAACAGCTGTCAAGATAAACACTGTTATACACCTGTTTTATGAAAACTCAGCATTGAGTAAAAAAAAAAAAAAATATTTTTAACTTTATTTTCCTGTTGTACAATTTAAAAACCGTTTTAACATTTTGCCTTTTTATGTTTTAAAAGCTAACCATTTTTATTAAACCTATGAGTAAGCAGCTCATTTTAATTGCCGAAGAGTGTTTTGAAGCTCACTGGATTTGGTTGACCTTGTGGAATACAGAAATATGGAGGAGCATAATAATGACAAGTTAAGAGGAAATTCTGACAGTGCATCTCTGCCAAAAACCACATGCCCTCTATGGATATGGATTCCCAGATTTTATATACTCTTGAATAAAAAGGTTTATTTTTATTTATAACGGGCATTAAATAAGAAATGTCCATGCAGCCATTTTTCCAACAGATGCTGTACACCGTTCATTTTATATAGAATAGGGAGACTAAAATACAGTACATTTTCTATTGGTATTTGTTCTGTGCATTTTTAGCAACTTCTACCAGCAAATAAAGTATTCTCAGTAAAATAAAAATGGTTCTCAAGTTATCAGTTTGCTGTTTTTACCACTTATCTCATGCCCTGCCAAATTCAAGTGACATAGACTTTCATTTTCCTAAAAAGATAATCATAGAGAACTCCTTTGCCATGCAGAAGTAATTTTAAGTGTAACATAATTGTGTCTACTTCCCATGCACTTAATACCTTTATGCGCTAATTTTGTGAATTAAGTTTACAGATTATAGAAGTATGTGCTGCATAGAAGTCTGTGCTTAGAGGGTGAAGTTCCTAAGCTTACCTTGAAATACAGCTACATTTCAGTGTTAAATGTGCATATTAAGAATAATTCTTTTGGGGAAAGAAATTATGAATCTTCAGGACAGCCTTCAATGGTTTAGAGTTACAGTCTGCTTAGACCTTTTATGACTTGCTGCTATTGTGTTTCTAAAAACCCTCTTAGTTGCTTCCTTTCTGATTTTTAAAGTAAGCCTCAGTTTCCACACCAATCCATCCACAACTGCTTCTGGGCTGGTTTTTAAAGTAGCTACAACAGAATCATGAGGCTTGCTTGCCCTTTTTACCAAAAATGAAAAGTTTTTTTTAAGCTGCATCCACTGATTATCTTTTGTCCAGGAAAGCGAAATGGACTTTCTTCATCCTTTTAGTAAACGAACACAAAATGGATTTTTCTCAACACTTTTATAGTTCTGAAAAAACTCAGTTGCCAAAAATATTTTATTTGCTAATTTAGCAATTCCTGGGCTCCAGTTAGGGGGGTGGGGCTGAGGTCTTGCTTTCTTCCAGAGACGTGGTCTTCATTGGAAGTGAAAAGGCAGGAATGGCTGAACAGTCCACCGTGCCAGCCCTGACTGTGGTTCTGGCCAGGGAGCAAGCCGGGAGGTGCTCTAGCACATGCACAGATTGATCCTTTGCTTGACAGTTCCATGTGGAAAACAGATGCTGACTTAAGAGTTGTAGGACTACCATGCAACAAAAAAGGCTTAATATCTACTCCAATGGGTTTCCAGTTCAGTTTGAAATCAGTCGAAATTTTGTATTTCCAGTGTCTCTTTGATTGGTTTTGCTAGTAATTCTGTAAATTGTACATTTGCAATATGAGGTTTTTTTTTTCCTTTTGTACAATTTGAAACTGATGCTTCACCTTTCCTTTAATAAACTATTCAAAATCAGGTTGTGGCAGTCATCCTATTGTTCCTACTAGGAAAGCTTAAAAGAGTTGATTTTCTGTCCCACTGCTCTTGAGTTTGCTCTTTCAGATAATTTGTTAAATAATGGCAAAAGTACTGTATCAGTGAGATTATTTTTTATTTTTAAAGAAAGAAATTTAGAACTAGCTCATTTCTTTCATTCCTTGGATTTCCCATGAGAGAATGGGTAAGCCAAGTTGCCTGTAGTTCAAGAGGAAGTCTCTTGCAGGCGGAGGCCTCCAGGGACTATCCACTGGTATACAGCCTGAGTCCTCAGCCCTGCCTGAGATCCAGACCCTCGGCTTGTACATGGTTGCCCCCTCGCAATGATCCTTTAAAAACCACTTGGATTCTGCATTGCTGTAGAAATAAGGGTTTTTCTTGATACTGGTGTTAGAGGTCACACCCTACACATTAGAGGCCTGACCAGGTATTTTGGGCTGTGTTCATCAGGTGCCCTAAGATGTCTCCAGAAAAGGCAGGGATGCAGGGGCTAAATCAGCAGATGAGCTCTCCGGGCAGTTAAGGACGGAAAGTGATAAGGATAGATTTGTGTCTCCCTCTTGAAGGGTATAAGTTTATGAAACAAGACCAGGGCTTTACTCATGTTACTCAACCTTGGGACAAGTTTGTAAACTTCCCAGATGTTACTTTACTGTGACTTTTGAGTACATCAAACATAGAACAGTGTTTTCTTAGGAAACAAAGACTTAGTGCCTGCTCAGGCTTTTCAGTATGAATAGACCAAAAACTCAGGTAAGGTTCCACCCCAGAACCTACTACCAAGGTTGCCAATCTGCCCAAATGTGTTGGGCAGATTGGCAACTCCACAGAGGCCCCACACTGATATATTACCTGTTAAGTGGCCACAGCTCTTGCTTGGAATGGTGGCGATCCCATGCTAACAAGTGCAAGAGAACATGAAGACAAGCAGTTATTGCTGAAACAAGAAAACCACAGCTGTCCAGAAATGCTTGGGAACCAGAAGGACATGAATACATTTGCCAAACAGGTAAAGTCTAGGCTGGTTCAGGAGTGAGGTGAGGGTCTTCCAGAGGTTCTCTGAGTGGGCAGAACACATCTAAAACACCAACATAGTTCATCCAGAGGCAGAGACAAAGACATGGTTAGAAAGGAAGCTGGAAGAACTTTTCTCAAACACAAGCACTGGAAAGCTGCATGTGGATGTGCTCCCCATTATTCCAGCAATTCAAAAAGATGGCTGACTGGCCATCAAGAATGACGTAGGAAAACTCCAATCTAATAGCTCTTTGGGTCCTCAAGATGATGAGTGAAGCATACCACCACATTTCTTATCCCAATACTTAAAACTTATCCCAATCACCTCATCATTTGTAAGGCAATAATTCTGACTAGTTTAGAAAACAGGCTTGGGGTTCAGAAAAAATCCACCTGGGCTTTACCACTTATTGTTTGGCTCTGGTCAAAGTGGTTTATTTTTACTTGGAGCAGGGCAGGGGCAGGTCCTTACTTAGAGCAGGACACTCGCAGTTTCTCCCACCTTCTCCAACTCTCAGTTGCCAGCACTCTGCTTACTGAACCCAAGTCCTCTATAGTTACAAGAATCAACATTTTTCTTTTCCCCCTTAAGGTGAGAACATTTGTTGGGAAAGGCATTGACAGCAGTGAGAATACTCACTGTCACTATTCTCAAGGCATTCTGTGGTCCACAGAGGCTGGTCTAGGAGGCAAAGCTTCCAAGGCCTTGAAGCTTTATGTTTCCTTGGCCACAGCTTAGTGTTTGGATGGGACTTCTCCCACCATCTCTACTCCAATGCTTTCCAGAAGCCTCTTGACCAAATACTTTACTGGGCTGGTTCCCCTATTAGCAGGCCCAGGCACAAAGTCCTTTTCAGCACCCAGGTTTCACAACCTGGTAAAACACTTCTTAGAAGCCTTCCCCAGAAAGCAAGAAAAAAAAAAATAACCTCGTGCTTGCTATTCTTACATGGATTATAACACAGTTGTCCCCCAAACAGTTCAAATCCTAGACTGGCCCCAGAAATCATACTAGCCAATAATGTTAGGCTGTTAGAAATACAGTACTGACCAACCTGCATGACTTCCTTAGCCAACAGAAAAGCTCAGTCTGCTACACCTCTCCCAGCTTCCAATGGCTTACAGTCTTCCTATTGGTTCTGGTTCTGTATAAGAGTACAAAGAACCTCTGGCCAAACAGTCTCTGCCCCTCAGGAACTTACCACCTAGTTAGGAACACAAATACACGTGTAAGGAGGGGAAATACAATCAAGTGCTTTTTAAAAACCTGCTGAAAGCAAAATCAGGTTGAGTTCAAATTTGAGATGAACTCATGGAAGGAGGCCCTTGAGCATGAGCAGACTGGAAAGCAAGAGTTCCAAGGTGCAAGGTGGTGACAGGACTGGGCTTAAAAAACACAAAAACCTCACTAGGCAAGCAAAGGAGGGACAGACAAGAACCTTCTACATAGGCCAAAGACAACAATAGTGTATAATCCACTGAAGTGCTAGAGCAGAGGACAATTAGTCTCTTAACTCAGAACAGGGTTGGGGGGAGGCCACAGAGATGACAGTAGAGACTGTTGCAAAAGTACTCAGAGTCCCATTCCCAACTGGAGAGGGAAGGAAGATGTTCAAAAAAATTAATTCCCAAGGACATAGGTCTGGCTACCTGGAATGGTGGGATGGCTGGTGAAATGGGGAAGAAAGTAGGTGATGATCACACTGGCTTTGGTCAGTATGAGTTTTAAATAATAAAACATCCAAGCAGGGCTTACAGACCTTTAGAGTCAAGGGGGCTGGAACAAGGGGAAGTCATCAATAGTTAAAGGACCCGGACTCTCGCCACATAATAAAGCACACCCCTGGGGCACACTGGAGCAACACTTCATGGTTGGTCTTTCTGATGAAACTACCTAAAACGGGTAGTCAACCTTTTTATACCTACCACCCACTTTTGTATGTTAGTAGTAAAATTTTCTAACTGACCACCGGTTCCACAGTAATGGTGATTTATAAAGTAGGGAAGTAATTTTACTTTATAAAACTTATAAAGCAGGCCCTGGCCGGTTGGCTCAGCGGTAGAGCATCGGCCTGGCGTGCAGGGGACCCGGGTTCGATTCCCGGCCAGGGCACATAGGAGATGCGCCCATTTGCTTCTCCACCCCCCCTCCTTCCTCTCTGTCTCTCTCTTCCCCTCCCGCAGCCAAGGCTCCATTGGAGCAAAGATGGCCCGGGCGCTGGGGATGGCTCCTTAGCCTCTGCCCCAGGCGCTGGAGTGGCTCTGGTCGCGGCAGAGCGACGCCCCGGAGGAGCAGAGCGTCACCCCTGGTGGGCGTGCCGGGTGGATCCCGGTCGGGCGCATGCGGGAGTCTGTCTGACTGAGTCTGTCTGACTGAGTCTGTCTGACTGTCTCTCCCCATTTCCAGCTTCAGAAAAATACAAAAAAAAAAAAAAAAAAAAAAAAAAAAAACTTATAAAGCAGAGTTACAGCAAGTTAAAGCATATAATAATAATTACCAAGTATTTTATGTTGGATATTTGCTAAGTTTGGCAGAATAAATCTTTATAAAACAACTTACTATAGTTAAATCTATCTTTATTTATACTTTAGTTGCTCCACTACCGCCCACCATGAAAGCTGGAACACCCACTAGTGGGCGGTAGGGACCAGGTTGACTACCACTGATCTAAAATCTCCATTTTGGTATGACTCTTAATGCTTTCCATACGCAATAAAATAAAGTCTACAAGAATGGGGGAAACAAAAAACTCTGACTCTCAAATTGAACATGACCACCTAGTTACTAATCCAAATAATTCAACCATGTATCTCCAGTTTAAAGACAACTACAAAAAAGGTCTTGAAGTTTACCCTTAGGTTTATTATTGGTATAGTTGTAGTGGCTCTGAAACTATTGTAGGATTGAGCAAATGAGTAAAATATGTTGAAGATAATGGGAGTCAGCTTTATCACTGGGAGAAGACAGACATAGATATGGAATAGAGGAAGGCAAAGAACCAGTGTGTTAGATTGGAATGAAAAGTTTCAATATGGTCCCTGGCTGGGTGGCTCAGTGGATAAAGCACCATCTTAGCACATCAAGGTCACAGGTTCAATCCCCCGGTCAAGGCACATATGAGAAGCAATGAGTTCACAACTAAATGGAACAACTAAGTGAAATGGTGAATTGATGCTTCTCTCTCTCCCTCTCTCCCTCTCCCTCTCTCTTAAATCAATAGGGAAAAAAAATGTTTTTAAATAACAAAGTTTTATATAAACTCAATTTTAAAATTATATATACAATGAATACATATTTATATATACATGTTCCTTACATAACATATGTATATATGCAAGTATCTTTTTTTATTGATTGATTTTAGTGAGAAAAGAAGGGAGGGAGACAGGAACACTGATCTGTTCCTGTATGTGTCCTGATAAGGGATCGAACCAGCAACCTCTGTGCTTTGGGACGATGCTCAATCAACTGAGCTATCTGGCCAGGGCAATATATGCACATATTTGTGTAAATACTTCCTAGTCTGCTAAAAACAACCTAGAAGCAATGACACCGTGGTATTAATGTGAACATCTAGTGCCAATTACAGCTTCCAAATGACATCTAAAAGAAACCAGGGCTCCTGGAGAAATCACTATTGCAAGGCTGGTACATCATCGTGTGTCATAAAATAAGGAAGTGTGCAGAAAATTATTGGAATATCAAAAGGACTGAGCCAACTTGAACGAGCTCCCAGTGACCAAATCAGGAAATCTTGTACATCAAAATAAATAATATTAAATTTTACACAAATCCAAGAGTCTACATTTTTTTTATTAATAAACATTTATTTGCTAACACATTTATGTAACACCTATTGTGTACCAAGCACAGGCTTAAATATGAATAAAATATGGCTTCTAATATTTAACTCTTGCCTGACCATGCAGTGGCGCAGTGGATAGAGCTTTGGACTGGGACGTGGAGGACCCAGGTTTGAAACCCCAAGGTTGCCGGCTTGAGTGTGGGCTCATCCATCTTGAGTGCAGGCTCTCCAGGTTGAGCACAGGGTTGCTGGCTTGAGCGCAGGATCATAGACATGATTCCATGGTCACTGGCTTGGACCCTAAGGTTTCTAGCTTGAAGCCCAAGGTCGCTGGCTTGAGCAAGGGGTCACTCAGTCTGCTGTAGCCCCCCTGGTCAAGGCACATATGAGAAAGCAATCAATTAACAACTAAGGAGCTGCAATGAAGAACTGATAGTTCTAATCTCTCTCTCCCTTCCTGCCTGTATGAACCTATCTGTCCCTCTCTCTAACTCTGTCACCAAAAAAAAAAAAAGAAAAGAAAAGAAACTAACTCTTGGGGTAGGGTAGGTAGGGATGGAGCAGAGAGAAAAATGTGACAAACTAGAATGTGTCATTGAAAATTTGATAGGGTGATAGCACAGTAAAAATTATTTCAGAGAAAATTTTTTTGTTTTTCAGTGAAAAGAGGGGAGATAGTGAGACAGACTGCCACATGCACCCTGACCAGGATCCACCTGGCAGCCTCTTTTGGGGCCAATGCTCAATCAACTGAGCTATTTTTAGTGCTGCTGAGGCTGAACTCAGAACAATCAATCTATCCTCAGCACCTGGGGCCATGCTCGAACTAATCGAGCCACTGGCTGCAGAGGGGGAAAGGGAAGCAAGGGGGAATGGGAGGAGAAGAGAAGCAGATGGTCTCTTCTCATGTGTGCCCTGACCAGAAATCAAACCCAGGATGTCCGTACACAGGGCCGATGCTCTATCCACTGAGCCTACCTGCCAGGGCCAGGAAAAATGATTTTGAAAATCCACGAGTTTAAACTGATAACAAAACAAAAATGAGAAGAAAAAGCTCTTCCAAGAACGCCAACTAATAAACACAACATAATTACAGGGTTAGAAATGTTTTGGGGTTTTTTTGAGAAAGGGGCAGGGAGAGAGAGAAACATATTTTACAATCAATGTAGAATAGCTGATTGAGTCAGGATACTAAATGGCTAGTCAAAGTATTGGATAAAAGTTTGTTGACAGACAGGCTTAAAAGAATGCTCCGCCCTGGCCGGTTGGCTCAGTGGTAGAGCGTCGGCCTGGCGTGCAAAGGGTCCCGGGTTCGATTCCCGGCAAGGGCACACAGGAGAAGCGCCCATCTGCTTCTCCACCCCTCCCCCTCTCCTTCCTCTCTGTCTCTCTCTTCCCCTCCCGCAGCCAAGGCTCCATTGGAGCAAAGATGGCCCGGGAGCTGGGGATGGCTCCTTGGCCTCTGCCCCAGGCACTAGAGTGGCTCTGGCCGCAACAGAGCGACGCCCCGGAGGGGCAGAGCATCGCCCCCTGGTGGGCAGAGCGTCGCCCCCTGGTGGGTGTGCCAGGTGGATCCCGGTCGGGCGCATGTGGGAGTCTGTCTGACTGTCTCTCCCCGTTTCCAGCTTTGGAAAATAATACAAAAAAAAAAAAAAAAGAATGCTCCCAGATTAGTTATTAATTACAAAGAGAAAATGATAACCTTTACAACCAGCACTTCAACCAAGTGATCTGAGTCCATTTCATCAATGATGAAAAAAACTAACATCATGGGTTTCCTAACATGGTACATGGAAAGAACACTCATGTACATATTACTTTTACCTGATCTAAACATCTGGAAGCAATCAGACAAACCTAAATTGAGGGACATTCAACAAAATAATTGGTGAACACTTCAAAAATGTCAGTCATGAAAGACCACATAAGATAGTGAGGCTTGGAAGTCCCCAGTTTGATTCCCGGTCAGGGCACACAGGAGAAGCACTCACCTGCTTCTCCACCCCTCCCCCTCTCCTTCCTCTCTATCTCTCTCTTCCCCTCCCGCAGCCAAGGCTCCATGGGAACAAAGTTGGCCCAGGCACTGAGGATGGCTCCATGGCCTCAGCCTCAGGCTAGAATGGCTCCGGTTGCAGCGAAGCAGTGACCCAGATGGGCAGAGCATCACCTCCTAGTGGGCATGCCGGGTGGATCCCGGTCGGGTACATGCAGGATCTGTCTGTCTGCCTCCCTCCCACTCCCCTACCCCACCCCCACCTCTCACTTTGGAAAAATACAAAGAAAAAAGGATAGTGAGCTTTGTTTCCTAGGAAATAAACACATTTTGGGGAAACAAAGGGTCAGCATTCTGCAAACTTACTCTCAAATGAGTCGATAAAAATAATAATTATAAATTTATAGAAGAGATGAAACAAATGTAGAAAATGTTAAAGCTAGAGAATCTAAGTGAAGGGTATATAGCACAAGTATATAATACAACTCCTACAACATTTCTAAACAAATAACATAGGGTATTTGCCTGAGGATCTATTCTGTTAGACACACACATACAGTACTTGACAAATATCTCATTTAATCCTCAACAAATCCTAGAGGTTTTTAAAGAAAGGGTGTGTTATTTATTTTATTTTATTTATTTTTTACAGAGACAGAGAGTGAGTCAGAGAGAGGGATAGACAGGGACAGACAGACAGGAACGGAGAGATGAGAAGCATCAATCATTAGTTTTTCATTGTGCGTTGCAACACCCTAGTTGTTCATTGATTGCTTTCTCATATGTGCCTTGACCACGGGCCTTCAGCAGACAGAGTAACTCCTTGCTGGAGCCAGCGACCTTGGGCCCAAGCTGGTGGAATTTTTGTTCAAACCAGATGAGCCCGCACTCAAGCTGGCGACCTCGGGGTCTCGAACCTGGGTCCTCTGCATCCCAGTCTGACGCTCTATCCACTGCACCACCGCCTGGTCGGGCGAAAGGGTCTGTGATTTAAAAGTAAGGAAACTGAAGTCTAATCAGATAATTTACCTTAAAAGCTTATTATCTCACTTGTAGAGAAAAAAATTAACTCGTAGAGGGAGAAAACAATACACAAAGGTGTCAAAATAAGGGGCAGGTCTAGGTGACAATATTATATACTGTTTTCTTTCTAGTTTCTTGATTTTTCAGATTTCTACCATAAAAAATTGAGTTTATGCTAAAAATATACCAATTGATATTTTTATTAAAGGAATTTTTTTTTGACAGAGTTAGAGAGAGGGACAGAGAGGGACAGACAGGAAGGGAGAGAAATGAGAAGCATCAATTCTTTGTTGCAGCACCTTAGTTGTTCATTGATTACTTGTTCATTGATTGCTTCCTCATATGTACCTTGACCGGTGGGCTACAGCAGAGCAAGTGACCCCTTGCTCAAGCCAGTAACCTTGGGGTCATGTCTATGAGCCCGCACTCAAGCCAGCAACCCCACACTAAAGCTGGTGAGCCAGCACTCAAGCCAGTGACCTCAGGGTTTCAAACCAGGGTCTTCCGCGTCCCAGTCCAATGCCTCTATCCACTGCACCACCGCCTGGTCAGGCTAACGGAAATAATTTTACAGCAAGGCACAAATGAATCTTTCTAGAATTTAATAAAATTAGCCATTCCAAGTAATTACTGTTACTTAGATTCTCAAGTTTCATGATTGCAAAAAAGTCAGGAATAAGTTCAAATAGCCAGGCAATCAATTAGCTCCTAGTTAATTTTCCTTTGATTTGTTTACAATGGAATATTTGCATGCTTCCTCCAAGGACGTTGTACCTTCTTGCTCGCTAAAACATCCAGATCACAGCAGATTCGGACACGTGTAGTGGAAGGCTGGATGATGTCATCCACAAACCCTGGTGAAATACAGAAAAGGGAGATCATATGCATCACCCAATGATGCCACCCTCCAATCTTGTGCTCACCCTGGGCACCATCTCTGAGACACACAGTGTGAGCTGGTTCCAGCTTGATATAAGAGGAGCTGGGTCCTTTGAACCCTCTCCAGATTCCCTGGAGCTCCCCTGTTCCTCTGGCAGGTCCCCAAATTTACAAGAAAATGTGACCTCCCTCCTTGCCAAGATAAATTCAGTAGGAAATAAAAAAACATATATTTTCAAAAATAGCTACAATTTCTCCCATTCTTGTACACAAGTCCCTTTATAATGTGACTCTAACACTCCTCCCATTAAGAAGCAGATTCTATTTCTTGTGCCCGACTTTATGATTTACCACAAATTTATGATTTGCAACTTCCAAACCTAGGCCTCAAGATATCTTACAGCTTTCCCCCTCAGCCTTTTGCTGCTTTCAGGACACCACGTAAAGCAGCACAGACCAGTCTCCTTAATAAGAAACCATATGGAGAAAGTCTAGCTGATGGCCAGCACCAACCATGTAAGAGGCCATCTTGGACTATCCAGCCCCAGTCAAGCCACCAGATGACTACAGCTGAATGATCCCAGGCAAGACCAGCAGAAGAACTACCCAGCTGAGCCCAAACCAGACACTGATCAAAGAACCATGAACCCCAAAAAGGGAAGAGGGGTTGCTTTAAGCCATTCTGTCTGTGGTGGGCTTTTATACAGTACTAGGTAACTAGAACAAAACTAAGAAATGTAGTCATTTCAGCAATGTTCCTTGGATCTTAGTTAACAACAACAAAGCAGCCTATACAGGCCCCACTGTCCTTAAGTGCTGACTGCCCAGGGACAACCCAATCCTTAACAGTCTTCAGATTCTACTGCAATGGCAAAGCAGTTTAGTAAGACTTTTTAAAAACAAAGAATGAGCAAGTAACCAACAAATGAACCAAGATACTTTCCCCATCACAATTCCTACCTCTCACTGCTGCAGGAAAAGGGTTGGCAAACTTGTCAATATATTCTGCTTGAGCATCTTCCACATTCTTATGTCCTTTGAAGATGATCTCCACAGCACCCTGCCATGAGAGGAGTTCATGACTTTCCCTGGAGAGAGATCCCAACTCGAACAAACCTTACTCTCAACTCATTATCACTTTCTGTGGCTGCAAACTTCTTGGTAAATCAAAGTGTACTGGAGCAAAAGGCTAGCTCCAGGTGCTAGGACATAGAGTGGGCACTGCCTGCAGTCAGCCCTCTGGCTTCCAGGGGCTATGTGATGGGATGCTCAGCTGTGGCCCCAGTGATAGGCAGCCCTAGCAAAGCCAACAGCTTGTCTCCCCAGATTCCATTTACCATAAGGCAACTGCACTTATCCAAATACAGGTGGCCTATTTTCAATTACTACAGCCACGGTTCCCTGCATCAAGGAGAAGTAAAATGTTTTCCTTTTCCATTATCCTGAGCCTGGAGTACAAAATTCTGTGGCTAGAGGAGGGCACATTGGACTGAAAATGTAGGAGTACAGGGGACTGAAAGATAATCCTTCACATCAGAACCCCTAAAAGTCAGCTGGGAGGGGCAGGAGTTATCTCGTTCAACCCCAACAGCTATTTCAAAGCAGGAAAGGCGTGTGGAATAGGCTGAGTTCAATTCTACGGGATCAGATCAGTGGCTCTGAGGCCCTCCTTAGGAGATGAGATGGGGTTGGGGGAAAATGTACAATCCTCCCAAAGGCTAGTTCAGCTGACTCATCCCTTTACTGACAATCTCAAAATCTATTCTGGGCTCTTGCCACTCTGAGCACGAAGACACCAGCACAGGCCTGAAGTGAGAGTGCAGGACAGGAGGCACAGCTGACCCTGGGGCCCCACAAGGGAAACTTGCCAAGATCTAGGCCCCAACTCCCTGGAGTCCTGGATCATCATGGGGGCCCTGGTCTCTCTCCAACAATTCCCAGCTGTGCGCTAAGCTCTGCTGGAGAAGTACCGACCTTGGACCCAAGAGAAGGGAAAGCCAGAGGTTCTCACCTTTGCTCCCATGACTGCAATCTCTGCTGTGGGCCAGGCATAGTTGGTGTCACCACAAAGATGCTTGGAGCTCATGACATCATAGGCACCACCATAGGCCTAGAACAAACCCATATGCTGAATGTTAGAACTTGACTCAACCAGATCATATCCATGAAAGGCCCCAAGAATCCAAATGAAATGAGGACAAAAAGAAATAGCCCTCGTGGCTACTGAAAGCCCAGTGCTGAGACCAGGTAGCCAGAGCAGAGAATACACAGGTACAGGCCAGAGGCTGTTCCCAGTTAACATTCATTGTCTTTCATGGCTTTTCCCCACGCTGTTTTCAGTTCCCAGAGATGAGCGTGGACATCTCTGCAGAGTGTCTCCAGGGCTGTAAAAGCTGCCCTCACACAATCTTTTTAAGAATGAGCAAGGCATATTCCTCCTTCCCCCACTGAGACCCTTGGCCAAATCTCCAACCACATCATGCCATTAGCAGTGAGTAGGCTCACAGCCTCCACTGTGAGTTTCTCACCTTCCTGGTGATGACTGTGACTTTGGGCACAGTTGCCTCAGCAAATGCGTAGAGAAGCTTGGCGCCATGCCGGATGATGCCCCCGTACTCCTGCGCTGTGCCTAGGTCATGAGGAAGAGTTACTAGATGCACACAAAAGCCCTCATAAGGTCTGCCTGCCACTCTCAGCTGTGAGGTCTTGTTCTGCTCCCCAACGAGCCAAGAGAGGACCAACCCTCACACAGCCCCATGTTCTGGACACCCAGAATATAGAGAAGTCACAGATCTTCAGGGAATTTAGCAAGAAGATCTCCAAATAAAGTGGGTACCTCACTGGGCAAAGCCACCTCTCCTGGCCCCCACCTCTGTCAATGACTTACCAGGCAGAAAGCCAGGGACATCAACAAAAGTGATGAGTGGAATATTGAACGCATCGCAGAATCGGACAAAACGAGCCCCTTTCACAGATGAATTAATATCCAAGCATCCTAAAAGAGAGAGATTATCTACCCTGAGCTTCTGGGCAATTCGCAGTTCTACTCACAATGGGGATGTGTTCTCAGCAACCACACAAGAGCTTATTTCTCTGGAGGTACCAAAATCTCATCAGAGAATGGTAAATGTTTTTCCTCACACTCCAGAAAAATCAGGGAGGACAGGAGAGCCCACCAGGCCCTGGCCAAAGAGGGCCCAAGAGTGGCCTCGGCACACAGGCTCTCCTGCTGGGAGCACAGCCCAGTGCAAGCAGATTCTGCCTCATGAAGTGAAGGACGCTGCCCCTGATGCACAGCCTGGGTTATCCCAGTGGAACCAGTAGTGGGAGGTAACATTCAGGGATGGTCTTAGGGAGTGCCTGTAGCTTGGAATCAAATTCTGGCCCCAGTGATTATAGCTATGAGCCTTGGGAAATTACTTCACATTTCTGAGGCTGAGATTCCTTTCCTGCAAAATAGGGGTGTTACTACCCCCTACCAAGGTAGGAGCATGAAAGGAGATGGCATTTGTAAAGTGGCACAAAGTAAAGAGCTCAATTACTAGTGTATCTCCCCTCCTAGAACAGTTCCCAACACATCTATGAGGTCAGCATTACTCGGTACCACAGAAGACAGGGATTATGACAGAATGCAGACCAGAACTGCTCATCAGCACCAATGCAAAAGTTCCTAAGACATTATCAAATCAAATTCTTTGATATATAAAAACTAAGGCAGCCCTGGCCGGTTGGCTCAGTAGTAGAGCGTCGGCCTGGCGTGCAGGAGTCCTGGGTTTGATTCCCAGTCAGGGCACACAGGAGAAGCGCCCATCTGCTTCTCCACCCCTCCCCCTCTCCTTCCTCTCTGTCTCTCTCTTCCTCTCCTGCAGCCAGGGCTCCACTGGAACAAAGTTGGCCCGGGCGCTGAGGATGGTTCCATGGCCTCTGCCTCAGGCACTAGAATGGCCCTGGTTGCAACAGAGCGATGCCCCAGATGGGCAGAGCATCGCCCCCTGGTGGGCATGCCGGGTGGATCCCAGTCGGGCGCATGCAGGAGTCTGACTGCCTCCCCATTTCCAACTTCAGAAAAATACAAAAAAAAACACATAAAAACAAAAAAAAACCCTAAGGCATCCCAAAAAGTCAAGGTTGATTTAATCTGTGAAAACCAATGAAATTATTAAAGCAGAAAAACCATATGGTCATGTCCACAGATATAGAAAAAAGCATCTGACAAAATTCAACATTTATTCCTAATTAAAAACCAGCAGTAAACTAAGAGTACAATGGAACTTCTATAATCTGATAACGAGTATCTACAAAAAAAAATCATACTCATGGATCAAAAGAATGAATAAATTTCCAACCAATTTGCTCTATACTAGTGCTGTCCAAAAGACCTATCTACAATGATGGAGATATTCCCTGGCTGTGCCAGTCAACATGGCAGCCACTAGCCACATGTGGCTGTTATGCATTTGAAATAGGACTAGTACAACTGAGAAACTAAGTTTCAAATTGTATTTAATTATTTACTTATACTATTTTAATTATTATAGATATAATTTTTTTTAAACAGAGACAGATAGTGGGACAGATAGGGGACAGACAGAAAGTGAGAGAAATGAGAAGCATCAATTCTTTGTTGAGGTACCTCAGTTATTCATTGATTGCTTTCTCATATATGCCTTGACTGGGGGCTTCAGCAGAGCGAGTGACTCCTTGCTCAAGCCAGCAACCTTGAGCTTCAAGTCAACAACCTTTGAGCTCAAGCCAGCAACCCTGCACTCAAGGTGGCTTGCACCTGGGTCCTCCACATCCCAGTCTGACACTCTACCCACTAAGACACCACCTGGTCAGGCAAATTTAATTATTTTTAAAGTTAAAAGCTAGCATATTGGACAGATTTATATTTTCAAACAAAGTCTATCAAAATCATAGGAGGTTCTTCCGTAGAAATTGACAAGAGGATTCCTCTAAAATTCATATGACAAAACAAAAAAAACAGAATAGTCAAAAGATTATGCAGAAAAATAACAAAACTGTGAAACATACACTAACTGACTTCAAGACTTACGTACAAAGCAGGGTCTCTCGAGCTTGGCAGTACTGACATTATGAAATGAATTATCTTTTGTGTAGGGGTTTGTCTTGTGCACATAGTATGTTGAGTAGATTGGTACCTCTGGCCTCAACCCTAGAGTCCACCTCCCCATCCACACCTGTGACAACCAAAAAATGTTTCCAAATTTGCCAAATGCCTCAAGGATATCAATATTTCTTCTGGTTGAGAACTATAAAGCTATAGGAATCAAGAGAGTATGGCATAGGCATAAAGGTAGGCAGAAACAACAATGAAACAGGGCAGATTGTGAAGAATTAAACCCACAAACTGATTTTAGACCAGGCACCAAAACAATTCAATGTGAAAAGAGTCTTTACAAATCGTGAGGGGACAATTAAACATCTGCGGGGAGGCCTGGGCCCGTTGGTTCAGCGGTAGAGTGTTAGTCTGGCATGTAGAAGCCCGGGTTCGATTCCAGTCAAGGCACACAGGATAAGTGACCATCTGCTTCTCCAACCCTCCCCACCCACCCTTCCATAGCCATGGTTCCAGCAAAGTTGGCCCTAGGCATTGAGGATGGCTCCACAGCCTCGGCCTTAGGCACTAAAATAGCTCGGTTGCTGAGCAATGGAACTGAGGCCCAGCCAGGCAGAGCATCGCCTGGTAGAGGCTTGCTGGGTAGATCCCAATCGGGCACATGCAGGACTCTGTCTCTGCCTCCATGCCTATCACTTAAAAAGAAAATCTGTGTGGGGAAAAAAATAAAACTAGACCCCCATTTCATCTATAAATTATACACAAAAATGAACTCAAAATGTATCCTAGCCCTGGCCAGTTGGCTCAGTGGTAGAGCATCGGCCTGGCATGCAGGAGTCCTGGGTTCGATTCCCAGACAGGGCACACAGGAGAAGCGCCCATCTGCTTCTCCACACCTCCCCCTCTCCTTCCTCTCTCTCTCTTCCCCTCCCGCAGCCAGGGCTCCATTGGAGCAGGGTTGACCCGGGCGCTGTGGATGGCTCTGTGGCCTCTGCCTCAGGTGCTAGAATGGCTCTGGTTGCAACAGAGCAACGCCCCAGATGAGCAGAGCATCGCCCCCTGATGGGCATGCCGGGTGGATCCCAGTCAGGCGCATGCGGGAGTCTGTCTGACTGCCTCCTCGTTTCCAACTTCAGAAAAATACAAAAAAAAAAAATGTATCCTAAACCTTAACATAAAACCCAGAACTACAAAGCTCTTAGAAGATTATCATCTTTACAATCTTATAGTAAGCAAAAATTTCTTGGACAGGACACAAAAAGCTTTAATAATTAGTAAAAATAGAAACAGGACAATCTTTTAAATAAGCCAAAAGATACCACTAATTGATTGAATAGGAAAGTCACACATCAGGATATAGATTTGTAATACATAGATCTGACAAAGAACTGATTCATATCCAGAATATATAAAGAATACCAGTAATCAACAAAAAGACAAAACAACTAAAAAAAGAAAAACTGACAAAACTTTTCTCTTGCCAAACACATTTTCTGAGATGATAAAAATGTTTTATATCTTATTTTGGATGGTGACTGCAATGCTGTATACAACTATCAAACTGACAAAACCCATCAAAATAAGCACTTGAAAGCTGTACATTTTATTGTGTATAACTCAATAAAAGAAAAATCTTTTCAATCTTCCCACCTACCTCTCTATTCAAAATCTATGTTAATAACCTAAAATAAAGAATCTGCGTCAAACCATGGCCAAATAGCTCCATTGGTTAGAGCATTGTCCTTCATACACCAAGGCTGTGGGTTTGACCCCTGATCAGCGCACATATAAGATCAATCAATGAATGTATAAATAAGTAAAACAACAAATTGACTTCTCTTCCCTCTCAAATCAGTAAGTGTTTTTTAAAAAAGGAATGTGTCAGCCTGACCAGGCAGTGGCACAGTGAATAGAGCAGCAACCTGGGTCCCTGAGGACTCAAGTTCAAAACACCAAGGTCGCTGGCTTGAGCATGGGGTTGCTGGCTTGAATGTGGGATCACAGACATGACCTCATGGTCACTGGCTTGAGCCCAAAGGTCACTGGCTTGAGCAAGGGGTCACTGTCTCGGCTGGAGCCTCCCGGTCAAGGCACATCAGCAAAGCAATCAATGAACACCTAAGGTTCCGCAACTATGAGTTGATGCTTCTCATCTCTCTCCCTTCTGGTCTGTCTGTCCTGCCTCTTGCGGACCTGCGTTCCTGGACTTCAGTTTTCAGCACCATGCTGGGGGCGGGCACTGTTGCAGAGGGTGCTGGGGTCACGGGGTCACGGGGCATAGGGCACGGACTCGCGTCCCTGAGACAGCGCCAATTATAATCGTATTTCACCCCCCACATCCCAGAGACAGGGGTGTTAGTAACGAGCCCCCCTCGGCTGCAGCTGCAGCCCCCACTATAGAGCCTGACATCCAAAGAATGCCCAATAAACCCTAATTCCTACAAGGAAAAACTGAGAACCAAATGGAGACCTCCTCTGTGAGTCTCTATAGTAGACTTTTAGTAACAAATAGGGAATATAGTAAGTTCATGAAATGAATAAGGCTTTCTTCAAACAAAGCATTGACCTACTAAACTTACATTGTACCTTGCCACCCCTTAAACATCACAAAGAGGGAAGTCAAGGAAGCACAATGAAACTAAGTGTTCAGGTTCCAGACGGACTGGGTGGGGCCCCCAGAATAAACATCCTAGGTATCTGTAGATAAATTTTCCAGGATAAGCCAGTTTCTTAAAAAATGGGTTTGTGAGCCCTGGCCAGTGGCACAGTGCATAGAGCAACATCCTGGAGCACTGTGATCACCAGCTTGATCCCAGGGTCGCCGGGTCAAGCCCCAGCCAGGGCTCCACCCCAAGGGTGCCAGCTCGATCACCAAGGTCATTGCCTCGAGCCCCCATCAGAGCACATATGAGAAGCAATCAATGGAAGCAAACTAAGTAGAATAGAATAACATGTTGATGCTTTTCTCTCTCTCTCCCCTTTCCCCACCCTCTCAAAAAAATAAAAATAAAAAATGGCTTGTGAAATTCAACCTGTGCTGTATGGCACCAGAAATTGCAATTGCAATCATGGGATGAGAAAGATCTTTAAGCAGACACAGAAAATAATGTGAAGTCCACACCAGGAAGAACACAGCTAAGAGGAAGAACGGGAAGGATATGTGAACAGTTCAGAACTTACTCAAGGACAAAAGGCATTTTCAGCCTGACCGGTGGTGGTGCAGTGGGTAAAGTGTCAACCTGGAATGCTGAGGTTGCTGGTTCAAAACCCTGGGTTTGCCTGGTCAAGGCACATATGGAAGTTGACGGTTCCTGTTCCTCCCCCCCCCCTCTCCTCTCTCTAAAAATGAATAAATAAAATCTAAAAGAAAATGCATTTTCAGCGTGTAAATTCCTAACATTAAACACTTTTTTCTAAATAATAAAATGGTAAACAGCTCCAAGCCCCCCTGTCCTCCAACAGAAAATTAAAAAAAGAAAAGAAAAAAGCACAGAAACTGTCAAAACCAACTTTGTCAAAACTCTGGAATGGGCAAGGGTTTATATCCAAGTGAAAGCTGAGTCAAGAAAAAGAGCAACTTAAAAACAGCAGGGGCCCTGGCCAGTTGGCTCAGCAGTAGAGCATTGGCCCAGCATGTGGAAGTCCTGGGTTTGATTCCCAGTCAGGACACACAGAAGAAGTGACTATCTGCTTCCCCATCCCTCCCCCTCCTCTCTCTCTCTCTCTCTTTCTCTCCAACAGTCATGGCTCAAATGGTTCGAGCAAGTTGGCCCCAGGTGCAGAGGATAGCTCCATGGCCTCGCTTCAGGTGCTAAAATAGCTCAGTGGTCGAGCAATGAATGGAGCAGTGGCCCCAGATGAGCAGAGCATGGCCTGACAGGATCCTGGTCAGGGCACTTATGGAAATCTGTCTCTTTGCCTCCTTGCCTCACTTAAAAAAATAAATAAATAAACAGTAGGAAACCTCTGTGGGCAGTGTTTTTTTTGTATTTTTTTTTTCTGAAGCTGGAAACAGGGAGAGACAGTCAGACAGACTCCTGCATGCGCCCGACCGGGATTCACCCCGCACGCCCACCAGGGGCGATGCTCTGCCCACCAGGGGGCGATGCTCTGCCCCTCCGGGGCGTCGCTCTGCCATGACCAGAGCCACTCTAGCGCCTGGGGCAGAGGCCAAGGAGCCATCCCCAGCGCCCGGGCCATCTTTGCTCCAGTGGAGCCTTGCCTGCGGGAGGGGAAGAGAGAGACAGAGAGGAAGGAGGGGGGGGGTGGAGAAGCAAATGGGCGCTTCTCCTATGTGCCCTGGCTGGGAATCGAACCCGGGTCCCCCGCACACCAGGCTGACACTCTACCGCTGAGCCAACCGGCCAGGGCCTGGGCAGTTTTAATTATACTTAACATTCTTCCTGGTTCTATAGGCAGCATCCATTCATGATCAAAACTCTCAGCAACATGGGAATACAGGGAACATACCTCAACATAATAAAAGCCATCTATGACAAACCCACAGCCAACATCATACTCAATGGGCAAAAATTAAAAGCAATCCCCTTAAGATCAGGAACAAGGCAGGGGTGCTCCCTTTCATCACTCTTATTCAACATAGTCCTGGAAGTCCTAGCCACAGCATTCAGACAAGAAGAAGAAATAAAAGGCATTCAAGTTGGAAAAGAAGAAGTAAAACTATCATTATATGCAGATGATATAATATTGTATATAGAAAACCCTAAAGTCTCAGTCAAAAAACTACTGGACCTGATAAATGAATTCAGTAAAGTGGCAGGATATAAAATTAATACTCAGAAATCAGAGGCATTTTTTTTTATTTTTATTATTTATTCATTTTAGAAAGGAGAGAGAGAGAGAGGAGAGAGAGAGAAGGGGGGAGGAGCAGGAAGCATCAACTCCCATATGTGCCTTGACCAGGCAAGCCCAGGGTTTCGAACCGGCAACCTCAGCATTTCCAGGTCGATGCTTTATCTACTGCGCCACCACAGGTCAGGCCTCAGAGGTATTTTTATACACCAACAATGAACAATCAGAAAGAGAAATTAAGGAAACAATCCCCTTCACTATTACAACCAAAAAAATAAAGTACCTAGGAGTAAATTTAACCAAGGAGACTAAAGACTTGTACTCGGAAAATTATAAAACATTGATAAAAGAAATCAAGGAAGAAATAATTTATTTCATCTTTTATTTTATCATATTTTTAATTGAATTTATTGGGGTGACATTGGTTCACAAAACCATACAGGTTTCAAGTATGCAACTCAACAAAACATCATCTGTGCACTGCATCTTGTGCAATTTTTCAAGTAATAAATATTTGTTTTATTTTATTTTATTTTATTTATTTTTATTTTTTTTCATTTTTCTGAAGCTGGAAACAGGGAGAGACAGTCAGACAGACTCCCGCATGCGCCCGACCGGGATCCACCCGGCACGCCCACCATGGGGCGACGCTCTGCCCACCAGGGGGCGATGCTCTGCCCATCCTGGGCGTCGCCATGTTGCGACCAGAGCCACTCTAGCGCCCAAGGCAGAGGCCACAGAGCTATCCCCAGCGCCCGGGCCATCTTTGCTACAATGGAGCCTTGGCTGCGGGAGGGGAAGAGAGAGACAGAGAGGAAAGCGTGGCGGAGGGGTGGAGAAGCAAATGGGTGCTTCTCCTGTGTGCCCTGGCCGGGAATCGAACCCGGGTCCTCCACACGCTAGGCCGACGCTCTACCGCTGAGCCAACCGGCCAGGGCCTAAACATTTGTTTTAAATAAAAATAAAAGAAATCAAGGAAGATACAAACAAGTGGAAGCATATACCGTGCTCATGGTTAGGAAGAATAAACATCATTAAAATGTCTATATTACCCAAAGCAATCTATAAATTCAATGCAATACCAATTAAAATACCAATGATATACTTCAAAGATATAGATCACATATTCCAAAAATTTATATGGAACCAAAAAAGAACACAAATAGCCTCAGCAATCTTAAAAAAGAAGAATAAAGTGGGAGGTATCACACTTCCTGATATCAAGTTATACTACAAGGCCATTATACTCAAAACAGCCTGGTACTGGTGTAAGAACAGGCATATATATCAATGGAACAGAACAGAGAACCCAGAAATAGACCCACAGCTCTATGGACAACTGATATTTGACAAAGGAGATAAGGAAATACAATGGAGTAAAGACAGCCTCTTTAACAAATGGTGTTGGGAAAATTGGATAGCTACCTGCAAAAAAATGAAACTAGATCACCAGCTTACACTCACAAAAATAAACTCAAAATGGATAAAAGACTTAAATGTAGGCCATGAAACCATAAGCATCTTAGAAGAAAACATAGGCAGTAAGCTCTCCGACATCTCTCACAGCAATATATTTGCTAATTTATCTCCACGGGGAAATAAAATAAAAGACAGGATAAACAAATGGAACTATATCAAACTAAAAAGGTTTTGCACAGCTAAAAACAATAAGAACAGAATAAAAAGACAAACTACACAATGGGAGAATATATTTGACAATATGTCTGATAAGGGGTTAATAACAAAAATTTATAAACAACTTGTAAAACTCAACACCAGGAAGACAAACAATCCAATCAAAAAATGGGAAAAAGAAATGAATAGACACTTCTCCAAAGAGGACATACAGATGGCCAATAAGCATATGAAAAAATGTTCAACATCACTAATCATTAGAGAAATGCAAATTAAAACCACAATGAGATATCACCTCACACCAGTCAGAATGGCGCTCATCAACAAAACAACACAGAATAAGTGCTGGCAAGGATGTGGAGAAAAGGGAACCCTCCTGCACTGCTGGTGGGAATGCAGACTGGTGCAGCCACTTTGGAAAACAGTATGGAGATTCCTCAAAAAATTGAAAATCGAACTGCCTTTTGACCCAGCTATCCCACTTTTAGGAAGATACCCCAAGAACACTATAGACCTGCTCCAAAAGGAGAAATGCACCTCCATGTTTGTGGCAGCATTGTTCACAATAGCGAAGATCTGGAAACAGCCCAAGTGTCCGTCAGAGGACGAGTGGATTAAAAAGCTTTGGTACATATATACTATGGAATACTACTCAGCCATAAGAAATGATGACATCGGATCATTTACAATAACATGGATGGACCTTGATAACATTATACGGAGTAAAATAAGTAAAGCAGAAAAAACTAAGAAGTATATGAATCTATACATAGATGGGACATAAAAATGAGACTCAGAGACATGGACAAGAATGTGATGGTAACGGAGGAGGAGGTGGGAGAGAAGGAGAGAGGGGGTGGGGGGAGGGGAGGAGCACAAAGAAAACCAGATAGAAGGTGACGTAAGACAATTTGACTTTGGTTGAGGGATATACAGCATAATCAAATGTCAAAATAATCTGGAGATGTTTTCTCTCAACATATGTACCCTGATTTATCAATGTCACTGCATTAAATTTAATAAAAAACGAACAAGCAAAAAAACCCAGGATCTGTAAACAGATAAGACCAGTGGTCCAGAAATCCTTCCCTCTTGCTGTCCCACTGAAACTCACCTATCCCACCTTGAGTCATGAGGTGCACGTAGGACCCCAGACTAAGGAATCACGCACCCCTTGCATGGACACTGTAAAAGGTACATAAGATGTAAGAAATCTAACTTCGGAGAGCTTGTGCTTTGGTGCTACTAGCCTCATGTTCTCCTCCAGCTACCAATAAATTCTCCTTCCTCTAAAAAAAAAAATAAATAAAAAAAATAAGATGCAACTTAAGACATTCCCATAGAAACAAAACTGAAGGAAGTTCATTATCATTAGGCCTGCCCACAAGAAATGGTCCAGGGAGTCCTTCAGGTTGACATAAAAGAATGCCAGACAGTACTGCAAGGCTGTATGAAGAAATTAAGGTACTCAATAAAGGCAACTACATGGGGAAACAAGGCAGAATTATTGTATTTTTTGTTTGTAGTAACACTATTTTTTAATATGATTTAAAAAAACAAATGTGCCCTGGCCAGGTAGCTCACTTGATTAGTGTCATCCCTATGTGTCATCCCTATTAGTTCATCCCTATTGAACCAAAGGTTGTTGGTTCAATCCCCAGCCAGGGCACATATAAGAATCAATAAATGAATGCATAAATAGGTAGAACAACAAAATTGATATTTCTCTGTCTCTGTCTCTCTCTCTCTCCCCCCCCCCACTCTCAATTCGATAAATTGTTTTTAATTTTTATGTATTGATTTCAGTGAGAAAGGAAGGGAAAGAGAGAAAGAGACAGGAACATCAAGTTGTTTCTGTATGTGCCCTGACCAAGATCAAACCAGCAACCTCTGTGCTTCGGGACAATACTCTAGCCAACTGAGCCATCGGGCTAGAGCTAAATTCAATAAATTTTTTAAAATGCAACTCATAAAAGTTCACTTGTGAATTCTATAAAACATTTAAAAATATAACTATACCAATTCTCTACAGTCTCTTCCAGAATACGGAATCAGATAACATATTACCTAGCTTATTCAATGAGGCCAGCATTACCCTATAAGCAAAACAAGACAAAGATTATTATAAGAAAACTACAGACCAATGTCTCTCATTAACACAGATACAAAAATCCTCAACAAAATATTAGCAAATACAATCCAGCAATTGATAAAAATAATTATATCCTACTTCCAAATGGAATTTATCCCAGGTATGCAAGGCTTATTCAACATTTAAAAATCAAATTCATGTAATCCACTACAACAGTCTAAACAAGAATAATCACATGTACTAATCAATAGATTCAGAAAAAGCGTTCACAAAATCCAATACCCACTCATGATAAAAGCTCTCAGCTAGCTACGAATAGAGAGGAACTTTCTCAACTTGATAAAGAGAATCTACAAGATACCTACAGCTAACAACATACATAATAGTGAAACATTAGGAACTTCCTCACTAAGATCAGGTACAGGCAAGAATGTCCTGTCTCACTACTCTCGTTCAAAATTGTACTGGAAGTCCTGGCTAATAGAATAAAATAAGAAAGGAAAATCCATAAAAGGTATACAAAATGGGAACAAAGAAATCAAACTGTCTTTGTTCAAAGATGACTTAAGTGCCTACATAGAAAATCGTGAATATTCACAAAAACACTGCTGGATCTAATAAGCAATTAGTGTGGAATAGCGAGGTTTCAGGAAACAAAGTCAGTACACAAAACACACTGCCTTCCTATAAACCAGCAATGAATCTGAAACTAAAAACGTAATACCATTTACATTAGCACATTACACAAAAAATACAATCTCACAAAATAAATCTAACAAATTAGATAAATCTAAGAATATAAATACAAGATATATGATATGTGAGGAAGACTACAAAACTGATGAACAAAATAAAAGAACTAAATAAATGGAGAGATATTCCATGTTCACAGGTAGGAAGATCCAATATTGTCAAGAGGTTAGTTCCTTCTAACTAGATGTTTAGATGTAATGCAATTCCAATCAAAATCCCAACACGTTATTTTGTGAATACTAACAAACTGATTCCAAAGTTTATACAAAGAAGCAAATATCCAGGATAGCAGATAATATTGAAAGAGAACATCTTGGAGGGCCGACAATACCCAACTGCAAGACTTACTATAAAGTCGCAATAATCAAGAATCAAGACAGTGTGATAACGGTGAAAGACTAGACAAAGAGATCAATGGAACAAAATAGAGTCCAGAAATAGACTCACATAAATAAAATCAGCTCATCTTTTATAAAGGAGCAAAGGCAATACAATGGAAGGAAAATAGTCTTTTCAACAAATGGTGCTGCAACAACTGGACATCCTCAGCAAAAAAAAAATGATCTAGACACAGACCTTACACCTTTCACAAAAATTAATTCAAAATAGATCCATGGGCCTAAATACAAAACTATAAAATTCCTAAAAGATAACTTTGAAGGAAACCTAGAAGATCTTGTATATAACGGTAACTTTTTAGATATACTACCAAAAGAATGATCCATAAAATAACTGATAAGCTGGACTTGATTAAATTAAAACCTCTGCAGCCTGACCTGTGGTGGCGCAGTAGATAAAGCGTCAACCTGGAACGCTGAGGTTGCCGGTTCAAAACCCTAGGCTTGCCGGGTCAAGGCACATACAAGAAGCAACTACTACAAGTTGATGCTTCCTGCTCCTTACCCATCTTCTTTCTCTCTCTCTCTTCTCTCTCTAAAATCAATTTAAAAAAATCTTAATAAAAAAAATCTGTGGGTCAAGCAGACATAAAACATTCTGCTCTGCAGAAGACACTGTGTAGAACCTGACCAGCCATGGCTCAGAGGACAGAGCATTGACCTGGAATGCTGAGGTCCCAGGTTCGAAACCCTGAGGTCTCCAGATTGAGCACAGGCTCATCAGATTGAACACAGGCTCACCAGCTTGAGCACAGGATCATCAACACGATCTCAAGGTCTCTGGCTTAAGCAAGAGGTCACTCACCCTGCTGGAGTCCTCCGGTCAAGGCACATATGAGAAGCAATCAATGAACAACTAAAGTGCCGCAACTATGAGTTGATGCTTATCTCTCTCCCTTCCTGTCTCTCTCAAGAAAATTATTTTTAGATATTTAAAAATAATTTTTTTTCTAAAGACAAGAAAAAATTACCATGGCAGAAAAAAAAAGACAAGGGTGGGTGAATAAGGGAGAGTGATTTGTCCTGCAAACCTAAGGATTCAAAACAAACCTAACAGGAAAACAGTGAGGAGGAAGGCAGCGTCCACAGTCCCCACCACACACTCCCAAACCCACCCAGAGCACAGTCACGGAAGACTCCCTGCCACCTAGCTGTGACTCAGGTCTGGCTATATCACTAGAAAGCCGAAGGGGACAGATATGACAAGATCTGTTAACTTGTCACATACTAACTATGTATTTGGCATCGTTGAAGGCACTGGAGATGAAACTGTGAATAGGAAACCAACACCTTTGTCCTCATGAAATTCACAGTTTAGTGTGTGAGTCATAAATCTAACTAGGGAACTGAAAGCAGACTTCTTGAAAAGTAAAGAGCTTATAAATTGAGAAGAAAAACTATCTATAAACCCTTAAAAAATAGGAAAGTATAAAAGAAGCATTTTGAGAAATTAACATTAAAAGAGAAAAAGAGCTTTCACAACAACATCTATTTGAGTTTTTTCTTTGGCCAGGGAAGGCCATGTCTGAGGAAGAAAGCAGAAGGCAGACACCGTGGGCCCATGCAGCCCTGACCACCCCCAACCTCCTCCTGAGGTTTATGCGAGCTTCTCCCTCCTACCTGAAGCCACCTTAGGTTGGTTGCCAACAATTCCAACAGTCCTCCCATTCATTCTTGCAAAACCAACAATGATGTTCTTGGCATAATTGGGCATGATCTCAAAAAATTCTCGCTCGTCAACCACCTGCCAAGATAAATTCACTCCTGAGCACAAAATGATAAAGGACAAGATACAACTACATACAAAATTACAGAGCTGGCCGGCTGCCACCCGACCAAAGGTCCTCCAGGGAAGCATGACAGCAGGCGGGGGGCCCTTTCTCCCTGTGGTCGGGGGACCTTCCTGTCCACGGCTAAGGGGAGGAGAAACCGGGCAGCCTTTCTAAAACGTTCTATTTGAATCTGGCATTATTTATTACACTTCTTTACTTTATTTTGAAAACATCTCAAACTAACATAAAAATTTCCAGACTAGTTTTTAAAAATGTATGTATCCTTCACCCAGATTCCCCATTTATTAACATTTCACCACATAAGCTTTGCCATTCCTTCTCTCTCCCTAACTGCCTATGCCCCTTTCTCTCTCAGCCTATCTGTTCTTGCATGTGTAGGTGTATATATACACATTCTCTTTCTACACACACACACACTCATACACAAATTTTTTCCTGAACCATTTCAGAGTAAGTTGAAGACATGATACCTCTTCACCTCTAAGTCCCTCACTGTGTCTCTCCTAAAAACAAGCACATTGTCTAATATAATATAACTATACTGGTATTACCAAAATCAGAAAATTAACATCAATACTATTATCTGTTATAAAGCCTTATTCAAGTTTTCCCAGTTATTCCAAAAATATCCTTTATAGCAACCAAAGCCTCTTTCTCTCAAATCAATGGAAAAACTAAAACTAAAAAAAAGAGGGGGGTCCTGGTCAGGTGACTTAGTAAATACAGTGTTGTCCCAGCGCACCTAGGTCTCTGGGTTGTGGTTTCATCCCCAGTCAGGGCATGTATGAGAAGCAGTAAACGAGTGAACAACTAAATGGAACAACTAAGTGGAACACTGAATTAATGCTTCTCTCTCTCTCTCTCAAATCAATGGAAGAAAAAAATTTTAAACGGTGTCACATCCTCACCCCTTTCACCCAGTCTGTTATTAATCTCATTATTCTCTGGTTTATCTTCCCTGTGTGTATTAGAGAGATGAACATATACATTTACATCTTTTTAGTTACCCTTCTACCTTATATTGAAAGTAACATACTATTACATATTCTCGCACTTTGGGTTTCCTTACTTAACAATATACCCTAGAAATCACTCCATACCTGTTCATAGATATCTTCCTCACTTTTTTCACACTGCATAGTATTCCATTGTGGGGGTATACCAAATTTATTCAACCAATCTCCTATATGTTGTTAACATTATTTTGAAACTTATGTTCAAGATAAATAACAATATCAAGATAGTAAGCTTGTATATCTATAATTTTGGATGGTAGGAAGTATACCTTCAGGGTAAATTTCTAGAAGTGGAACTTCTGAGTCAAAGTGGAAATGCTTATTTAGTCTTAGACATTGCCATATTCTCCTACAAGTAATGTATGAGAGTGTCTGCTTCCAACAGAATTACCAATGAAATCTGTTTTCAAGTTTTTAATATTTTGCCAAACTGACAAATGAGAAATAACTCAGTGTAATTTTAATTTGCTTTTCCAGTATTATAAATAAAGTTGAAAAAATATAAACTTTACCAAAACTGACCACAGCAAAGATAAACTTTAAAGAGAGATATTGACACTAAAAAACAAAGGAAGTTGCAGGGCTGATCCCCAGTCACGGCACATACAAGAATCAACCAATGAATGCATAAATAAGTGAACAACAAATCAAGGTTTCTCTGTTTCTCTTTCTCCTTTCTTTCCCCACCTTCTTCACTCTAAAATCAATAAATTAAAAAAAAAAATTTTTTTAAAGAGGACATCATTGCCTGACCAGGCGGTGGCGCAGTGGATAGAGCATCAAACTGGGACGCAGAGGACCCGGGTTCAAAACCCCGAGGTCACTGTCTTGAGAGCGGGCTCATCTGGCTTGAGCACGGAGTCACCAGCTTGAACACGGGGTCGCTGGCTTGAGCGTGGGATTACAGATACGACCCCATAGTCGCTGGCTTGAGCCCAAAGGTCACTGGCTTGAGCAAGGGGTCACTCGCTCTGCTGTAGCCCCCAATCAAGGCACACATGAGAAAGCAATCAATGAACAACTAAGGAGATGCAACAAAGAATTGATGCTTCTCATCTCTCTCCCTTCCTGCCTGTCTGTCCCTATCTGTCCCTCTCTCTGACTCTCTGTCTCTGTCACAAAAATAAAAAAATATATAAAAAATAAAAATAAAGAGGATGTTATTTCCTGACCAGGATAGTGTCAGGACACACAGTGGATAGAGTGTAGGCCTGGGATGCTGAAGACCCAGGGTCAAAACCCCCAAGTCACTGACTTAAGTGTGTAGGCTCATCCGACTCGAGCGCAAGCTCGCCAGCTTGAGCAAGGGGTCACTGGCTTGAGCATAAAATCATAGACATGACCACATTGTCTCTGGCTTGAGCCCAAAGGTCACTGGCTTGAAGGCCAATGTCATTAGTTTGAGCCCAAGGTTGCTGGCTTGTGCAAGGCATCACTGGCTCAGTTGGAGCCCCTCATCAAGGCACATATGAAAAAGCAATCAATGAGTAATTGTGCCACAACTATGAGTTGATGCTTCTCATCTCTCTCCCTTCCTGTCTGTGCCCCTCTCTCTCTCCCTCCACTCTCTTTTGCAAAAAAAAAGATGAACTATCCCTACCAGACTGAAAGTATACTATAAACTCATAAACTCAATAATTAAAATAGCATGGTATTGGCCAAGTGTTGGTGAGAACATGAAGGAACTGGAGCTTTATACACTGCTGGTGGGATGCAAAATGATACAATCCCTCTTTTGAAAAACGCTTTGACAGTATGAACTAAAGCTAAATGTATGCATATACCCTATGACTTGGTACTTTAGTCCTATGTATGAATGCAAAAGAAATGTATAATTTATTCACCAAAGTCACAAAATAAAATGTTCATATCAGAACCACTTACAATGCCCCCAAACTAGGAATTACCCAAATGCCCATCTATGGTAGATAAACTGGTTTGTTCACACAAAAGACTAAAGAGACCAATGAGAACATGTAATAATAGGGACAAATCCTACAAACATAACATTGAGTGAAAGAAGCAAGACAGAAAAGACCACACACTATAAGATTCCATTTATATAATACACAAAAACAAGAAAAAGTAACTCACGTTGTTAGGTTAGGATGGTCAGGGGTTTGGTTTGGAGGGAAATACTGACCAGAAGCTCCTCTGTTTCTCTATGTGAAGCATTTTATTCTATATAATTTTTTTTGTTACTTAGGAAGATTTATATATTTTTTCAGATGGTTACCTCTATCACTATACTGATTTAATGCCATCAGTCCCCTGAGTTTAAAAATTAAGTCATTAGGAGGTCTGTCACTCAACAGAGGGAGAAAACCGGAAGCCAGACTCAGGAGGAAAGAAAGAAGAAACAAGAGGAGTTTCACTGAAAAGGGAGAAAAGAATTTGAACAGAATTAAACAGAGATACAGGTTAAAAGAGGGTTTTTTTAGCAGACAACAAATCTATACATGTTCATACACATTTATTGTTAAGACAAAAGGAATACAAGAGAGAAAAAGAGATTAAAAAAAAAAAAGTCAAGAAAGCAAGACCCCAGATGGGAAAGGATGGAGTCAGGGCCAGGTGGAGACGCCTCCTTTGAGCCCAGGAAAACAGGAGAAGGACATGAGAGGACCAAGAAATGGTCACTTGTGGGGAGTGAGAAACCTGATGCTCCCAATTTCTCCACGAAGGAAACGCCCGTGTCCCGATCAGAGCAGGCAGCAGAGAAAGATGGGAGGGGTGGGATCGGGCCCTGGGAAAAGTAAGACCAGGCGCTGTGCTCGGGGAGGCCCACAGCACATCCACAGACCAGGGAGGACACGGAGCGCCCAGCTCAGGCTGGAGCGGGCTCTGGGCCTTCCGTCCAGCAGCCGCAGACCCCAGTATTTGGAAAGATGACTGAAGCCTGAACCAGGGACAGAGCTCTATAGGGTAAAAGGAAAACCGGGGGTTCATGACTGAAACTATTTTACTTTTTTTTTTTTAATGTTTATTGTACTGATTTTAGAGAGGAAGAAAGAGAGGAAGAGAGAGAGAGGAACATCGATCTGTTCCTGTGTGTGCCCTGACCAAGTATCAAACCAGCAAGCTCTGCGCTTCAGGACAATGCTCCAACCAAGTGAGCTATCCAGCCAGAGCCTATTTTACCTTCTTCACAGTATGTTTTTTACCCAACACTATCCATGCCATGTATGCTTTTGTTTTCGCTATCTTTCACCCAAATGTGAGGTCCCTAAGGCAGGAATTTTGGCCATCATGGTGTCATACAGCACCAGCATTGGAAATAGCAACCGGCCATTACCGTATTTCCCCATGTATAAGACACTCCCACGTATAAGATGTACCTTAATTTTGGGGCCCCCAATTTTTTTTTTTAATGTATTATATAAAGTTATTGAACTCAAGTTTTTGGGTGGGTTGTTTTTGGGGTTTTTTTGTATTTTTCTGAAGTGAGGAGTGGGGAGGCAGAGAGACAGACTCCCGCATGCGCCCAACCAGGGGGCAATGCTCTGCCCATCTGGACCATTGCTCTTTTGTAGCCAAAGCCATTCTAGTGCCTGAGGCGGAGGCCATGGAGCCATCCTCAGCGCCCGGGTTTTGCTCAAATGGAGCCTTGGCTATGGGAGGGGAAGAGAGAGACAGAGAGGAAGGAGAGGGGGAAGGGTGGAGAAGCAGATGGGCGCTTCTCCTGTGTGCCCTGGCCGGGAATCGAACCCAAGACTTCCACACACCGGGCTGACGCTCTACCACTGAGCCAAACGGCCAGGGCCGAACTCAAGGTTTATTCATCAAAAAATTCACACAACTCCTCATCACTGTGAAAACTCCCATCCCTTAGCTTATCTTCATCTGTGTCTGATGATGAGCGCAAAAACAAGGGTGAAAAAGCTGGAAATGCAAGTAAAAAATCTACAACCACTGTATAAGATGCACCCAGTTTTTAGATCCCAAATTTTTTGGAAAAAGGTACATCTTATACATGGGGAAACACAGTAGTATCTGGCAGAATGGCAAAGACCCAGCTGGGACAAGAAAGCAGAGGCCAGGCAGTGTTGAGGACTCCAAAGGAATGGGAAGAGTGAGGGCTGGAGAGTCAAGGGGCAGAGGCAGTAGGAGGGGGCAGGCATGACTGCGAGAATATAGAGAATATTCAAGGCTAAGGTCAGAAAAGGGCATGTTGTTGATAGACAGGTCCTGTCTTCACAGCTCAAATGGTGCTCAATAGGCTACATAATCTAGCAATGAGGAAAAGCAGAGTCTGGCCAAGGTTACTGACTCACACTGGCTCCCCAGAGTACAGGAGAAGAAACAGGTCGCCAGGGGAGCCAGGGCTCTGGGAGAGGCTGTGCCCACAGAGCCTCTGCTTCCATTAAGCAAGGACTGCTGAGAGAACAGTGTGTAGATGAGAGCGTGAGGGAGACAATGGCCATCAACAGATGCCCCCAGTTTGCCCTGACACTCTCTTCTCTTCATAACAATCAGAGATTTGCTACACCAACAAAACGGTATAAATGACTCCTCTCTACACACACACACACACACACACACACACACACACACACACACTACCCTCCACCAGCCCCCTTTAACATTGTCAGAGGTACTCTGTGTACCTCCTTTCTCTAGAAAGACCAAATGCCCTCTAAGCATAAGGCTCCAAATAAAGATAACAAAGAATCACCCAGCCTCAACTCCAGACGTTAGAGCAAGCATGGCCAACATACGGCCCGCAGGCTGGATCCAGCCCGCGTAATGCGTTTATGCAGCCTGTGATTAAATTTTTAATATTCTCCACTACTTTAAAATCTTAGCTACTCAGAAGCAGAAGCATCTTTAATTATTAGAAATAGAGATATTTAAGAAGATAGTGATATGCAGAAAAGAATTCCACGTGCGACTAATCTAGGGTTAACTTCCAATAATTGGTCAAATGGATTCACAATACTTCATTTTTTTAAAAAAAATCCATTATAAAGATTTACAACTTTTGTACTCATCTGTACTCGATATGAACTGTTTGACATTTAGCAGTGGTGATATGATACCCACATTCTTTTAGGCGGAGTTTGCCAGTGCACACCCAAGGTCAAACAATTCGTTATGATTGTGGTCAAGTGTGCTGAATCAAGTGGCATTGTAGCATAGACAATAGCTGCATTTGATAACTGAAAACGTGTCCAGGCTGTTTGTAAAACAAAATAATTGTTTTACTTGCGATATAACCCCTTCAAGCTCATTCTATTAATTAAATATTGTTTCGATTGATTGTGATACAGTTTGGATATTTATACGGTATATAATTATATTTTTATTAAAATATATTTTTATTAAAATAATATGGTATATTAAAAATTATTTTCACTCACATTTATTCATAAACAAATTACATAATAAAATTTTGTTTACTTAAACAAATCATTTTTGTATTTAACATTTTTTATTTTGTTTTGTTTTCTGTGTTTCTTGACATTTTTTAATTTTAATATTTCATCTGGCCTATGAAAAAAGTTTTCTTTCTAATCTGGCCCAGAGGCAAAAACTGTTGGCCACGCCTGGTCTAGAGACATGGCCCCTCTAAGTGCACCTCAGAGCACCATCAAAAGACTCGGGCTCTGCTGGACCAACTAGCTCCTTCTTCCTCTGGCCCTCTAGTCCATCCGAGCCAATGGGGAGGCTACAGTCATGAGCTCTTCCCAGAACACGCTGCGCAGTGGTGCCTGCTCTTCCTGTACTGCCAGACGCTAAGGCCTGTGGATTCAGCACTCCCTCCCTGGGCCAAAGCACACTGACCACGGCCGTGGCTGAGCCAGCACAGACAAGACAGACAGAGGCAGCACTTACAGAGAGTATGATGTCCACCATGTTGTAAGCCTTAGTGGATTCCAAAGGGACAATTGTGTCAAGCTCAGGAACCAGACGGTCACTTTAGATAGAAAAAGAAGCAGATATAATTAATACCGGAAGAGCCGGTTGTCTTCTGTGGGTGGGGTACTGGGGAGGAAATGAGGCTGGGCTGATTTGTCCTCACTGGGCTTTCAGAGCAGTCTACAAAGAAGTATTCCTTTGTTACCACCATATTAAACTGAATTTGATATTAATCCAAAAGAGCTTTCATTTATAAGAAAAAATAAGCTTATTCCCCTGAATATGATTACTTCACTTATCCTCTCTGAATAACTCCTTCATCCTAGGCACTGTGTGGGGCACTAAAGGTCATTATAGCCAACACTGGTCCTAGTTTAACTTCCCAAGATCTTAAAAAATAAAAGAGGCCCTGGTCAGTTTGCTCAGTGGATAGAGTGTCAGCCCCACATGTGGACAACCCAGGTTCGATCCCTGGTCAGGACACACAGGAGAAGGAACCATCTGCTTCTCTTCCCCTCCCTCTCCCCCTTTCCTCTCTCTTCCCCTCTCCTAGTCACAGCTCAACTGGTTCAAGCCTCAGCCCCAGGCACTCAGGATAACTCAGTTGGACTGAGCATTGGCCTCAGGTGCTGAGGATAGCTCAGTTGATTCGAGCATCAGCCCAAGATGGGGGTTGCCAGGTGGATCCGGTTTGGAGAACATGCAGGAGTCTGTCTATCTCCCCTCCTCTCACTTAAAAAAAAAAGAACAAGGACTTGAAAATTCAAACTCAGAGTTCTGCTGAAATTACTATGGTATTTCCTGATGGAAAACAAACCTGCTAGAACTCCTTTAAAAATCAAAGCGGGGACCTGACAGGTTGGTTCAGTGGATAGAACATCAGCCCGGCAGATGGATGTCCCAGGTTTGATCCCTGGTCAGGGCACACATGAGAAGTGACCAACTGCTTCTGTTCCCCTTCCTCTCTCCCTCTAGCAGCCAGTGGCTTGACTGGTTCTAGTGTCGGCCCCAAGTGCTGAGGAGAGCTTGGCTGGTCCAAGTATAGGCCTCAGGTGCTTAGGATAGCTCAGGTGATTTGAGCATGAGCCCCAGACAGGGGTTGCAGGGCCCACTCCAGTAGAGGCACATGCGAGAGTCTGTCTCTCTATCTCCCCTCCTCTCACATAAATAAAAAAGAAAAAGAAAAAAAAGGAAAGCTGAACTGAGTGGTGGTGGCACAGTGGATAGAGTGCTGACCTGGGACACTGAGGTCCAAGGTTCAAAACCCAAAGGTCACTGACTTGAGTACGGGCTCATCTAGTGTGAGTGCAAGCTTACCAGCTTGAGTGTGGGGACACCAGACTGAGGGTAGAATCATCAACATGATCCCAAGGTCGCTGGCTTCAGCCCAAAGGTCACTGACTTAAAGCCCAAAGTCACCAGCTTGAACACGGTCATTAGCTTGGTTGGAGCCATCCCTCCCCAGTTAAGGCACACATGAGAAGCAATCAATAAAAAACTAAAGAGAATGCCTCTCTCTCTCTCTCTCCTCCTCCTCCTCCTCCTCCTCCTCCTCCTTCTCCTTTCCCCTTCCTCTCTCTCAAATCAATGGGAAAAGTTTTTTAAAAAAATAAAATGGCTCTGACCGGTTTGCTCAGTGGTAGAGCATTGGCCCAGTGTGTGGATGTTCTGGATTCGGTTCCCAGTCAAGACACACAGGAAAAGTGACCATCTGCTTCTCCACCCCTCCCCCTCCCCCTTCTTTTTATCTCTCTCTTTCCCTTACACAGCCATAGCTCAGTTGGAGCAAGTTGGCCCCAGGCACTGAGGATAGTTCCATGGAATTTACCTCAGGTATTAAAATAGCTGAGTTGCCGAGCAACAGAGCAATGACCTCATAGGGGGCTTGCCAGGTGGATGTCCAGAGTGCATGCAGGAAGGAGCCTGCCTCTCTGCCTCCCCCGCTTCTCACTTACAATAAATGAATAAATAAATGAATAAATAAAAATAATAAAATAAAAAAGCAGAGCTGCTGCTGACCCCCTGGTGTGATGAGGACTAACCAATCACATGGGCTACTGGATCTCTGCTTCCTCCTATGTCTTTGTCACTGAGCAAGGAGCCCAAGCAAGGGCCCACTCCAGTGAGGACTCAACAACATGCCCCCTCCAGCAAGCTCATCCCTTCTTGTCCCATGTGGGTAGACACGAGTTGTTCTGACCCTGAGAGACACACTTGGGATGAAATTTGGCCTTGGTCAAGCCACATGCCCATTCAAGTCGAACTTCCCAGAGAGCTCTGCTCTGGGGCACTGAGGTTAGGACCAATAGATAACAACATTCTCCCTTACTTTTTATTTGCTACTTATGCATATGTAGACAGCTCCCCTAGGATCCTACGAAGAGGTGGAATGACCAGGCCAAAGACATTTCTGGGCCCCTGGGCCATAACACCTTCAAATGATTACCCAAACCCCAAATAGTAGAGATGCTCAGAAAAAGGAGGCTGTGTCTACTGCTTCTGAGCCTTGGGGCCACCCTCCCTTTCATGACTATACCGTGGGCCACTGGATGTGTCCCCTAAGAAGGGAACAGGGGCAGAAAGGGTGGGGTTCTGGGGACATAATGCTTCAGAGCATCCCTGGCCCAGTCAGGGACCTACAGGTGAAAAGCCCGGGTCCACCCAAGAGGGCAGTGTTTGAAAATGCCTTCTTCCTGAGAAATATAATTCCAATCCCTTCTGCATATGAAAGTCCAGGGCAAGTCAGTGCTTCAAAATCAGAGAGGAAACAAAATGGAGAAGAAAAAGCTAAAGCACATCTAGGTTCACATCTGGGCCTCTGTTTACTCTGCGGTACCCTCCAAATCAGGCAGTAGTCCCAACAGCAAGAAGAAAAAAAGGTTTTCACTAGGTACCCCTAACACACCGTTCCCCAGGATTGCCGCAGCCTCTGGCCACAGCAAGTATGCATGAGAACACTTCCTAAAAGGCACACTGTCTGAACCACTTCACAAGTATTTCATATCAAGACACACACAACAAAAATTCCATCCCTAATTCTGGACAAATCAAGACTCTGAAAGCCTATTTCTTTGGCCACTGTTTAGTCCCAAGCTACCTATCAGATATTACACAAAGGGAAAAAAGCAAATAAAAATGAAATCTTTCTTTGCTTCTATACAGAGACAGGCCACCACCATGCCCACACCTGGGAAGCATGCCAACTGCACTCCACAATCCACCCCTGGCTGCACAATGGGAGAGACCCTGAAGATCCAGCTAGGGCAGAGGCTGTAAGCCAGCCTGCAAAATGAAAGAAAGCGCTCCTGCCTGCCACTCACCTGGGATCATGGCACTCACGGGTGGGAGCTGGGTCCTGACTGCTGAGGGGCAGGTAGTTGAAGAACTCCCGGAGATTACACAAGGCATCCACATCATTTTCAAAAGCTCTGTGGGCAACACCTGAGACAACAAGAAGGATATAATTGGTCAGGGTACCGTCAGCCAAAAAATGCTGCTTCATGCGGGGCATGCCGGCAGCAGTCTGCTGACAGCTCTGTGGTGTCCCATCATCCCCTCCGAGGATGGGACACCACACCCGTTCAGGCTGTCTTCAGTCCATGCGACCTGTTCCTTCTGCCCTGTGCCTCTGCAAAGGTTGCTCCCTTTTTATTCAGGCCTTTGCTCTCACGTCACCTTCTCAGAGTGGCTTTCCCTGGTACCTCTCGGGAACACAGCCCTCCCTCACCACCCTCGCTTTCCATCCCTGTCCCGTGGGGAAGTTCTCCTCGCACTTTTCCCTGCCACATCCACCTATTTATTTCCATCCCTGACATCTCCCCAGAATATCAGCTCCAACAGGGTGAAGACAAGGCCTGTCTCATCCCTCTAGTCCTGCACCAAGAATATTGCCTGATTACATGTCAATTATCTCTCAACAAAGCCGGAAAAATAAAAACAAACAATACAGTGGCTGGCACATAATGCCAGGGTACTCAGCAACAGTAGAAGGAATGGGAGGAAGGAGGGGAGACACCTGGCTCTAGTGAGGATTCAAGCCATCATTCCTCAAGGACACTCTCGGCCAGGCATGGCCAACACACGGCCCGCGGGAATGAGCTTATGCAGCCCGCGATTAAATTTTTAATATTCTCCACACAACGCACTGTGGAAATAAGTGGTACTTTTAAATCATTATACATAAACTAAGGTATCTAACCATTGTACAACAATGCAAGTTAAAATCTCAGCTACTCAGAAGTGGAAGCATCTTTGATTATTGGAAATCGAGATATTAAAGAAGATACTGATACACGGAAAAGAATTCTCCGTGTGACTAATCTAGGGTTAACTTCCAATAATTGGTCAAATGGATTCGCGATACTTCTTTATTTTTTAAAAAAGTTCCATTATAAAGATTTACAACTTTTTTTTTCTTTTTTTTCTTTTTTTTTTGTATTTTTCTGAAGCTGGAAACGAGGAGAGACAGTCAGGCAGACTCCCGAATGCGCCCGACCGGGATCCACCCAGCACGCCCAACAGGGGCGATGCTCTGCCCACCAGGGGGTGATGCTCTGCCCCTCAGGGGGTCGCTCTGTTGTGACCAGAGCCACTCTAACGCCTGGGGCAGAGGCCAAGGAGCCATTCCCAGCGCCCAGGCCATCTTTGCTCCAATGGAGCCTTGGCTGCGGGAGGGGAAGAGAGAGACGGGGGGGGGGGGGGGGTGGAGAAGCAAATGGGCACTTCTCCTATGTGCCCTGGCCGGGAATCGAACCCGGGTCCCCTGCACGCCAGGCCAACGCTTTACCACTGAGCCAACCGGCCAGGGCCAAGATTTACAACTTTTGTACCCGTCTGTGCAATTTTTATAAGCAATTGAATAATGGAAAATATAGAAATTTTTAAAAACTTGCCAAGGAATATTTAGTAATCTTCAGCTCAACTTATATTTGTGAACAAACTTTTTCCTTAATGAATCTAAATAAAAGTACAAAAAGATCAAGATTGAATGATTTACATTTGGACGCTGTGTTAAGAATAGCTACTACAAGTATAGAGCCAGATATTAAAAAAATAATAGGCGTGGCCTGACCTGTGGTGGCGCAGTGGATATAACGTTGACCTGGAAATGCTAAGGTCACCGGTTCAAAACCCTGGGCTTGCCTGGTCAAGGCACATATGGGAGTTGATGCTTCCAGCTCCTCCCCCCATCTCTCTCTCCTCTCTCTGTCTCTCTCTCTCTCCCTCTCTCTCCTCTCTAAAATGAATAAATAAAAAAAAATAATAATAGGCGATGCAAAGTGCCTCAACACGTCACATTAGTTTTTTTGTTTTTTGTTTTTTTTTATTTATTTATATTTTACAGAGACAGAGAGTGAGTCAGAGAGAGGGACAGACAGAGACAAACAGGAACGGAGAGATGAGAAGCATCAATCATTAGTTTTTCGTTGCGCATTGCAACACCTTAGTTGTTCATTGATTGCTTTCTCATATGTGCCTTGACCACGGGCCTTCAGTAGACCGAGTAACCCCTTGCTCAAGCCAGTGACCTTGGGTCCAAGCTGGTGGGCTTTTGCTCAAACCAGATGAGCCCGTGCTCAAGCCGGCGACCTCGGGGTCTCGAACCTGGGTCCTCTGCATCCCAGTCCAACGCTCTATCCACTGTGCCACCTTCTGGTCAGGCCACATTAGTTTTTTTGTTAATTTGTTGTACTAAATTACTTATCTTTATTCATGAACAAATTATATAATAAAATTTTGTTTACTTAAGCAAATTGTTTTTGTATTTAACATATTTTAATTTTAATATTTCGTCTGGCCCGTGACAAAAGTTTTCTTTCTAATCTGGCCCAGGGCCAAAAACTGTTGGCCACGCCTGCTCTAAGCCCTGGTCACGTAGTTCAGTTGATTAGAGTTACTATCCCTACATGACAAGGTTGTAGGTTATATTCCTGCTCAGGGCACATACAAGAATCAACCAATGAATGCATAAATCAGTGGAACAACAAACTGATGTTCCTTTCTCTTTCTCTCTCACTCTCTCTTTTAAAAAAAAATGCCTGACTGGTGGTGGCGCAGTAGATAGAGCATCGACCTGGGACACTGAAGTCCCAGGTTCGAAACCCCAAGGTCACCAGCTTGAGCGTGGACTCATCTGGTTTGACCCAAAGGTTGCTGGCTTGAAGCACAAGGTTGCTAGCTTGAACAAGGGGTCACCGGCTCAGCTGGAACCCCGCAGTCAAGGCACGTATGAAAAGCAATCAATGAACAACTAAAGTGACGCAACTATGAGTTGATGTTTCTCATCTCTCTCCTTTTTATCTCTAAAAATTTTTTTTGAAATCAGAACAGCCAAAGTTAGCTTTTTTAAAAGATTTAATTTATTTATTTTAGAGAGGAAAGAGAGAGAGAAGGGGGGGACAGGAAGCATCAAATCCTATATGTGCCTTGAGCAGGCAAGCCCAGGGTTTCAAACCGGTGACCTCAGCATTCTAAGTCAACGCTTTATCCATTGTGCCACCACAAGTCAGGACAAAGTTAGCTTTTTAACAGTCAGATCAAGCTATGTCTCTACTCCAATCACCATACTCGCCATTCATTAGGCATACCGGCCACTCTCCTTCCTCAGGGCCTTTACAAAGGCTGTTCCCTCTGCCTGCCATACTTCTCCCCTAGAAATCCATGTAGTTAACTCCTTCACATCTGCTCAACTGTTACTCTCATAATGAGGCCTGCCCTTACCATGTGTTTAAAATGTGACAATCCCAACTAACTTTACTCTGTTATACTTTTTCCACAGCAGATATTATGTTATTTATTAAGCTTATTGTTTATATAAAGTCTATCTTCTCTGCTAGAATATAAACCCCAAGTAAGCAAGGATATTTTTGTTTCACAAATGTATTCCTAGCATATAACAATGATCGATACATAGGCATTAAATGAATACAGGGGTAGCAAAAGTACGTTTATAGTTATTCATATGAAAAATAGCACATTTATAAATAATAATAATACAAGAATGCCCTGGCCAGATAGCTCGGTTGGTGAGAGCATCGTTCAGAAGAGCAGAGGTTATCAGTTCGATCTCTGGTCGGGGCACATACAGGAACAGATTGCTGTTCCTATCTCTCTCCCTCTCTCTCTCCTCCTTGCTCTCTCTTTCTCTCAAATCAATAAAATAAACATTTTTTTTGTATTTTTCTGAAGCTGGAAATGGGGAGAGACAGCCAGACAGACTCCCGCATGCGCCCGACTGGGATCCACCCGGCACGCCCACCAGAGGGCGACGCTCTGCCCACCAGGGGGCGATGCTCTGCCCCTCCGGGGCGTCACTCTGTTGCGACTAGAGCCACTCTAGCGCCTGGGGCAGAGGCCAAGGAGCCATCCCCAGCGCCCGGGCCATCTTTGCTCCAATGGAGCCTCGCTGCGGGAGGGGAAGAGACAGAGAGGAAGTAGAGGGGGAGGGGTGGAGAAGCAGATGGGCGCTTCTCCTGTGTGCCCTGGCCGGGAATCAAACCCGGGACCTCTGCACGCCAGGCCGATGCTCCACCACTGAGCCAACCGGCCAAGGCCTAAACATTTATTTTTAAAAGAAAGTTTAGGCCCTGGCTGGTTGGCTCAGCAGTAGAGCATCGGGCCAGTGTGTGAATGTCCTGGGTTCAATTCCCAGTCAAGACACACAGGAGAAGCAATCATCTGCTTCTCCCCCCCCCCCCAATCTCTCTCTCTCTTCTCCTCCTGCAGCCATGGCTCAGTTTGAGCAAGTTGGTCCCAGGCACTGAGGATGGCTCCATGGTATCACCTCAGGTGCTAAAAATAATTCAGTGGCCAAGCAATGGAGCAATGACCCCAGATGGGCAGAGCATCACCCCACAGGAGGCTTGCTGGCTAGATCCCAGATGGGGCACATGTGGGAGTCTGTCTCTCTGCCTCCCTGCTTTCCAGTTAAGAAAAATAAAAAATAAAGGAAAGTTTAATAAATAATAATAATACAAGAATAAACTGTGTATCGCCTGGCCAGGCAGTGGTGCAGTGGATAGAGCATCAGACTGGGATGTGGAGGACCCAGGTTCAAGACTCCGAGGTCGCCAGCTTGAGCACAGGCTCATCTGGTTTGAGCAAGGCTTGCCAGCTTGAGCCTAAGATCACTGGCTTGAGCAAGAGGTCACTCAGTCTGCTGTAGCCCCCAGGTCAAGGCACATATGAGAAAGCAATCAATGAACAACTAAGGTGCCACAATGGAGAATTGATGCTTCTCACCTTTCCTTTCCTGTCTGTCTGTCTCTATCTGGCCTTCTCTCTGACTCTGTCTATGCCACAAAAAAAAAAAAAAAAAAAAGAATAAACTGTTTCATGTATTCACAACTATAAACCTACTTTTGCCCCACCCTGCGTATACTGATGAATAAAAAGTATGTTCAACATAACAGAATTCCTTTCATTCAAGATTTATAAATTGCTACAGCCACTTCAGAGGCCAATGTGGGAGTTCCTCAAAAAGTCCAACAGAGTTACCATTTGATCCAGAAATTCCCCTCCCAGGTATATACCCCCCCCCAAAAAAAAGTATATCCACACATAAACTTGTACATAGATGTTTAGAGCAGCATATTCATGATAGCCAAAAAGTGAAAACAATCCAAATGTTCAACTTAATGAATAAACAAAATGTGGTACATCCATACACTGAAATATTATCCAGTAATAAAAAGGAATGGTGGCCTAACTTGTGGTGGCGCAGTGGACAGAGCATCAGACCTGGAATATTGAGGGTGCCAGTTTAAAACCCTGAGCTCGCTTGGTCAAGGCATATGCAAGAATCAACTACTATGAGTTGATGCTTCTCACTCCTCCCCATCTCTCTTTTTTTCTCTCTCTTTCCTCTCTCTAAAATCAATAAATAACATTTAAAAAAAGGAATGGCATACTGATCCATGCTACAATATGGTAAGTATATGTCATTACAACAAATCTGTTGAAAAACACCACATATTGTATAACTTCATTTATGTCCATTCCATATACATATATTCAGAATAAACAAAATCCATAGAAAGGGAAAGTAGATTAGTGATTGCCTAAGTCAGAGTATTGGGGGGGAAATGGGGAGTAACTGCTAACCGGTAAAGGTTTCTTTCTGAGGTGACAAGTGTTCTAAAATTGACTGTGGTGATACCTCGACAACCTGTGAATATACTAAAACCACTGACTTACATACTTGAAATGGATATTTTACATGAATGCTATGCAAATTATATCTCAGTAAAGCTGTTTCCAAAAGCACGTGTGCCCGTGCCCACGTGTGTGTGTGTGTGTGTGTGCATTCATGTATGTGCGCACCCATGCCTAGAGTATTCTTTGGATTTCCTGCTAGGGATACAGAGCTAAGTACATTGGACATGGCCCATCAAAAGGCCTTGCGTTCATAAAGAACACCAAATGCGGCCCTGGCCGGTTGGCCCAGTGGTAGAGCGTCAGCCTGGCGTGCAGAAATCCCAGGTTCGATTCTCGGCCAGGGCACACAGGAGAAGCGCCCATCTGCTTCTCCACCCCTCCCCCTCTCCTTCCTCTCTGTCTCTCTCTTCCCCTCCCGCAACCGAGGCTCCATTGGAGCAAAGATGGCCCGGGCACTGGGGATGGCTCCTTGGCCTCTGCCCCAGGCGCTAGAGTGGCTCTGGTTGCGGCAGAGCGATGCCCCGGAGGGGCAGAGAATCGCCCCCTGGTGGGCAGAGCGTCGCCCCTGGTGGGCGTGCCGGGTGGATCCCGGTCGGGCACATGCGGGAGTCTGTCTGACTGTCTCTCCCAGTTTCCAGCTTTAGAAAAATACAAAAAAAAAAAAAAAAGAAATAAAAGCTGCTGCCAATTAAGCTCTGAGACGGAGAGTGATTATGAGCTGTCGGGGAATCAATGATGAGAAGCGTTCTGATTCCAGGTGTGTTTTGGAGACAAGAGCTGAATGGAGCTAATGGTCAAAGGTGAAAAAATGAATCAAGGCTGATATCAACCTGACATGAGGGAGGAATCATACTTGTAGGTAGGGCTATCAAGAGCTCTCACGTTTTGTTAAAAAACCATATTTCACCAAATCAGACTGTGAGGCTTCCAGTTAAGATGGCGGCGTACATAAATACAATACTCTCATCATCCCACAACCACATCAGATTATAACTAGACCACAGAACAACCATCATTCAGAACCACCTGAAGTTTAGCTGAATAGAAGTCCTACAACTTACGATATAGAGAAGCCACATCGAGACTGGTAGGAGAGGCTGAGACGAGGAATGGTTGTCCCACACGCACGTGCAGCAGATAAAAATCAGGAGGGATCTCGGCTCAGAGGTCCCCCTGAGAAGCGAGGCCCCCCAACCCACTGTCCCAGTGCCAGGAAGAGAAGTCTCCATAACTTCTGGCTGTAAAAACCAGTGGGAGTTGTGGCTGAGTAAGACGGAGGGCTGCTCGAGTCTCAGGCAGTCCTCTCGAGGGGCCATGAACAGACTCAAACTCACTTCCTCCAAGGCTCTAGCACTGAGATAGCAGTTTGAAAGATACCAGGGACGTACAGGGAGTAACAAAACTCGGCATCGAGGCAACAGCTGGGGGGGGGCAGCTTTCTCCCAAACAAAAGTGCTAGCAAGAGGCCACTGTTCCTTTTCTGATCCTTCCCCACAGCTGGTAGACAGGTGCCATATCTGGGTCTCCATGAACCTGGCTAACACTGTTCACCCTGCCCTGGTGATTCCCTGAGACCCCACCCCACCCAACCCAACTGGCAAGCCCACCCAAGCTGGCTTTCCCATATGAACTGCCTATTTGGCTCAGACTTCAGATTTTCCTAAAATCTCTCAAACAAGCAGCACCTGGCCTCTGCATGCCATGGACCCAGGCCCAGCACTAGCTGCAGCCAGCCTTGGTTCACAGCTTGGCCTCTCCTGGGCACCCCCAAGTCCAGTACAAGTAACAGCCATCTGCAGATTGCTTTGGAGCACATGCCAGGTGGCCCCAGGCAAAACACAGGTGGTGGTTGACCTTGGCCCACACCTCCTGGGAGGCCCCAGAGCCAGCGCACCCAGTGGACAGCTTCACACTATATCAAAGCCCCACCCAACCACCTCCACCAGCAACATACTCAAAGGGCAGACCCAGTGGGCACGAGAGCTCTACTACAGTCAGTGCTACTCCATGAAGTGGCTCCCGCACAGCTGATCCTCCATGGCGGTCACAGCCAATTCTCGCAGCCAGTCAGACTCGGGGTAAGGCTCTCCTACTGATATGCCAACAGCCATCAAGGCTCAACTACAAGAGGCGTACACACTGAAATGGGGGGCATACCTGGAGTACCCTGCATGACTGATTGGGGAGGCTGTGCTACTGGACCCTACAGAACATCTATCATCATTACGTGGGTCCACTCTACCAAGCCCTGAGGACTAGCAGCTCTACCTAATACATAGAAACAAACACAGGGAGGCTGCCTCAATGAAGAGACAAAGAAACATGTCCCAAATGAAAGAACAGAGCAAAACTCCAGAAAAATAACTAAAAATAAAAACAAGCAAATCTATCAGATGCAGACAGAGTTTAAAACACTGGTTATAAGGATGCTTAATAAACTTAGGGAAAGAGTGGATGAATTTTCAAAGAGGCAATTACTCCTGTCTTCAGTGACACTGCTTGCTGTGTGGTAGGCAATCTTTCCACAGCTTGGTTTCCTTCTCTAAGAAAAGATGGAATTCCAGTCACAACTAACGTCTTCCCTAATATCAGATTCATGTCCTGCTCCCAATTCCATGCCTCTCAGTATAAACAATAACTTTTTGTTTCAATACCAGAGCACCACATAATCTTTATACATGTTGAACTCAGCATGTGTGGCAAATAACTTCAAAGAGGTAAAGAGCTATGACCGAGTGTACAAACATGTGGGCCATGAACATCACATTACAGCTATACCTGGCCAATAGATGGCACAGTGCCATCTACTCTAAGACACACCCCAACTTGGGAGTAAAAAGAGTCACAATAAAAGACAGCATGTTTTTTAAAGATTCAACTGTATATATGTAAGTCATACCTTTTATAACCACCTTTCCAGTTAGCTTTAAAATTTTAAATATCAAAAAGCATTAGTACTGTTTGAACAAATTTGATATTAAATCCACCTTTGTTACTACATCTGTAATCAATATACCAGTACTACTGTCTTCTCAAATAAATTCTGCCAATTAAGTGGTATTTACAAAAGACTTTCAGCATTTTCCTTGGCCATGCCCTCTCAGTGTTTAAAAACAATAAGGTGAGCCTCGAGGCCTCGAACCTGACATGGTAGTGTGGGTCTTGGCACCACCAAGCTCCTCCTGACTAACATCCTCGTTGGTGACAGACTTCACAACATCAGGGCCCGTGATGAACAGGTAGGAGGTGTCCTGAAATCAGAGAATTCCAGAAGGCTTAATGTCAGAGCAGCAGAGCTAGATGGAGCCTTAGGGCTCACACAACCAAAAAGACAAACACAGAGACAGTAGTGACATGTCGCAGAATCAGGTAGCATGCCTATCCCAACTAAAGACCAAAGTTTTCCCTATTTTTCTAAAATCTCTGTTGCATGGTCCTGTCTCAGCAAAAAAGACTCATAGTGTGGCTAACATTTCCAGGTCATTAATCTGTAGAACACCCTAACAGGTGGCCCTAATTCATAACTTGCAGTGTATCAAGCCCTTTTCTAAGCACTTCATGAAAATGTGTAACTAAAGCCTAGGTATTATTGGCCCCCCATTTACAGATGAGGGACCCGAGGCACTGTGACAGTGTGCAGCTTGCCTAAAATGAACCAGCTACCTTAAGTGAAGCCATTTGGAGGCAATGATAATTAATGCTTTGGTGTTTTCACAGGTTGCAGGCTTTTAAATTTTGGTTTCTAATTTAAAGATGATAAAGGCATAGTGCAAAAAATTTAAGCAGAATAGAAGATGCAGTAGCAAGTAAGTCTACATCCCAGCCCTTATTTTCAGGTTTCCAATTTCCTGCCCCAAAGGCAACCACAGTCAGCTTCTCTCTCCTTACAAAGATGTCCATGTATATATGAACATTTATATAAACTTCTTGTGTTCTTTCCAGCACAGTATCCTACACACACTGTGCTGAAACTTCTTGAAGATCATTCCATATCAGTATAGGATATGTATCACAATTTACTTAACTGTCACCTACTGATGGTCATTTAGGTTGTTTCTAGTATTTTGCTATAACAATTCTGCAATAAATACTATAGTCATCTCTGTCAGCTTACTGTTCATGTTTTTTGCTCATTCTTTCTATTGTATAGTTTGCTTTTATACAAAAAGAAAATTAGTCCTTAGACTATTATATGTATTGTATCAGTCTTTATTTTATGGATCCTAGGTTTACAATCTTGCTAGAAAGGTCTTTCTTCCTCACTCTACACATTGGAAATAACCCAATGTCCATCAACACGTGAATCTCAAAATAATTATCCTAAGTGAAAGAAGCCAGTTCCCGATCCACCCCCAAAAAGAGTATATACTCTTTGTATGTATTTTGTATGGTTATTTATATAACATTCTAGAAAATGAAAATTAATCTATTGTGATAGGAAGCACACAAATGGTTACCCTAACACAGAAATGGGGGGTAGAAAAAAATGGATTACAAAGACACATGAGGAAACTTTGGGGGGTCCATTATCATCACTGCAGTCAGGGCTTCATAGATGTATACATGTGTCAAAACTCAGATTGCACAATTTAAATGTGTGGTTCAATGTACATCAATTACACTACAACATTCTAACACTGGAACTGCGAAGGGCCAAGAATATCCCGTACCACCTGAAGAGTAAGGGGAGACAACGTGCTATACCAGTTACCAGCATCTGTTATAACGTCACTGTAACTGAGCTAGTGCGATACTGGCATAGGGATAAACAGGACTCTTGACATATGGATGATTGATTCATGATAACTGTGCCATTAACGAGCAGGAAAGAATGTTATTTGCAATCAAAAGGTTCTAGGTCAACTAAGAAAATAAAACAAAAAAAATGAAACGACTCTATTTCACACTATGTGTAAATATCAACTCCAACTGAAATTACAGGTGTAAATGGAAAAGGCAAAATAATAAACTTTTAGAACACAGAAACTATCTTGGTGACTTCAGGGTAGGAAAAAGTTCTTCAATAAGTAAAGCACACTAGCCTGACTGGTGGTGGCACAGTACATAGAGCATCAACCTGGGACGCTAAGATCCCAGGTTTGAAACCCCAAGGTCACCAACTTAAGCACAGGCTCGCCAGCTCGAGAGTGGGATCATGTGGGTCGCTGGCTTTAGCCCAAAGGTCGCTGGCTTGAGCCCAAGGTCACTGGCTTGAGCAAGGAGTCACTGGCTCAGTTGGCACCCGGTCAAGGCACATATGAGAAAGTTATCAATGAACAACTAACATGCTACAACTACAAGTTGGTACTTCTCATGTCTCTCTTTCTTGCAAAAAGAAAAAGAAAAAGAAAAAAGGGACTCCTACTTACACTGTTCTCCTCATATGGGATGACTAATCTATTCTCCTAGTCTCTCTGTCTTGGTTGGCATTTACTGCTCATTACTTTTAAAAATATTTTAAGAGGGCCTGACCGGGTGGTGGTGCAGTGGATGCAGCGTTGGAGTGGGATGCGGAGGACCCAGGTTCGAGACCCCGAGGTCACCTAGCTTGAGCTTGGGCTCATCTGGTTTGAGCAGAGCTCACCAGCTTGGACCCAAGGTCGCTGGCTTGAGCAAGGAGTTACTCGGTCTGCTGAAGGCCCACGGTCAAGGCACATATGAGAAAGTAATCAATGAACAACTAAGGTGTTGCAATGAGAAAACTAATGATTGATGCTTCTCATCTCTCTCCGTTCCTGTCTGTCTATCCCTATCTATCCCTCTCTCTCTGACTCTCTCTCTGTCTCTGTAAAAAATAAATAAATAAAAATATTTTAAAAGATTGATTTTTAAAAATGATATTAGGTTAAGGGTAATTAGCCATGTATAAATTTAGTAGGTTTTGTTTAAAAATAATTTAAAAACATCATTCTATCAAATCATATAATAAAGATATCCACCTTTCAAAATGAAATTGGAGATCAGATTTACCATTACACACAAAATGTAATAAAATAGCAAACAGCCAAAGAAATAAAGGTGGAACTAAGAAATAACTTCCCAATAAAGATGGTTACAAAAAGCCTTCCATGAGAAACTATCTGAATAGGATTCAGTAAACAATCATCTGTCTGGGCAGAGGACAGGATCCTTTGACTACCTGAAAATGATTTGCAATTCAGATCAACAGGTAAAATCACCCACCAATGAAGTACACAAATGCATTCTGTCACTGACCCCCACAAGCTACAGGTTTCATGCCAAAACCTTTTCTCCACTAAGACCTTATCATACTAAGCTAAAACCCAACGAGAATGCAGATAACAACCCAGATCTGGGTCAGGAATTATTTTTATTTCAGGGGAGGCACTGCACCACTCTCAAAGGACAGGAGAAACAGATCTTTCTTTCTTACCTTTACCATGAACGTGAAGTCTGTTAGGGCTGGGGAGTAGACAGCCCCACCAGCACAGGGACCCATGATCAGAGAAATCTGAGGGACGACTCCGGATGCCATGACATTCCTCTGCCAAAAGAGAAAGGGAAAGTATCTGGTTACAGAGGTGTCTGAGGCATTATTTGCAGAAAGATAAAAGCAACAGTAAAATTACACTTGGCTTTTACTCACAGAAATTCTATCCTGGAGGCAAAAGACCTAATCAGTATAGTTTCTTCCAAAACTATATATGCAATTTGTCCCCATAACAAGTGGGATGGCTGGCATATTACTTTCTGGGTAAAATGCCCTCTCTCCTCTCCCTCTTCGGCAGCAGTTTCCAAAAGTTCCACCAGGACAGAACCCCACCACTCTCACCCCTGCTCCAAGCACACATCAGGCCCAGCACCCTGTCTCCACAAAGCTGTCTGGAAGAATGAATGAGAACCTTAGGCAGAACATAGAGGAACAACACTTATCCTGGAGCCATGACCTATTTGGAGTCCTTCCACAAACTCCACAGAGGGTACCCAGCAGTTCCAAGGCAAGACTAGCTAAGAGACAGATGCGCCTTCACTCAGTCTTCAAGGTCTGCACACCCCTAGGCAAGGGCATATAAGGAAGACGAGGTAGTAGGAGCCAAAAGTCTCCATGAAGACAATGGTGGTGTTAAGGATCATGTCTCAATCTCCCTCCTAGGAAGACAGATTGGGGCTACAGGACTCAGGCAAATTAATGGCCCATAACTCCTCTCCTAACCCCCAACTTCTTTCCTTCTCCTGAGCCCCATCAGCTTCAAAAAAAAAAAAGAAAGAATGTCCACTTTTAGCATTGTCTTAGCTCTGAAACCAATTCCTATAAATCACAGGATATAACTCAGGACAGTACAAAAGAGCATCTATCTATAGACGGAGGATTCTGGGAAGATGGCAGAATCAGAAGCAGCAGAAATCTGTCTCCCCACCTAGAAAACAGCTGCACTGGCATAATCTGTCTGATGTAACTTTTGGGAGCTCCATACTCTACTGAAGGCTTGCAACTTCCGGGAGAAAATATAAAGGATAAATGATGAACAAAATAAACTAAAAAACAAAACAGAAACAAACTCATAAGATATGGAAAACAGAATGACAGCTATTATAGGGGATGGGGGATAAGGGTTGGGGGATGGGGGTTGGGAGTCTCAGTGAAAAGGGGGAAGGGATTAAGGAAAGAAAAAATCTTATAGGCACCAACAACACTGTGGGGACCGCAGGAGGTAAAGGGACAGGGGGAGGTGAAGGAGGGTAGAGGGCGGATGGTGACAGAAGGAGACTTGACTTGGGGTGGTAAACACACAATGCAATGTACAGATGATGTAGTACAGAATCATACACCTGAAACTGTGTGATTTTATTAACCAGTGTCGCCACAATAAATTCAATAAAAAATTAAAAAACAAAACAAAATTATGATTAACATCCATCAATTTCAGCTGTTAGCACGTAGCAGCTGCCCACCTCCTTCCCCAGCCACAGGTCGGTGAGCTGAGCATGTGTTCCGGAGCAACCTGCACAGAGCTTCCAGAAGCCAGAGGAGGTAAACAGGATGCTGTCCTCCAATACTGGGACTCTGTGTTCTGAGCTTCAATTTCTAATTCTAATCTCAGAGGTGCAGTCAGAGAGGAGGATGGCCATTGTTTTATCTTTCTCCATTGTTGTGAGCCCCTACCCCTCCAGCTCAACACTACCAATCATCAGGGAAATTCAAACCAAAATTAACATGAGGTACCATATCATATGCATTAGGATGGCTACTATAAAAAACCAAAATAGAAAACAAGTAGTATTGGTGGGATGTGCAGAAATTGGAACCTATTGTTGATATGAATATAAATAGCACAGCTACTATAGAAAACAGTATGAAGGTTCCTCAAAAATTTTTAAATAGAATTATCTAACGATCCAGAAATTCCACTTCTGGAGTTATACTAAAAGACTGCAAAGCAGGGTCTCAAACAGATAATTTGCACACCCGATTTCATAGCAGCATTACAATTCACAACAGCTAAAATATGGAAACAACCCAGACGCCCATCAACAGATAAATGAAGCCTGACCAGGTGGTGGTGCAGTGGATAGAGCATCAGCCTAGGACACTGCAGACTCAGGTTTGAAGCCTCGAGGTCATAGGGTTGAGTGCAGGCTCACCAGCTTGAGCATGGGGTCACCAGCTTGATCATGAGATCACAGACATGACTTCATGGTCATTGGCTTGAGCCCAAAGGTTGATGGACTGAAGCACAAGGTCACTGGCTTGAGCGTGGGGTCATTGGCTCAATGGAGCTCCCCAGGCACATATGAGAAAGCAATCAATGAACTAAGGCAGTGGTTCTCAAAGTGTGCACCAGGGCACACTGGTGTGCCCTAGATTTCCAGGTGCGCCCTATAGTATTCTAGAGAAATATATGCCTGTTGGGGACCAAAAAACCAGCAGGGCTTTTGGAGTTTAGATGTTTGGGGGACAGAGGTATGGGGAATTGGCTGTAAACTGACAGTGTGCTCAACCCCCCACCTCACTTGCCTGTTAAACTGTGGTGTGCTGTGATTGTTTACGCTCCCCCCATCACCCCGTGTTCCCCGGAAGGACTGGAGGCAAGTTTCTTCTATCCTTTGGTGTAAAGTTAAGATGATATGTATGGTGGGGGTTTTCTGCACTCAACACAATTAAGAGTAAAAAGAGAGGAATTCTTCAATGTATTGACAAGGAAATGAGTTTGCCTTTCAAATATATGCCCAAACATTGAAGAAATCGCTAGGACACATCAAGCTCATGTTTCTCATAAACACAAGAATGAAAAAACTTAACACATTCGCACTGGGACCTCTTAAATTTACTAAATCTTACTAAGAATGTATCTATATATATAAAAAGATAACTTTTTTGTCTTTTTTTATTTTTAACTCCTCTTCTTTACAAATTCTAAAAAGTATAACTCAAAAAATGTAACATAAAAATGTTTTTAATGTCAAAATAAATTTAATTTTGTTGTATTTATTTTGTTTAATTACCATAAAAAGCACACTTGGATTTTATATTTTTTTCTTTAATATTGACTTAATTATTATAACATATTTCTCAGAAATTTGTATATAGTGTGCCTTCAATTATTTGTAGGATTTTAAATGTGCCCTGACTTCAAAAAGTTTGAGAACCACTGAAAAAGTGCCACAACAAGTTGATACTTCTCATCTCTCTCTCCCTTCCTATCTGTCTGTCTCTGTCTCTCTTTCTCTCTCGCTAAAAAAAAAACCCTCATGCCTGACCTGTGGTGGTGCAGTGAATAAAGGGGCAACCTGGAACACTGAGGTTGCTGGTTCAAAACCCTGGGCTTGCCTGGTCAAGGCACATATGGGAGTTGATGCTTCCAGCTCCTCCTCCCTTCTCTCTCTCTCTCTCTCTCTCTCCTCTCTCTAAAAACAAATAACTAAAATCTAAAAGAAAAACCTCAGCACAGGATACTTAAGATTTGTTGATTTCACTGTATTTAAATTTGCTACTAAAAATATACCAAAAGAAAGAAAGGAAGGAAAGAAGGAAGGGAAGGAGAGAGAGAGGGAGGGAAGGAAGGAGGGAGGGAGGGAGGGAGGGAGGTAGTACATAATGTGTCAAAATACCAGGGTGCTATAAATAAAAATAAAACAAGTTAAAGGAGTAGAGGATGAGTTTCAGGAGGGTGAGCTGCTGTTTTAGGTAAGATGGGGATAGTGTTTCCTAGCTTGTGTAGTTCCCTAGAGTCTACATCTCATTTATTCATTCATTTATCCACTTGACAAGTATCTAATGAGGGCTTACGCTGTGACAGCCACTGTTCCAGGCACTGATGTTACAACAGTGGGGGGGGGGGGGGCACAAAAATGTTAAAACCTATAGTCTTCATGTGCTTACATTCTAGTGAGAGAAAGAGACAAAAACAAGTAAAATATATGGTTTGACAATGTGGAAAGTGCTATGAAAAAAACAATAAAGCAAGGAAGGGGAATAGTAAGGCCTCAATGAGAAGACTATATTTGAGGGAAAAGCAAGAAGATATAAAGAGGCCCTGGCCGGTTGGCTCAGCGGTAGAGCGTCGGCCTGGCGTGTGGGGGACCCGGGTTCGATTCCCGGCCAGGGCACACAGGAGAAGCGCCCATTTGCTTCTCCACACCCCCTTCCTTCCTTTCTGTCTCTCTCTTCCCCTCCCGCAGCCAAGGCTCCATTGGAGCAAAGATGGCCCAGGCACTGGGGATGGCTCCTTGGCTTCTGCCCCAGGCGCTAGAGTGGCTCTGGTCGCGGCAAAGTGATGCCCCGGAGGGGCAGAGCATCGCCCCTGGTGGGCAGAGCATCGCCCCTGGTGGGCATGCCGGGTGGATCCCGGTCGGGCGCATGCGGGAGTCTGTCTGACTGTCTCTCCCTGTTTCCAGCTTCAGAAAAAAAAAAAAAAGAAGAAGAAGAAGATATAAAGAATACACCATGCCAAAAAGAAAGGAATTGTGGTATAATATATACACAATGGAACATTACTCAGCCATAAAAAGAAAATAATATCTCACCATTTGAAAAAACATGAATGGACCTGAAGGGCATTTGGTGATTTGAAATAAGGCAGACTGACAAAGACAAATACCATCTGATCTCTCTTATATGTGGAATCCAGAAAAAGTACATATATTAAAAAATAAAAGCAACTCACTAAGCACACAGATATAGAAAACAGATTTATGGTTGCCAGAGGTAGGGGGCTGAGGGTAGAAGAAATGAGGAGACTTTTTCTTAGTTTAAATAAACTAAATAAATATAAATAAGTAAAAATTTAAATCTATTGCCTGATCAGGCAGTGGCAGAGTGGATAGAGCATCAGTCTGGGATGCTGAGGACCCAGGTTCAAAACCCCGAGGTCACCAGCTTGAGTGCGGGGTCGCCAGCTTGAGCATGGAATCAAAGACATGACCCCACGGTCGCTGGCTTGAGCAAGGGGTCACTGGCTCAACTGGATCCCCCCCCCCCCCGGGTCAAGGCACATATGCAAAAGCAATCAATGAACAACTCAGGTGCCACAACAAAGAACTGATGCTTTTCATCTCTCTCCCTTCCTGTCTGTCTGTCCCTGCCTGCCCCTCCCTCACTAAAAATAAATAAATTTAAATCTATCAATATGTTACCTAAAGGAGCCTCATTTTAGATATGAGGACATAAAGAAGTTGAAAGTGAAAGGGTGGGCCTGACCAGGCATTAGCACAGTAGATAGAACGCTGGCCTGGGACGCTGAGAACCCAGGTTTGAAACCCTGAGGTCACCAACTTGAGTGAGGGCTCACCGGTTTGAGTATGGGATCATAGACATGACCCCACAGTCGCTGGCTTGAGCCCAAAGGTTGCTGACTTGAAGTCCAAGGTCACTGGCTTGAGCAAGGGGTCACTGGCACAACTGGATCCCCCCAGTCAAGGCACATATGCAAAAGCAATCAATGAACAAGTCAGGTGACACACAAACTGATGCTTCTCATCTCTCTCCCTTCCTGTCTGTTTGTCTCTGTTTCTGTCTCTCTCTCTGGCTTAAAAAAAAAGGGTAGTAAAAGAATGGATAAAGATATTCTAGCCAATGAGTAGCCAACACAGAGTCAGGGTGGCTATATTAATATTAGAAAAAACAGACTCCAAGTCAAGAAAACTATAGGAAACAAAGACAGATATATATTAATGAGAAGTTCAATACATTAAGAAGACATAACAATTAATCTGACTGGTAGTGGTATAGTGGATAAAGCATTGACTCAGAATGCTGAGGTCTGTGATTCGAAACCCCAGGTCACTGGCACAACAGCATGGGTCACTGGCTTGAGCGGAGGATTATCCACAGGATCCCAATGCTCACCAGCTGGAGCCCAAAGGTCACTGGCTTGAGCAAGGGGGAACTGCGACAGCCCTGGTCAAGACACAAACAAGAAGCTCAATGTACAACAAAAGTGCCTGACCAGGCAGTGGCGCAGTGGATAGAGCATTGGACTGGGATGCGGAGGACCCAGGTTTGAAACCCTGAGGTCGCCAGTTCGAGCGCGGGCTCATCTGGTTTGAGCAAGGCTCACCAGTTTAAACCCAAGGTCGCTGGCTCGAGCAAGGGGTCACTCGGTCTACTGTAGCCCCCTGGTCAAGGCACATATGAGAAAGCAATCACTGAGAAACTAAGGTGCCGCAACAAAGAATTGATGCTTCTCATCTCTCTCCCTTCCAGTCTGTCTGTTCCTCTCTCTGTCTCTGTCACAAAAAAAAGTACAACAAAAGTGAAAGCAACTATGAGTTGATGCTTCTCACCCTCTCTCCTAAAATAAGATGTAACAATTATAAAAATATATTCACCTAACAATAGAGCCCCAACATATACGAAGGAAAAACTTAAAGAATTGAAAGGAGGCCCTGGCCGGTTGGCTCAGCGGTAGAGCGTCGGCCTGGCGTGCGGGGGACCCGGGTTCGATTTCCAGCCCGGGCACATAGGAGAAGCGCCCATTTGCTTCTCCACCCCCACCTCCTTCCTCTCTGTCTCTCTCTTCCCCTCCCGCAGCCAAGGCTCCATTGGAGCAAAGATGGCCCGGGCACTGGGGATGGCTCCTTGGCCTCTGCCCCAGGCGCTAGAGTGGCTCTGGTCGCGGCAGAGTGACGCCCCGGAGGGGCAGAGCATCACCCCTGGTGGGCAGAGCGTCACCCCTGGTGGGCGTGCCAGGTGGATCCCGGTCGGGCGCATGCGGGAGTCTGTCTGACTGTCTCTCCCCGTTTCCAGCTTCGGAAGAATACAAAAAAAAAAAAAAAAAAAATTGAAAGGAGCAATATAGAAATATGCAATAATAGCTAGACTTCAACACCCTAGTTTTAAAAATGTATAAAACAACCTGCCACAGAATCAGTAAGGAAACAATGAACTTGAACACTATCCACAGGTAGGTATAACAAATATCTACAGAACACTGCTGCCAGCAAGAACAGAATACACATTCCTCTCAAGTGTACATGGAACATTCTCTAGGAGAGACCATAGGTTAGGCCACAAAGTAAGTCTTAGTAAATTTAAAATGATTAAAATCATACAGAGTATCTCTTCCAAAAATAATGTAATGAAACTAAAATAAACTGAAAAATATACAAATATATTAATATTAATCAAAACATTCCTAAATAGGCTCTGGCCAGTTGGCTCAGTGGTAGAACGTCGGCCTGGTGTGCAGGAGTCCCAGGTTCGATTCCCAGCCAGGGCACACAGGAGACGCACCCATCTGCTTCTCCACCCCTCCCCCTCTCCTTCTTCTCTCTCTCTTCCCCTCCCGCAGCCAAGGCTCCACTGGAGCAAAGTTGGCCCAGGCGCTGAGGATGGCTCTGTGGCCTCTGCCTCAGGTGCTAGGATGGCTCTGGTTGCAACAGAGCGACGCCCTAGATGGGCAGAGCTTCACCCCCTGGTAGGCATGCCAGGTGGATTCCAGTCGGGCATATGTAGGAGTCTGTCTGACTGCCTCCCCGTTTCCAACTTCAGAAAAATACAAAAAACAAAACAAAACAAAAATATTCCTAAATAATCAACAGGTGAGAGAAGAAATTACAAAGGAAATTAGAAAATACTTTGAGATCAATGGAAAGTAACATACCAAAACTGAAGAAATGCAGTGAAAGCATAGTTACAAGGGAAATTTACAGTTGCAAGTGCACATAGTAATAGAAGAAATATCATAAGTCAGTTACCTACCTTTCCACCTTAAACCAGAAAAAGTAGAATAAAGCAAGCAAGAAGGAAATAAGAGTTGGAGTAGAAATAAATGAAATAGAATACATAGACAACAGAGAAAAAACAACAAAGCCAAAAATCGTTTCTTCACAAAAATCAACAAAATTTACAAACCTTTACAGACTGACAAGAAAAAATTCTGTATTACTAAAATAAGAGAAGACTACAGAAATAAAAATTACATGAAAAAAGATGTATGGTAACAAATAAAATAAGATAATGAAGATGACATTAACTAATTTCTTTTTTTTTTTTTTTTTTTGTATTTTTCTGAAGTTGGAAATGGGAAGGCAGTCAGACAGACTCCCCACATGTGCCGACCGGGATCCACCCGGCATGCCCACCAGGCGGCGATGCTCTGCCCATCTGGGGCGTTGTTCTGTTGCAACCAGAGGCATTCTAGCGCCTGAGGCAGAGGCCATAGAGCCATCCTCAGCGCCCGGGCCAACTTTGCTCCAGTGGAGCGTTGGCTGTGGGAGGGGAAGAGAGAGAAGAGAGAGACAGAGAGGAAGGAGAGGGGCAGGGGTGGAGAAGCAGATGGGCGCTTCTCCTGTGAGCCCTGGCTGGGAATTGAACCCGGGACTCCCGCACGCCAGGCCGACGCTCTACCACTGAGGCATCCGGCCAGGGCCCATTAACTAATTTCTATAAAAACACAAACTACTGAAACTGAGTCAAAAAGAAATAGAAAATCTGGCTCTGGCCAGTGGCTCAATGGATAGAGTGTTGACCCAGCATATGGACATCCTGGGTATGATTCCTGGTCAGGGCACACAGGAAAGATAACCATCTGTTTCTCTACCCTTCTCTTTCCCCTTTCTCCTTCTCTTCCCCTCTTGCAGCCAGTGGCTCAATTGGTTTGAGCGCTGGCCCTGGGCACTGAGGATAGCTCAGCTGGTCCGAGTGTCGGCTTCAGGAGCTGAGGATAGCTCAGTTGATCCGAGCGTCAGCCCCATACAGGGGTTGCAGGGTGGATCCCAGTCAGAACACATGCGCAAGTCTATCTCCTCTCCTCTTATTTTAAAAAAAATTGTAGTCACATATAATCTTGAACAAATAATAAATTATTATAATGAGCTCATCAAGAGTTGGTATGTCTCCACAGTACTGGTTTTCTCTATCCCACCAACTTCTCATCCCAAAAGCCCCTTTTTAATTCATATAGTTTTCAATTCTTGCTTTATTGTTATACTATCAACTTCTGAGTTTATCTTCTTGTAAGCTTATCTATTGACTAGTAAAACATTATTTTACTTTACTTTTTTTTCCTTACCTGACTAGCACTAGTAGGTGATCTGCCCGATGGAACCCTGTCGCCCCCTAAACAAAAGTAACCTTGCCATAATCAATGTTTTTATTTTGCACAGTTCCTTGGAGTTCTTCTTTTCACTCATTCACTCATGAATCCTACCATATATTTGTTTTTTATTCCCCTTCACCATTGTCACCCATCCCGTTAGCCCCCCCCCTCCGGCAACCATCAATATGCTCTGTTCCTATGAGCCCATTTTTGCTTTGTTCATTTGTTTTTCAGATTCCACGTATAAATGAAATCATACAGCATTTGCCCTTTGTCTCTCTTATTTCACTTAGCATAATAACCTCTACGTCCATCTATGTTGTCTCAAACGGCACGATTTCATCCTTTCTTACTGATGAAAGATCAATACAATATTCCATCGTGTGTGTGTGTGTGTGTGTGTGTCTCTCTCTCTCTCACACATCTTCTTTATCCATTCATCTATCAATGAACACCTAAGATGCTCCCATACCTTAGTTACTGTAAATAATGCTACAATAAACATGGGGGTGCATATATTTTCCAAAGTAGTGCTTTCATTTTCTTCAAATAAATATCCAGAAACGGAATTGCTGGGTCATATGTTAGTCCCATTTTTAAGTGTTTAAGGACTCTCCATACCGTTTTCCAAGGTGACTACACCAATTTACAATCTCACCAAGAGTGCATGAGGGTTCCCTTTTCTTCACCTCATTGCCAACACTTATTATTTGTTGAATTCTTTTTTTATTATTGAATTTATTGAGATGACATTGGTTAATAAAATTACATAGGTTCCAGGTGTACAGTTCTGTAATACATCATCTGAATATTGCACTGTAGTTCACTCTCCCAAGTCAAGTCTCCTTCCATCACCGTTTACCCTCCCTGTGCTCTCTTCTACCCCCCACCCCTTTCTCCCTCTGGTAATCACCACACTGTTGTCTGTGTCTCTAAGGGTGTTTGTTGTTTGTTTTGTTTAATCCCTTCACCTTTTTCACTCATCCCTGCAACACCCCCAAGAGCTATCAGTCTGTTCTCTATGAGACTGTTTCTATTTTTTTATTTTGTTTATTAGACTCCACATATAAGTGAAATCATATGGTACTTGTCTTTCTCTGACTGGCTTATTTCACTTATATCGAATTCTTAATAACAGCCACCCTGAGCCTAACTGGTGGTGGCACAGTGGACAGAGCGTCGACCTGGGAGGCTGAGGCCCTAGGCTGAGGTCTCCAGCTTGAGCACGGGGTTGCTGGCCTGAACATGATGGAATCATCCCATGGTCGCTGGCTTGAGCAACGGGTCACTGGCATGGCTGGAGCTTCTCCAGTCAAGGCACATAAGAGAAGCAATCAATAAACAACTAAAATGCCACAACTAGCCCTGGCCAGTTGGCTCAGTGGTAAAGCATCAGCCCAACATGTGGAAGCCCTGAGTTTAATCCCAGTCAGGCCACACAGGAGAAGGGACTATCTGATTCTCCCATCTCTCTCTTCCACTCCTGCAGCCATGGCTTGACTGGTTTGAGCAAAGTTGGCCCCAGAAGCTAAGAATGGCTCCATGGCCTTGCCTCAGGTGCTAAAATAGCTCGGTTGCCGAGCAATGGAGCTGTGGCTCAGCTGAGCAGAACATCACCTGGTAGGGGCTTGCTGGGTGGCTTCCAGTCAGGGCATATGCCGGAGTCAGTCTCTGCCTCCCCACCTCTCATTTAATTTAAAAAAATTAAAAAATAAAGTGCCACAAGTTGATGCTTCTACTCTCTCTCTCTTGTGCACACATATGCTTTAAAAAAAAACACCACAAAAAACAGCTATTCTGAAGGTGTAAAGTGGTATCTCATTGTGGTTTTGATTTGTTTTTCCCCAATAATTATTATATTCATATACTAGAATATTATTCATCAATAAAAAGGAATGAACCACCAATACATGGAATAATATGATTGAACCTCAACAAACATTATGCTAAGTGAAAACAGATCCAAACAGAGAGAGAAAGTAGATCAGTGGTTGCCTTCAGCTGGGCAGGCATTGCAGGCAGGAGGGACATTCTTAGAGGGAAAGGTTCTACAACTGGATTGTGGTAATGGTTACCCAACTCTATAAATTTACTAAAAATAATTGAACTGAAAAAAATAATAATAATTGAACTGTATGCTTATAATGGGTTGATTTTATGGTATGTAAATTATACCTCAATAAAGCTGTTTAAAAAAATGTCAAGGTCATACAGGACAAAGAAAAACTGAGGAACTGATCCTGATTAAAGGAGATTAAAGAGTTATGACAACTGAAGGCAGTACTTAATCCTGGCCTGGATCCTAGCAGTGGGGGGGAAAATAGCTATAGAGAAATTTATTCGGATCATTCGATGAAATCTGAATAAGGACCATAGATAAGCATAATAACAATGAATCAATGTTAAATTTCCTTATTTTTATTATTATACTCTGGTCATACAAGAAAATGTCCTTTTTTAGGAAACACATAACAAATGATTTAAGATAAAGGAGGCACAATCTCCAATTTCCTCTCAAATGTTTCAGAAAAATGTAACATGTAAATATGTACATATGGAGAGAGAATGATAGCAAATAGGCAGAACGTAAACAATGGGTAAATATGAGTAATGGACATATGGGAGCGCCTAATACTATTTTCTCAGTTTTTCTATGAAGTTTAAAATTATATCAAAATAAAGTTACAAAATATAACAATCCAGGCAGGAAGAAGTGGATGGAGGTATGACAAGCAGCATTAGCAAGCAATTCATTAAGCAATGCAGATCTTAAAGTCACTAAAACAAAAGAAAACAAAATCAGCTGAAAACAAAAGAAAACCCAACTGCCCCAGATGAGCTAGTCTAGATGAGAGTCTAACATCCTAACAAGCTCTAAAATGTGGTGTTTTACTGCCACTTCTTAGGGCCACTCTTTCTTCCCTTCATTTCCACAGAGGCATGACTTCTAGACCAGGGCCCAAAGCAGACCTTCCAGTCCTGAAGTGTTCTAGCCAAGCCACCCAAGAAACTAATTTTCCCCAATGAGTTATACCTGGAGCTCAAGTTTAAAGATTAAAAAGTAGGTTTAAGATCTACAAAGTGGCCTGACCAGGCGGTGGTGCAGTGAATAGAGCGTCGGACTGGGATGCGGAAGACCCAGGTTCGAGACCCCAAGGTCGCCAGCTTGAGTGCGGGCTCATCTGATTTGAGCAAAAAGCTCACCAGCTTGAGCCCAAGGTCGCTGGCTCGGGGTTACTCGGTCTGCTGAAGGCCCGCGGTCAAGGCACAGATGAGAAAGCAATCAATGAACAACTAAGGTGTTGCAACGCACAACGAAAAACTAATGATTGATGCTTCTCATTTCTCTGTCCCTGTCTATCCCTCTTTCTGACTCTCTCTCTGTAAAAAATATATATATAATAATAATAATAAAATTTAAAAAAAAGATCTACAAAGTGGCTTCTCAACTAACCCAAGTGCTCCCACAACTAGCAGAGTATCTTACACAAAGTAAACACATTTTTCTGACTAATCACAAAGGGCAACAGCCAAGGATAAAAGCCCTCATAAGCCTGCAGGCCGGGGGATGACAAGAACAGCTGCCCTGATTATAAACAATGTCTGCCTGTCTCCTTCCTTCCTTCTCCTTCCTCCCTCTCTGGAAATGCTGATCTGTCCCTTTTCTCAGGTTTCCACCCTCTCTCTCCCTCACCCAGCCTCCCTTACTCTCTGGCTCTCACAATACACTTCCTACTTCAAAAAACGCATTTCTTATGGGGTTTCTTTCATTTCTTTCTCTTTAGTCTGTGTAAACAGAAAGATGTCTGAAATGATGTTCACCAAATATTTCTGAATGGTAGGATGTGGTTGATTTCTTTCTTCTTCATACTACAGCTTGGTATAATGATCTGGTTGTGTTTTAACCAAAACATAAAAAGCATTGCATGTTTTTTTGTTTTGTTTTGTTTTAATCCATAATTCTAACAAAACAGTTCATTTGAACCTTTTATATTCTCTCACCCTTGCTTTTGGGGGGGGAAATAAAAGAATGTAAGCAACTTTCTCTTATGAATTTCGTTTTCTCCTATGAGTGGCCCTCCATGAGGAAAAAAACCTTCCACCTGCTCTCTCTTGCTTTTCATCCACCCTGCATGCCACCCCTGGAGACACAGGAAGAAGCCACAAAACAGATACAACAAGGCAGATAACAATGAGAGATAGGAAAGCTCTGACCAGGACACAGCTTAGAACAGTGGTTTTCAATTATTTTTACACTTGGGACCAGTGGAAATAAGGGAATTATTTCAGGGATGGTTAAGACAGAAATAACATTAAGCATAAGCAAATCTGACTAAGATCACTGGGGCTATAATCTTCATACAACATCAGGGTGGTTAATTATTTTGCAGACCAGAACAAAATTTCTGGAGGACCAGTCCACAGACCGGTGATTGAAAAACACTGGCTTAAAAACAAAACAAAAAAACAAACAAACACTGGCTTAAGAGACCTAAGCCCTGTACCTTTTATTCTATTCTGTATTGACAGGTTACCCACCAGAAAGATGTCTGCGTAGCCAGCCAAAGACTCAACTCCCTCTTGGATCCGTGCTCCCCCGGAGTCATTCAGTCCAATCACTGGAGCCCCCACTGTCATGGCCTGGTCCATTATCTGAGACAGCAGAGAAATCTTTTGTGAGACAACTGATCCAGTTATCAAAAACAGCATTTACAAAGCACCACAGTGTTTTCTGGACAATGTTCTGAGAACACCTTTCAAAAGAGAGTAACACTGGCTTCATTCCCCATGTTGACAGGGTGACAGAGAATCAGCTATCTGAAAGGCTAATTAGAGACCCCGAAACATCCAAGAGCCAAAGCATTTCCCATTAGCAGGGGCTAAGACTGCTCATGATAGCCCTGCCGGTTGGCTCAGTGGTAGAGCGTCGGCCTGGCGTGCAGGAGTCCCAGGTTCGATTCCCGGCCAGGGCACACAGGAGAAGAGCCCATCTGCTTCTCCACCCCTCCCCCTCTCCTTCCTCTCTGTCTCTCTCTTCCCCTCCCGCAGCCAAGGCTCCATTGGAGCAAAGTTGACCCGGGCACTGAGGATGGCTCTGTGGCCTCTGCCTCAGGCGCTAGAATGGCTCTGGTTGCCACAGAGCAACGCCCCAGATGGGCAGAGCATCGCCCCCTGGTGGGCATGCTGGGTGGATCCTGGTAGGGCGCATGTGGGAGTCTGACTGCCTCCCCGTTTCCAGCTTCAGAAAAATACAAAAAAAAAAAGAAAAAGAAAAAAAGACTGCTCATGACAACCATTACTAGAGCCACAGGCTCAGGCTATAATCATGCACCACATAACGCCAGTTCAGTCAATGACGGACACATATACAATAGTGGTCCCATAGATTATAATGAAGCTGGCTCTGCCAGTAGCTCAGTTGGTTAGATCATCATCCCGATATGCCAAGGTTGCAGGTTCAATCCCTGGTCAGGACATATAGAAGGATCAAACAATGAATGCATGAATAAGTGGAGCAACAAAGTGATATTTATCTTTTTCTACTAAAAAAAAAATGATTTTTTAATAAAAATAAAAATAAAGAAAATTAAAAGATTATAACAAAGCTGAAAAATTCCAAAATTCCTATTGCCTAGTGATGCTATACTTGTAATTTGTTAGCCCAATGCATTCCTCACGCTTCTGTGACACTGACGCAAACAAAGCTGAGCTGCCAGTCCAGCACAGACTGTACCTGACCCCTACTGCACGTAACACCTGCCAGGGAACGGATAAGTCGCCGGGTTATGTAGTTACTGTACTTTTTATCATTATTTTAGAGTGTAATCTTATTTTTTCTAGATGTTTGCTGTAAAACAGCATGCCGTGTTACACTGGCAGCAGCCTCAGACATTTTGTGCTTACCCCATCTCTTGACCGTATCATTTTCTCTTGTGCTTCATTTAATCTCATGTTATTTTGTACAATAACATGCTGTGAAGGCTTGTAGCCTAGGAACAGTAGGCTATCTCATATAGCCTAGGTGTGTACTAGGCTATACCAGCTAGATTTGTGTAAGTACATTCTGATGTTCGCACAATGATAAAATCACCCAACAATGCATTTCTCAGAACATACCCTGTTGTTGAGTGGTGCATGACTAGTATATTTAGCTGCCAGTTCTGTTTCTGATTACTCTTTTGAAAGAACAGATAGTAGAATGGCACCGAAGTATTTTCATGAAAGTAAACGTGGACGCATCTGCTAACCTGAGGCCAGGCCCAGGCCTGCTTTCACTTCGGAGACTGATTTTCCTCAGGACAGCCTAATGAGCAATACTCCTAACAGTCCTTGATAGTCTGCAAAGCACTTTCATTTCCACTCCTTCAATTAACAGAGGCAGGAAAAGGAAAATTAGGTTTTAAAGTTAAGAGACTGGCCCAAGGTCTCAGGAGTAATAAATGACAGGACCATGTCTCGAATCCAGGTGTTGCATTACACAGGAAAGTCCTACTCGTCTGCTAATAGTCAGCCCTACTTTTAACTCCAAAATTTTCAAAATATGATCTGCACATTTCTTCATCTCCAGAGCATCCCATCCCTAGCAGTATCATTAAAGTATCATCAGGTCATCTTTGCACTGCTCTTTATCTTTTAGCAACTGGACTCTCCATTGAGACCATGGCTTCTTTACCAGGGGTCCTCGGAACCACAAGCCATCTGTAAATAAATTTTAGGGAGTCCATGAACTTAAATGGAAGAGAAATTTACATCTTTATCTTTATTAACTCTACCCAATATTTATCATTTCCCTTAATTACAAATACAGGCAAAAACATACATAAGCATTAGAAATACCTGGGACTTTGTCATTAATAGCAGCCACAGTTATTTCTGTGCTATATCAAAGTTGTTGCAAGTATCTTAAAATATCATTTTCATTCATGTCTATTTGAAACTATAGCACTTTAGGTCTATTGCTAAATCTTGTTATTTAATGCATTAATAAAGACACACAGACCCTAGCTGGGTGGGTCAGCAGATAAAGCATCCTCCTGGACCACTGAGGTCACGAGTTCCATCCCATCCCCAGTCAGGGCATATGAAGAGCAATCAATAAGTGCACATCTAAATAGAACAACGAATTGATGCTTCTCTCTCTCTCTCTCTCTCTCTCTCTCTCAAATCAATGGAAAAGTGAAAAAAAAATTTTAAAAGCACATGTATTATAAATGTGATTTTTTAAAAAAAGTATATATATATTTTTTATCAACTGAGAGGCAAGGAAGCAGAGAGACAGACTCCTGCATGCGCCCTGACCAGGATCCACCTCCCTTACAGGGAGAGGCTCTGCCCATCTGGGGCCGCTGCTCCAGTGCTCAGCATCCAAGTTATTTCAGCACCTGCTGCAAGGCCGTGGAACCATCCTCAGCACCCAGGGCCAACTTTGCTCAAACCATCTGAGCCATGGTTGCAGGAGGGAAAGAGACAGAGAGAGAGAAACAGAAGGGGTAAAGTAAAGGGTGGAGAAGCAGATGGTCACTTCTCCTGTGTGCCCTGACCGGGAATCAAACCCAGGACTTCTACATGCTGGGCCAATGCTCTATCACTGAGCCAACCAGTCAGTGCCTAAAAAATATTCTTAATCTTTTGTAGTCTTACATATTTTAAGCACATATAAAAAATAAGAGTCCAGGCTTTGGCAGTCTGACAAAGAGATCCACAGTACAAAAAATGTTAAGAACTCCCACCCAGGACAGAAGGCACTACATTTCACACGCCTCTGCCCCATTCCACATACTCAGCTCAGTGTCTTGCGCCCCAAGGACACTCAATATGCACTGTGTGAGTGAGGAAAGTATTGGGTTTGTTGCTACTAGTAAATACTTACTTTGCAGATCTTTTGGGCATGTGCTCCTGATAGACTGCCTCCAAAAACTGTAAAATCCTAAAAAGAAAAAAAATCAGCAAATAAAATATAATGACTTGTCAGAGAAGAAGAGCCAGAAGGAAGAGGAAATAGAAAATTCATATATCAAGATAGTTTTTAAAGGATCTTCATAAGTTAAAAATAGGCCCTGGCCAGTTGGCTCAGCGGTAGAGCATCGGCCTGGCGTGCAGAAGTCCTGGGTTCGCTTCCCAGTCAGGGCACACAGGAGAGGCGCCCATTTGCTTCTCCACCCCTCCCCTTCTCCTTCCTCTCTGTCTCTCTCTTCCCCTCCTGCAGCCAAGGCTCCATTGGAGCAAAGATGGCCCGGGCGCTGGGGATGGCTCTGTGGCCTCTGCCTCAGGCGCTAGACTGGCTCTGGATGCAACAGAGCAAACCCCAGAGGGGCAGAGCGTCGCCCCCTGGTGGGCATGCCAGGTAGATCCCGGTCGGGCGCATGCGGGGGTCTGACTGCCTCCCCATTTCCAGCTTCAGAAAACTGAAAAAAAAAAAAGAGAGAGAGAGAGAGAGAAAAAAAAAGAAATTAAAAATATTTTTTTAGGTCCGATTTATTAATTATTCTGTGAATATGAAGAGAGTTAATGTACTGTCATGAGCAAAAGACCTCGCCTTTGCTCTACAAAAATTATCTGTTGCACTGAGGAAAGAAAAACTTTTCATGCAGAATGAACAAAAACCAGAGTCTATGGACGTCAAACAGGTATTTCTACTACTAGGAAACATTTGTTGTTTTGAGAAGGGAGATGAAAAGTGAATCAGAGCCCTCACCGTTTCCTCTTGCTTACAGATTTTCATTACCTTCTGATGTGAAGGGCTTCTTATAGAAATGGCCTCTTCCTAACCCACACCCCCCAAAAAAACAGTGGAGAATTAAAAACAGATTCGGCACATGAGGGAAAGAAAGGAAGAGGAAACAGCAGCAGACGACAACTCTGAGTAGAACTGAAAGCGCAAGAATATCTGAACTGTAGCAAATAAAAACCTATACTCCTGCAAAGAGAGTGAGGACAAGGCAGGGTCCATCCAGGAACCCTGGAGGGTGTGGGAGGGGCTGGGGGAGGACAAATTAATACAAAGTCTGTGTTAGGAGCAGTTAGACCCCACAGGGCCTCTCCTGCCCTTCCAGAAGAAAAAGGTATATTCTGTAAAGAAACTTAAAACCAGGCCCTGGCCAGTTGGCTCAGTGGTAGAGCGTCGGCCTGATGTGCAGGAGTCCCGGGTTCGATTCCTGGCCAGGGCACACAGGAGACGCACCCATCAGCTTCTCCACCCCTCCCACTCTCCTTCCTCTCTCTTTCTTCCCCTCCTGCAGCTAAGGCTCCAATGGAGCAACATTGGCACGGGCGCTGAGGATGGTTCTGTGGCCTCTGCCTCAGGCGCTAGAGTGGCTCTGGTTGCAACAGAGCAATGCCCCAGATGGGCAGAGCATCGCCCCCTGGTGGGCATGCTGGGTGGATCCCGGTCGGGCGCATACAGGAGCCTGACTGCCTCCCCGTTTCCAACTTCAGAAAAATACCCAAAAAAAACCCCCCAAAAAACCCAGAGGGATTCAGGACTCAATCACCAGCAGTAAACAAAGGCAAAGGTGAAGCTGAAAACAGGTGAGATTAGGAGCCTGTACACTAAATCAGTGGTCCCCAACCCCCGGGCCACGGACCTGTACCGGTCCGTGGGCCATTTGGTGCCAGTCCGCAGAGAAAGAATAAATAACTTACATTATTTCCGTTTTATTTATATTTAAGTCTGAACGATGTTTTATTTTTTAAATATGACCAGATTCCCTCTGTTACATCCGTCTAAGACTCACTCTTGATGCTTGTCTCGGTCACGTGATACATTTATCCGTCCCACCCTAAAGGCCGATCCATGAAAATATTTTCTGACATTAAACCGGTCCATGGCTCAAAAAAGGTTGGGGACCACTGCTCTAAATGACGAACCAGCATGGGCCCCTCCTTTCCTCCTACTCCTCTCCCCTCAAAACACACCTATAGCCAATTACCAGGCAAGAGACTGAGCTTGTTTCTCTGGAAAAACAGAAGCTCCCCAGAAAAAATGCCTATAGATATTAACATTTTGGGGATCACTACCAAAAAGCTGGATCATCACTCCCCACCCTCAGTATCCTTCAGGGCCTATTTGAAATGTTCCATTTTTCCTAAAACTTTTCTCAATCCTAGATGTGAGCTTCCCTTGTCCTAAACTCACAGCACCCGCCCAGAACCTCTCTCACCCTTATCTGTAATCACTTCTGTTCCAACGCATTCTATCTACAAAGTGATCGGCTTGTTCAGGGCAAGAACCCTGGTTCAGTCATCAACCCCTCACATTCGTACTTTCCTCATGGGCATAGATATGCTCAAAAGTATTAATTCAATAAATTTTTGTATATATTTAATAGTCAGGAGAACACTACATCCAGAAAGCACAACTTTCTTTATTCTAGCTACCTTATTAATAGTTCCTTCTGTACAAGTTTTTGCTTAGCTTTCAGAAATTACATACACATATCCAGATGATTCTACCCACCTAAGGACAGAGAGAGAGAGAAAGAGATATGATTCCTTCTAGTTAAGCATTTCATAGACCCATTTATAAGTTTTAAGACATTTCAAAGGTAACTCAATTAGCAAATGAATATTACCTAAATACCATAAATTAAAATTTTTAAATTAGGCCCTGGCCGGTTGGCTCAGCGGTAGAGCGTCGGCCTAGCGTGCGGAGGACCCGGGTTCGATTCCCGGCCAGGGCACACAGGAGAAGTGCCCATTTGCTTCTCCACCCCTCCACCGCGCTTTCCTCTCTGTCTCTCTCTTCCCCTCCCACAGCCAAGGCTCCATTGGAGCAAAGATGGCCCGGGCGCTGGGGATGGCTCTGTGGCCTCTGCCTCAGGCGCTAGAGTGGCTCTGGTCGCAACATGGCGACGCCCAGGATGGGCAGAGCATCGCCCCCTGGTGGGCAGAGCGTCGCCCCTGGTGGGCATGCCGGGTGGATCCCGGTCGGGCGCATGCGGGAGTCTGTCTGACTGTCTCTCCCCGTTTCCAGCTTCAGAGAAATGAAAAAAAAAAAAAAAAAAAAAATTTTTAAATTAGCCAAACTGGCTTTGGCTGGTTGGCTCAGCAATAGAGCATCAGCCCAGCATGTGGAAGTCCCAGGTTCAATTCCGTCAGGGCGCACCATCTGCTTCTCCACCTCTAGCCCCCCTCTTTCTCTCTCTCTGTCTCTCTCTCTCTCTTTTTCTCTCTCATAGATGGCTCCATGGCCTCGCCTCAGGCATTAAAATAGCTCGGTAGCTGAACAACAGAGCAATGGCCCCAGATGGCAGAGCACAGCCCCATAGAGGGCTTGCCAGGTGGATCCCGGTTGGGGCACTAGCGGAAGTCTGTCTCTGCCTCCCCACCTCCTATGTAATAAAAAATAGATAAAATGAGCGACACATAATTAATATCAAATCTAGAAAAAAAACTTCAGGTTCCTAAACAAGTTCTACTACTTTAGGTTCAATACTTAGAATTATATTTATGTACTGACCTCCCAGGAGATGGAGAGAAAAAATCAAAGTCAAAATAGCAACAAGTTCTTTGTGCTAGTTTTCTGTTGCTGATGTAATAAATTACAAATTCAGAGGCTTAAATGGATTACCTTACAGTTCTATAAGGACAAATCCTACATGAGTCTCACTGGGTTACAATCAGGTTAGCAGGGCTCAAGCTCCAAGAAATAATCTGTTTTCTTGCCTTTTCCAGCTTTTAGAGATCATTCCTTCATTTGTGACCCCCCTCTTCCCCCATCTTCTAAGCCAGTAACAGCAGGTCAAGTCCTTCTCACTTCAAGTCCTTCTCACCATCTCCTCTGTCTCCTCCTGTCTCTGTCTACCACTTTTAAAGACCCTTGTAATTACATTGGGCCCACCTGAATAACCCCGGCCACTCTATTTTAAGGTCAGTTGATTAGCAACATTAATTCCGTCTGTAAGCTTAATTCACTTTTGCCATGTAAGGTAACATATTCACAGGTTTCAGGGATCAGGACATTTTTGGGGGGCCATCATTGTGCCTACTACCTTCTCCTATGGCACCAGTGTGAAGAAACTGTATCTACTTTGATTCAGTCTGATAATACATGTTTGAACACTTTCATGAACGCCCAAAGCTCAGGGGCCCATGGTTCTGAGAATTAAGTCTTCTCCACCCAGGCTGTACCCTGGGTCTCTCAGGTCCACACACCCTTCCCAGGGCATAGCTGCTCTTCAGGCACACAATTGACCTGCCAAGACTTACGTGATTACTGCCCTGTGATCACCCCCCCCCCAAACAGACTAAGGATTCTGTCTCCCTAACAAAAAGCACACAGTATAATACTGTGGCTATCTGCACAGAAAAAAAAGCAAATCCCTCATTTGCCCCAAGGTTCATTCCCCCAAACTGTTTTCTTCTCACAAATTTTGCTCCCGGCTCTGCCCTCGAGCAAAGCTCCACCTATGGGAGTTAGAAAATACCTGACTGAAGACGTAAACCAATCTTCCGTTGATTCGGCCCCGTCCAGTGACAACACTGTCTCCAGGAAACTACCAGAAAAAATAAATAAATAAAGATTAAAAAACACAAATGTTTCTTTTAATCAAGTTAGCAATTAGGCCCCAATGAAAGATGACCTCCCGCAAACAAACAAACAAAAAAACCCCACATATTCTTTAAAATTCAAAATGAATTAGGGACAGGAAGAAATCTCTGATGGATACATGAATTTACCAAAACTTCCAAACTGCCCTTTTGCTGTTCTGCTTGGCTATCTGACCCCACCCTTACTGGACTATCGCCCCTGCAACAGAAAAGTTCTAGGAAGCTGGTCAGCCACCCGAGGCGAAGCGTTCCAAGAAGCCGATATCATAAAACTACAGAAGGGAGCATACCAGAACTGCTGACGCAACACACACTTGCTCAAAGCTTTCCCTTAGCTTAGCCCTATAAAAAATATGCCTCAGAATCTGTTTGGGGGCACTTCTCTCGGAGGAGTGCCCCAGCAGGTCTTTCTCCTCTAATAAAGCCTGCACACCTGGTGTTCGAGTGCCGTCTCATTCTTACAATCTCCCTTTTCCCCTCAGTCTACAACAGCAAGCACTGGGCTACTGCTTTTACAGACATGAAGGGTGCTGTGGTCTTAGGCCACATCCCCCTTCCTAAAAGCAGAATAATCAAGAGACCCTCTAGGGTTGTCACTACCAAATGCTCACAGGAAGGAGAAGGACACAAAAAAACAAGGCAACTTCTACAAACCCCACATCCTTAAAGAGGCAAACCCATCCTTTTTCTTGGACTCCCAGCAATCGCCGTGTGGCTCATAATGGCCCAAATGGAGCCAGCTGGTTTAGTGCCAAGCTTACAAATCTTTGGTCACAAACAGCATACATGCAGACCTGAAGACAAGTGACCCAAGTTGAGCCCAAAGAACTCTACACACTCATGGCAAACACCCAGTTGAAAGAAGAACTGTCAGTGACTCTGATCACTAAAACTCCAAGGCTTAAACACAAAGTGTGTCAAAGAGGCAAGTGGTCAGCCTTTAGGAGTCTCTATGCGTCTAGATAACTTTCTCACCTTTCCCTCCAAGTTTGTCATTCCATACCTGCGGGAACTCGGAACCCACAACCAGAGCCCTGGGAACTGGGCCAGAGCCCTACCACATAAGGTAAAAGCAGTTCACTCATGTTCCTTCATCTGCAAACAAAGGTAAGCGGGGGACCTGAGGCCACAAGCAATCCTCTTCAGAGGCATTCTTGTACTCCAGGGCCCCAAACATGAAAATTTTTAAATGTATCCTGAGTCTCAGAAGGATTTCATTAGTCTAGAGCAGTGATTTTCAACTGGTGTGCTGAGAAAGGCACACTGATGTGCCACAGAATTTTCAAAACATGCAATACATGACTATTTAGTCAGGGGCACTGACTTCTTTTCCCTTAAGATTGACCATGATGCCATGGTCACTGGCTTAAGGCCAAAGGTCGTTGGCTTGAGCAAGGGATCACTACTAGGTTAGGTTGAGCCCCCTCAGTCAGGGCACGTATGAGAATCAATCAATTAACAACTAAAGTGCTGCAATTGCCTGACCAGGCAGTGGCGCAGTGGATAGAGCGTCGGACTGGGATGCGGAGGACCCAGGTTCGAGACCCCGAGGTCGCCAGCTTGAGCACGGGCTCATCTGGTTTGAGCAAAAGCTCACTAGCTTGGACCCAAGGTCGCTGGCTCGAGCAAGGGGTTACTTGGTCTGCTGAAGGCCCGCAGTCAAGGCACATATGAGAAAGCAATCAATGAACAACTAAGGTGTCGCAACGAAAAACTAAAAATTGATGCTTCTCATCTCTCCGTTTCTTTCTGTCCCTCTCTGCCTATCCCTCTCTGACTCTCTCCCTGTTGCTGTAAAAAAAAAAATAAATAAATAAAGTGCCGAAGCTACAAGTTAATGCTTTTCATCTCTCTCCCTTCCTTTCTCTCTCTCTCTCTCTCTCTCTCTCTCTCTCTCTTTCTCTCTCTCGCGCGCGCGCTAAAAAATGTAAAATAAAAACATGCCAAGCCCTGGCAGGTTGGCTCAGTGGTAGAGCGTCGGCCTGGTGTGCAGGGGTACCGGGTTCGATTCCCGGCCAGGGCACACAGCAGAAGTGCCCATCTGCTTCTCCACCCCTCCCCCTCTCCTTCCTCTCTGTCTCTCTCTTCCCCTCCCACAGCCAAGGCTCCACTGGAGCAAAGATGACCCGGGCGCTAAGGATGGCTCTGTGGCCTCTGCCTCAGGCGCTAGAATGGCTCTGGATGCAACAGAGCGACGCCCTAGAGGGGCAGAGCATCGCCCCCTGGTGGGCATGCCGGGTGGATCCCGGTCGGGCGCATGCGGGTGTCTGTCTGACTGCCTCCCTGTTTCCAGCTTCGGAAAAATGCAAAAAAAAAAAAAAAAGAAAAGAAAAAAGAAGAAAAAAAAAACATGCCATGGTTTAGAAACTGTTTTAAAAAAAAAAAATAACACCAGCCAACACAACAATAGCCATTTGGTGTGAATCAATCAAAATTATAGCTTTTTTTTTAAGATCAGCAAAAAAATATATTTTTTGGTGTGCTACAGAACTTTAGTAATTAGTTAATATGTGCCATAAGATGAAAAAGGTTGAAAATCACTAGTCTAGTGGGTAAGCCACCAGGGCCACAGCAGGGAAGTATAACTTGGAGGCTCACAACACCATTGTGAACAGATACCTTATTCTTATCAGCAGCCATTCCAAAATCTGCACATCTGTGTTCCACGAACATGTCGCTCTCAACAAAACTGTCAGGGTCCAGCAAGAGACTGATCCGCTCTCTGGCCGTTAGCTTTCCCTAAAATGAAACAAAACCCGTTCAATGATGTATGTTATCATAGACAAAGTCAGTAAGCAAGGAGTGCTCAGAGGAGGGCCAGGAGAACAGCTTTCTGCCCCTTCGCCCAGGGGAAAGCCTCGATTTCATCAACCTAAGAGACAGGTGTTATTGTAGACTTCACCTAGTTAAAAAGCAGGGTAGACAAGTATTCCAGGAGCTACCAACTGTGGAAGGCAAATAAGTAGAAAGTGGAAAAGGTGGAGAAGTGGTAATAAGGAAAGCCTGACCCTGCAACAAGATAACTAGTTCCACAAACATTAACTGTAGACCTAAAGAGCAATAATAAAAAGAATGGAGAAACAGGAGGTGGAAAACTATAGCAGGCTTAGTGAAGGGTCTGAGGCTACACCCCCAGATTCACATGCGCTTTTTTTGTTGGTTTTGTTTGTTTGTTTGTTTTTTTGTATTTTTCTGAAGTTGGAAACGGGGAAAGACAGACAGACTCCTGCATGCGCCCGACCGGGATCCACCCGGCATGCCCACCAGGGGGCGATGCTCTGCCCATCCGGGGCGTCGCTCTGTGGCGACCAGAGCCACTCTAGCGCCTGGGGCAGAGGTCAAGGAGCCATCCCCAGCGCCCGGGCCATCATTTTGCTCCAATGGAGCCTCGGCTGCGGGAGGGGAAGAGAGAGACAGAGAGGAAGGAGAGGGGGAGGGGTGGAGAAGCAGATGGGCGCCTCTCCTGTGTGCCCTGGCCAGGAATCGAACCCAGGACTTCTGCACACCAGGCCGACGCTCTACCACTGAGCCAACCGGTCAGGGCCCACAGGCTTTTTTTAGGGAACCCCACAGAAACTCACAACACTAGGGTCCAGCCCCACAGACACTTTCAGGACTACTTCCTGGTTCTTCTCCTGCCCCCTTTGTGGGCTTCTCCTGCTAACATACCTTGGGGACTATGTTTAGAGACTTTACCCCTGTCAGTGATGCTATGACACAGAGACAACACCACAGCACAGAAGGGAGTGGCTGAGAACAAAAGAACTGGGGCAGAGAGTGCTAAAGAACTCACTTGAGCCTGACCAGACGGTGGCGCAATGGATAGAGCGTTGGACTGGGATGTTGAAGGACCCAGGTTCAAGACCCTGAGGTTGCCAGCTTGAGCATGGGCTCATCTGGCTTGAGCAAAAACTCACCAGCTTGGACCCAGGGTCGCTGGCTCCAGCAAGGGGTTACTCAGTCTGCTGAAGGCCCGCAGTCAAGACACATATGAGAAAGCAATCAATGAACAACTAAGAAGTCGCAACGCACAATGAAAAACTGATTGATGCTTCTCATCTGTCTCCATTCCTGTCTGTCTGTCCCTGTCTATTCCTCTGACTCTCTCTCTGTCTCTGTAAAAATTAAAAAAAAAAAAAAAAAAAGAACTCACTTGAGGCCCTGGATGGTAGCTCAGATGGTTAGAGCATCATCCTGATACACCAGGGTTGCAGTTCAATCCCCAGTTAGGGCACATACAAGAATCAACCAGTGCAAGAATCTCCATGGCTTAGGCTCCCAAGACTTGAGATCAAGCCAAATTTCTATGTCCCCGTCCCTTCCCCCATCAAAAAACTCTTCAAATTGTTAATATTTTTATCCCTTAAGAAAGTAGCCAAAGCCTGACCAGGTGGTGGTGGAGTGGATAGAGCGTCGGACTGGGATGCCGAGGACCCAGGTTCGAGACCCCGAGGTCGCCAGCTTGAGCGCGGGCTCATCTGGTTTGAGCAAAAGATCACCAGCTTGGACCCACTGGGTTACTCCGTCTGCTGAAGGCCCGCGGGCAAGGCACATATGAGAAAGCAATCAATGTACAACTAAGGTGTCGCAATGTGCAACGAAAAACTAATGATTGATGCTTCTCATCTCTCCGTTCCTGTCTGTCTATCCCTGTCTATCCCTCTCTCTGACTCTGTCTCTGTAAAAAAAAAAAAAAGAAAGAAAGTAGCCAAAGCCAGTGAGGTCATGTTAAAACAAACAATGGGCAATCCTATACACTATTGTGTAAAGTAAAATAAGTTTTAGGGAAAGCAATTTGGCAATATATATCAGCACTAAAATATTCATCCTTTTTTTTTTTTTTACAGAGACAGAGAGATAGATAAGGACAAACAGGAACGAAGAGAGATGAGAAGCGTCAATCATTAGTTTTTTGTTGCAACACCTTAGTTGTTCATTGATTGCTTTCTCATATGTGCCTTGACCGTGGGACTACAGCAAACCGAGTAACCCCTTTCAAGCCAGCGATCTTGGGTCCAAGCTGATGAGCTTTGCTCAAACCACATGAACCCAAGCTCAAGCTGGCGACCTCGGGGTCTCGAACCTGGGTCCTCCGCATCCCAGTCCATGCTCTATCCACTGCACCACTGCCTGGTCAGGCAATATTCATATCTTTTGACTCAGTAATTCCACTTCTGGGAATCTATCCTAGGAAAGTAGTCCAAAAATTGTTTAAAAGGGGGTAGAGTGGGGATTTAAACCAAGTCTGCCTCCTAAGTCTGCTTTGGCAAAAGAAAAACCAGTTTCTGGAAGCTGACTCTACACTCAGTAGGATCCACTTACTGGGAAGGATGGCAGATACTCCAGGGAGGAGCTGAGCAGGGGCCCCAACAGAAAGACTAGCATTTCCAGAGGAAGATCTAAAATTTGCCTCGCCCGACAGAGCCACCTCAGCGGAGGGAGTGAGAGCGCTCCTGGCACCACACAGTCAATCACATTTACATCTCATGCCCAAATAAGCCAAAAAGAAACTTTCACCTTTAGGCCCTTGTCAAATGGGAATTGACATCCAAATCAACACTCAATTTAGACTAGAAGGGCTGGTTCAAATCTCCTCACTTAGGTCCCACCCTCTCACCCCAGTCAATCACTTCCCCCACACTTGTGAGTTATGTCTCATTGCCCTTCACCGCTAAGAATTTCACTCCTATATTTTCCAGGTTGGTTATTTAACTCCTGCAGCCAATCGGTCCAGACTCATACACGTGTCAGGGATGCAGTAAGCGAGTGTAATTTTAAGTTCCAGAAAACCAACCAATCTGGGCCTCAGTTACCTCTGCTGCTAAAATGGCCTACCCAGCATATGTCCATCAACACCTGGGCGGTGGGTGGGAGTGCCTCAGCTGCTCAATCCAAATATAAAAACTAACACTTCCTGGTAAAACCACCTGCTTTCCACGCGTGCCTTTCCCAACCAGCATGCTGAGACCCTGAGACGCTACGAGGTTTCGCTGGTGTTCTGGGGGCTAGCTGAGTTCCACAAGTTCCCTGCATACACCACACCCCACCCCAGGTTAATGTGAGAGTTTACCTATGTTACTTCCCCTGCAAAATATTTATTTTACTGCTTCCATCATGAAGCAAGAACCATTTTTTATGGGGCATGAGAAGAATAAGCAGAATTTTTTAAAAAATTAAATGCTCATCATTACTTCACTATCTCTATTCTAACAATATGATTGTGAGGAGAGAATCAGTACTCTTCTGTTTAAAATAAGTTGACTCTTAAAGATTAATAACTTGACCAAAAGTTTATAGATGTTAAGTGGTGAGCCAGCTGGAGCCCAAGCTGGTCCGCCTAAAATGCCAAAAGGAAAGCAGAAAGTTATAAAACACAATGGTGCTTATCTTGCTGTTACCTGCCTCTTGGGAGAAATCAACAAGTTCCCAAGGTGAACATTCTCGTCCCCGCCCCGCCCCTGCTTTGCAAGGATTGGCTGGGAGGCCCTGAGCGCCGCGAGCCGGGGACGCTTCCATAGGTCGCAAACGCCGCAGCGGGAGGGCCTCGGTCCCCTTCGGACTTACTCGCTTGTGCTGCGCGTCAATGCGGTGCTGGCCCCCTCCCATCAGCGCGGCGCGGCGTTTGCTTTCTATGCGTTCGTTAATGGAGACGGGCTGGCTGCACAAGCTGCGGACTGCAATGCGGAGACCGCTCACCCCAACGCTGAGCCTTAAGCCGGCCGCTGCCACACGTACTGCCGCCGCCATATTTGTTCTGCCGCCGCGCCCCCAACGGGCGCACTTGAGTACGCAAGTTCGTCAAGCATGAGCACAGCTGGGTCTGCGCCTGCGCAACGTCGGCGGGAGTCTGTGGGCTGGAATGTAATAGGCTTGGGCGGAGAACCTGAGAATTCCAGATCCCAGGCCGCCCTACAGCGTCACCCTGAGAATTAAGAGTTGACCTCCGTTCTTATACCCTCCTAGCTACAGACATGGATGAGCTTGGTCCTTGCTCTTCTCTGTCTACCTAGACCTCTAGTTTTCTCATCTCACTCCAAAAAATAAGTAGATAATGAATTAACCAACGTTTATTGAACAGTAGACGAAGTGTGGCTTTAAGCACATATTTGTATTAGCTTATTATCCTGATTTCACAGATGAGGTAAATGAAATACAGAGAGGTAGAGAGGGATTTAATGAAGGCTAAAGATGTAGTAGAGCCAAACACAGGATTCAAACACACAGATATACTATGTGCCAGTTATTGAACACAGAGTTCTTAACCTCCAGTGAGTGATTCTCCAAGTGTGGGCCCAGCAATGTCAAAATATCAGCATCACCAGGAAGTGAGAAATGAAAACTTTCAAATTCTCAGACTCCACTACAGACCATACTGAATCAGAAATTCTGGGGATGCAGCCAGCAATCTGTTTCAAAAGATGACCTGTAGATAATTTTGATACCTTCTAGAGTTCGGCATTCATTTTCTCAGGAGATTTAGAACTGAACTGTGGGAACTTCTTCATATGTTTCCCCAACGAACAGGTAGATCTTCAAGGCAAAGTACAGGATGTGTGTTTCACATTGTTAGCCACAGAAAACTGCTCAAGTTGATGATTAACGCCTCTGAGCTCCAGCTCATAGCCAGGGCCTTTATAAAATCTAAACTCTTTCATGTTAATAACAACTCAATTCAGCAAACACTTTTGAGCACCGTGTGCCAAAAAATAACCACCCATATTTATTATGCTTCCTGGACATGGAATCATTCAGCTAGGATTCCTAGCTGTTCAGGGAAGCCGAGGGTTCAATGCCTGAAGTTATGTAGCTGGATAAAGCCCATGTGCACCTGCCTGACTCCATGCTGGGTGCTCTTGACCATACATTTAGGTCCCTGGTTTGGCAAGGAACTGGCCTGGTAGCACAGAGGAGAATTTGGGGAAGGCTGGCTGTGTCAAGGAGTATATCTCTGAGAAGGTAATTGCATGCCAGGGAACACAAGCAATGTGAGCAAAGTCCTGGCATGTTCAGATTCACACAACATAAGGTTGTGTCCCCAGCTTTTGGAGAAACTGGTAAATGAGATTGGGAAGCAATAATGGAGTTAGATTACGAAGAATTTTACCCTGTTCAGAAATTGGGACTTGATTTGGGCTGGCAGCAGTGGACTATTTTATCCTAAAATGCTTTGTAGATCCCTTCCTATGGCATATCTCATAACACGTTAAGATTGCTTAACTCTCACCTGACCAGGCGGTGGCACAGTGGATAGAGCGTCGGACTGGGATGTGGAGGACCCAGGTTCAAGACCCTGAGGTTGCCAGCTTGAGCGCGGGCTCATCTGGCTTGAGCAAAGCTCACCAGCTTGGACCCAAGGTCGCTGGCTTAAGCAAGGGGTTACTCGGTCTGCTGTAGCCCCCCGGTCAAGGCACATATGAGAAAGCAATCAATGAACAACTAAGTAACCTCAACGAAGAATTGATGTTTCTCATCTCTCTCCCTTCCTGTCTGTCTGTCCCTATCTGTCCCTCTCTCTGACTCTCTCTGTCTCTCCCACAGAAAAAAAAAAGATTGTTTAACTCTCTCCCCAACATTCCCAAGCCAGAGGGCTGACATGATGGCTGGCTTCCTCACCACAGTGGCCCCTGCACCTGGAACAAGTCCCAACACATAGGAGGCCTTCAGCATGTATATGTGGAATGTATATGTGGAATTGTATTGAGTTAGCAAATAGGCAATTGCATGTGGTTCTGGAACTATGTATCCTCTTCTACACAGATGATACCTTGTTCAGGTATCTCCTCCTTACCTTGACTCTCCCCTCTGCCTGGATTAGGGTAAGTATTGGTTCTTCAGGAAAACAAGGCTTTTTTTTTTTTTTCTTATTTAACTTTGAATAACCAATACATAGTAGAAAGCCCAACATAGGAGGGATCCATAAACAACTATTAAACTGCACTTAGTGCTCCTTCTAACTAGTAATCTCTGCCTCTCCTTCTTCTCCCCCCCCCCTTGCCATTTTTCCTCCTCACTGTCCTAATGTCCTACTTATAGGTACTCTATACATGGTTCTATAGATCTATAATATTATTCCTCCCATCTCAGATGCAATCCCAAGCTAGGGTGGGTGGGGATAGGAGGAGAGTTGAACTATCCAGAAATTGTCCTCTAGAATTCCATGCTCTGGGATGGTTCTCTATTTGTACGTCCTCTTGCTAGGTTGCTATGTTTGAGTTTTTGTTCCATTTTGAGACAGGAGTCACTCTGATCTGGCAATTCTATCCTAGTCAGTGACCACTGTCCGAAAGAAGGGATGCAATGGAATGAAAGAATAAATTTAGAAGAAGTCACACATATTTGGGAGAGTGTGTTGGTGTGAAATATCCGAGAAGCTACTAAGGAGAATTAAACATGAATGAAATCAAGGGAACCACCTGGGAGAGTCTGGGAGCGCTGAGATTGCAATGCAAGTCTGACCCCAGTCACAGAGAGAAGTAAGGAAGTAAGGTGTGGGAACTTCTTAGACTACTGTGCAGGCTGAAGGAAAGTTCAGCAGGGTTACTGAGTAGCCCTGGTGTTCCTGCCCCCACTCAAATGAGAGAAGCACTTGAATGATGTGACTTCAGTGCAACAGCTGGGGTTTCTAGTCAGTCACACTTAGTACAGTTCAGGTGTCTTCTCCCCTTAGAGAATTTTGGGTGGTTAGGGGTAAAGGGTATGAGATAGAGGAAATTTTTGGCCCTGGCCAATTTGCTCAGTGGTAAAGCATTGGCCTGGCATGTGGATATCCCAGGTTCGATCCCCGGTCAGGGCACACAGGAGAAGCATTCATCTGTTTCTCACCCCTCTCCCTCTTGCTTCTCTCTCTCTCTCTCTCTCTTTCTCTCTTCTCCTGCAGCCAAGGCTTGATGGGAGAGAGTTGGCCCTGGGTGCTGAGGATGGCCACATGGCCTCTGCCTCAGATGCTAAGAAGAGCTTGGTTGCTGAGCGGTGGATCAACACCCCCGATGGGCAGAGCATCACCCCCTAGTGGGCTTGCCAGGTGGATCCCGGTCCAGGAGCATGTAGGAGTCTGTCTCTCTGCTTCCCCTCCTCTCACTGATTAGAGAGAGAGAGAGAGAGAGAATTTTGGACAGCAGCTGACATCCATGTGAGGAGTAAGGATTTTTAAGATATTTCCTGTGCATTCTGGATATACTTCTCCCTTAGTGTTTTCTTTTAAAAACTAGAGGGGGGAAAATGAAGTACTGTAAATTCACTTTTTTTTTCTGGACTGTGTTTTTCAGTATTCCTCAGATCACATACATTTTCCATGTCATCTTGAAAAATCCTCATCTTTTTTAACTCCTTGTGTTTTGTGGGATATGAGCCGAGTTGGCCTGTCCTTTTTTTCCAGAGGGACTTCCAGACCATTCTTCCACCATTGCTGAGCTGCTCTTCTTTTGAAGTTTTTGCCATCTTTTTTTTTTTTTTTTTTTTTTTTGAGAGTCAGAGAGAGGGATAGATAGGGACAGATAGACAGGAACAGAGAGAGATGAGAAGCATCAATCATCAGTTTTTCATTGCAACACTTTAGTTGTTCATTGATTGTTTTCTCATATGTGCCTTGACCGTGGGCCTTCAGCAGACCAAGTAACCCCTTGCTCAAGCCAGTGACCTTGGGTCCAAGCTGGTGAGCTTTGTTCACACCAGATGAGCCCACGCTCAAGCTGGCGACCTCGGGGTCTCAAACCTGGGTCTTCTGCATCCCAGTCCAACGCTCTATCCACTGCGCCACTGCCTGGTCAGGCTTTGCCATCTTTTGTTACCACCTTTTCAGCATTTCCTGGACGTCTCTCACTTCTGTGATTTCCATGTTAGGCTTGCTTTTCCCTTTTCCCTGCTGTATTAGTCAGGGTTCTAGAGAAACAGGACCATTATACACACACAGACACTCACATATGGAGATTTATTATAGGAATTGGCTCACATGATTATGGAGGCTGACTATTCCCATGATACACTGTCTGCAAGATGGAGAACATGAAAGCCTGTGGTGTGAGTCAGTCTAAGTCAGTCCAAAGGTCCAGGAAAGTAGGGCTAAGGGGTTAATGATTTAAGTTTGGATATGAGTCCAAAATTCCAAGAACCAGGAGTATATATGTCCAAGGGTACAATAAGATGGACATCTCAGCTCAAGAAGAGAGAGGGAATTTGGCCTTCCTCTGCCTTTTAGTTTTCTTCAAGCTCTCAATAAATGGATGATGCTCACCTCCCCCTGTCTCCTGAATCAAATGTTAATATCTTCAGAGACACCCTCACAGACATACCCAGAAGTGTTTTACCAGCTATCTGGGCAGCCTTTAGCCCAATCAAGTTGACCCAAAATCAACATCATATCTGCCTTGCACCACTATTCTCAGAGAGTCCATTCAGCATTCATGCTGATATTCCCTGATTCCCTGGCTTCAGAAGGCCTCAGCTTCCTCACCATGAAGGGCTTTCAACTCTATTGTACTTCAGCTACCCACATGCTGGGCCTTGTAGTCATTAAGAATTGTTCCATTTGTCTGACCTGTGGTGGTGCAGTGGATAAAGCGTCAACCTGGAAATGCTGAGGTCGCCAGTTCAAAACCCTGGGCTTGCCTGGTCAAGGCACAGATGGGAGATGATGCTTCCAGCTCCTCCCCCCTTCTCTCTCTCTCTCTGTCTCTCTCCTCTCTCTCTCTCTAAAATGAATAAATAAAAAATTTTAAAAAAAGATCTTTAAAAAAAAAATAATTGAGGCCCTGGCCGGTTGGCTCAGCGGTAGAGCGTCGGCCTAGCATGCGGAGGACCCGGGTTCGATTCCCGGCCAGGGCACACAGGAGAAGCGCCCATTTGCTTCTCCACCCCTCCGCCGCGCTTTCCTCTCTGTCTCTCTCTCCCCCTCCCGCAGCCAAGGCTCCATTGGAGCAAAGATGGCCCGGGCGCTGGGGATGGCTCTGTGGCCTCTGCCTCAGGCGCTAGAGTGGCTCTGGTCGCAACATGGCGACGCCCAGGATGGGCAGAGCATCGCCCCCTGGTGGGCAGAGCATCGCCCCTGGTGGGCGTGCCGGGTGGATCCCGGTCGGGCACATGCGGGAGTCTGTCTGACTGTCTCTCCCTGTTTCCAAGCTTCAGAAAAATGAAAAAAAAAAAAAAAAAAGAAAAAAAATAATAATTGTTCCATTTGCAGGAGCTGAAACCTGATGGTTCTCTCTACCACCTCCTTCTTTATTCTGCATCTGGTCCATGCCCTCAACATAACTTTTTGATTCCCTCAGTGTAAATATTTAATCTCTGCCTACTCTCACATTTGGCCTCTCTTGATCCTTTGAATTTACATCAATATCTCCATGCTAAGGTTTAGGAATAAGCATATAAGACTGCAGTGCACTCAAAGGAAATTCAGCAAAAGAGATGAATGAAGTGATGCCACCATGTACCCTCTGCTGTCACACAGTCTTTGCTATTTTGTCAGGAAGGAAGGAAAAAGAAAAAAGGAAGGAAGGAAGGAAAGAAGGAAGGAAGGAAGGAGAAAAAAAGAGGGAGAGGAAAGGAGGGAGCATAAGAAAGGGAAAGCTTTTCTCTAGCCTGACCAGGTGGTGGCGCAGTGGATAAAGCGTTAGACTGGGATACAGAGGACCCAGGTTCGAAATCCAGAGGTCGCTGGCTTGAGCGCGGGCTCATTCAGCTTGAGCACAGGGTCACTGGCTTGAGCATGGGGTCACTGGCTTGAGCGTAGGATCATAGACATGACCCATGGTCACTGGCTTGAGCCCAAAGGTCACTGGCTTGAAGCCCAAGGTCGCTGGCTTGAGCAAGGGATCACTTGCTCTACTGTAGCCCCCTGGTCAAGGTACATATGAGAAAGCAATCAATGAACAATTAAAGTGCAGCAATGAAAAATTGATGCTTCTCATCTCTCTCCCTTCCTGCCTGTCTGTCCCTCTCTCTGTCTTTCACTGCTAAAAAAAAAAAAAAAATAGCTTTGCTCTGGCTGGATAGCTCAATTGGTTAGAGCATCATTCCAAAGCGCAGAGGTTGCTGGCTCAATCCCCAGTCAGGGCACGTACAGGAACAGATTGGAGTTCTTGCCTCTCTCTCACTAAAATCAATCAATAAATATTTTTTAAATAAATAAATAAGTAAATAAATAAAGAGAAAGGAAGCCTGAAGGGTGGTGTCACAGTGGACGCAAGTTCAAAACCCCAAGGTCACCAGCTTGAGCACGGCTCATCAGCTTGAGCACAGGCTTTCTGGCTTGAGTGTGGGGTCACTGGCTCAGCTTGAGGCCCCTGGTCAGGGCACATATGAGAAGCAATCAATGAACAAGTAAAGTGAAGCAACTACAAGTTGTTGCTTCTTTCTCTCTCTCAAGTTAATAGAAAAAAGTAAAAAAATGGTAGGGAAGGGCAGGGAAGGAAAGAGAAGGATAAAAAAAGGATGAGGACCCTGGCCGGTTGGCTCAGTGGTAGAGCGTCGGCCTGGCGTGCGGGAGTCCTAGGTTCAATTCTCAGCCAGGGCACACAGGAGAAGCGCCCATCTGCTTCTCCACCCCTCCCCCTCTCCTTTCTCTCTGTCTCTCTCTTCCCCTCCAGCAGCCAAGGCTCCATTGGAGCAAAGTTGGCCCGGGCGCTGAGGATGGCTTCATGGCCTCTGCCTCAGGTGCTAGAATGACTCTGGTTGCAACAAAGCGACACCCCAGATGGGCAGAGCATCCCCCCCTGGTGGGCATGCCGGGTGGATCCCAGTCGGGGCAGTCTGTCTGACTGCCTCCCCATTTCCAGCTTCAGAAAAATACAAAAAAAAAAAAGGATGCGGATCCTGACCAGGCGGTGGCGCAGTGGACAGAGCGTCAGACTGGGATGTAGAAGGACTCAGGTTCAAGACCCCGGGGTTGCCAGCTTGAGCACGGGCTCATCTGGCTTGAGCAAAAAGCTCACTAGCATGGACCCAAGGTCACTGGCTCAAGCGGAGGGTTACTCAGTCTGCTGAAGGCTCGCGGTCATGACACATATGAGAAAGTAATCAATGAACAACTACGGTGTTGGAACGAAAAACTGATGATTGATGCTTCTCATCTCTCTCCGTTCCTGTCTGTCTGTCCCTATCTATCCCTCTATCTGACTGTCTCTCTGTCCCTGTAAAAAAATTAAAAATAAAAAATAAATAAAAAAGATGAGGAAAACATATTGCTTGAAGGCTTAGAAAACAGGGACAACAACAGAACTTTCTTTACAACTCTTTTTATATGTAAAAAGGGATTGAGTATAGATAGGTGTAGTCCTTACTTCCAGAATCAGTCAGAGACTAGAAGAGGCCCCAGAAAGAAACACTGCCATAATTAACAGTTGGTGAAGGGTTTTTGGTGCAATGCAATACTTGCTTGGATGCAATCTAAACTGAATTCTAAGTGACACACACAAGCAGTGTGACTGGGAAAATCACTTAATCTCTCTGAGCTGCAATGTTCCTATGTATAAATGCAATAATAATACTGACCCCATAGAATTGTTGAAATGACTAAGTATGAAGACATATGTAAAGTGCCTACCATAGTGCTGGGTATGCACTAAGTATTTAATAATGGCAATTCCATTGAGTCTAGTTTGGGAGGAGAGTTCAGTGTAGATGGGAAAGATAATGTAGATGGAAACTGATTCTGGATATATAAATTTAAAAATTAATTTTTTTTTTTTTTTTTTTTTTAGATGTTTGAAGGACCAGAGTTTTTTGTTGTTTTTTTTTTAATTAATTATTTTATTTATTTATTGTTTTTTTTTTTTTTTTTTTTTTTTGCATTTTTCTGAAGCTGGAAACAGGGAGAGACAGTCAGACAGACTCCCGCATGCGCCCGACCGGGATCCACCCGGCACGCCCACCATGGGGCGACGCTCTGCCCACCAGGGGGCGATGTTCTGCCCATCCTGGGTGTCGCCATGTTGCGACCAGAGCCACTCTAGCGCCTGAGGCAGAGGCCACAGAGCCACCCCCAGCGCCCGGGCCATCTTTGCTCCAATGGAGCCTTGGCTGCGGGAGGGGAAGAGAGAGACAGAGAGGAAAGCGCGGCGGAGGGGTGGAGAAGCAAATGGGCGCTTCTCCTATGTGCCCTGGCCGGGAATCGAACCTGGGTCCTCCGCACGCTAGGCCGACGCTCTACCGCTGAGCCAACCGGCCAGGGCAATTTATTCATTTTTAGAGAGGAGAGAGAGAGACAGAGAGGGAGAGAGAGGAGAGAGACCGAGAGAGAGAAGGGGGAGGAGCTGGAAGCATCAACTCCCATATGTGCCTTGACCAGGCAAGCCCAGGGTTTCGAACCGACGACCTCAGCATTTCCAGGTCGGCGCTTTATCCACTGCGCCACCACAGGTCAGGCTAAAAATTAATTATTGAAAGGAAGGAATTATCAAGAAAGCTGTAGAAAAGTGAAAAAGCAAGTGAATCTAGGAGAAAAGCACAGCCAAGGTCATGCCACAAGAACATTCCAGTTAGTACATTGTTGGTCAAATAAGTTTGTAAATATGATATATATGTTTGCTCACTTATAGTTTGCATTGGGTGTGGGGAACAGGCTGTAAGCAGGCAAAGTCATTATAGCCTAAGGCTTAGTTTTAAGACTAAGCCTTTCCCACCCTTTTAATACTAAGATCTTTTCAAAATTAAGCTTTTCCCCACACCTTTGACTGTTGCATGATGTGGGGTGGTGCACTCTTATTAGGAATCCCATTTATGCCTCAGATAAGTGACTTTGTATCAGAGACTTCCTTGTTTGTATATTGGATTAAAGGTTTTGATTTCTACACTATAAAATGGGGCAGAGAGCCCATGCTGGAGGAGAGCAGAAAAAGGCCACGTGGAGGAGAGGAGAAGCAGCCAAGATGGCGGAGTGCTGAAGGAGAAGCCAGTTTGTGCAGACAGAGTTCGTGCAGAGAGAAGGAGATGGGGAACAGAAGTGAATAAGGCTGGTGAGGTAGAAACCTTTGATTCTAGGAAACTCGGTTAAGTCAGTGGCTTTGGGAGCCCTGAATGGAAAGGGAAGTGTTTTCCCACTGTGTGTTTCTTGTCTGCCGGGTACAAGCTAGAATTAAAGCTAATGGCCCACCAGTTCTTGGCTCCGTTGTCTCATTACTGTCTGTCCAAATCAAATGCGAACCTGCATGGGCCAGACGGCTGTGATGGTGGCCGTGGCTACTTTACATACATTGACCTAAAAGCACTGTTGCCAGGCTTTGCTGCCACTGCCTCTGGATTCTCAAGGTCACATAACCACTGTGAATAGTTTCTATATTGTCATGTGTCTTTGTATTACTCCCACATTTAGAGCCTTAAGTGGAAAAGCACCAGATTGTCAGAGACTAAATAACATGCCCATACCCTAGTATGAGAAGGATCTAACCTGCTTGACATCAAGAATCCCACACTGGGGGACTCCCTCTAAATTAAAGGGAGTTAATATGGTAGGTAGCCAAAAAAAAGACAAATGATTTCTGTGTTATTTAGAATAATGCTAGCAACTGTAACAAACAAAACCCAAAATTTCAGTGACCTAACATAACAGAAGCTTATTGTTCCCTCGTATAACACTCCAGTGTAAGTGTCTCTATACATGGTGGGTGCTTTCCTCCACTGGTGGTTCAGGGACCCAGTCTTCTTTCATCTTTTGACCTTACCATCCCTAGAGGCCTCTGTATTTGACTGGAGAATGTGGAGGAGACAAGTTGAAGAGGATTTCTGCTTCTGAAATACCCAGCTACCACTGGATAGAGGAGAAAGCTTGGCAATGAAGTCCCTGATGGCCAACCACATTCGAGCAACAAGTCTACACTACAAAACGGGGTGTGACAAACTTTTGATTGATAGCTATTTGTGCTATATTCTCTACTAGGCCAATGTCTGTGGTAAAATGTATTGAGAGTGAAGGAACTGAGGATTAAAGGACACAAGAGGATGGAGAACCTTTTTGAGTAGGGGATTTGAGATGGGGAAAGAACTAGTACACTAGAAAGTTGAAGTGGGGAACAGGAATATTGGGGTGCAATATTGTTTGAGCAGCTCAGCACCCCTGATAACTTCTTTTCTATGATCCTATGATGGTTGAACTGAGCTCCTTCTATGTGCAGGGCACTTGGTGAAGTGCAGAAATTTGCAAGAGTAATATAATGGTGACTATCTCTAGAAGACTTCTAAACTAATTGGAAAAAAATACATACATAGAACAATACTTTTTTTTTTAGGTGAGAGGAGGGGAGATAGTGAGGCAGACTCCCATATGTGCCCCTACCGGGTCCACCCAGCAACCCCATCTGAGGCTGATGCTCAACACCAAGTTACTTTTAGTGCCTGAGGCAGATGTGTTCCAACAGAACTATCCTCAGTGCCCAGTTCCATGCTCGAACCAACTGAGCCACTGGTTATATGAGGGAAAGAGAGAGAGAAGGGCGAGAGGGTGGGGGAAGAAGCAGATGGTTGCTTCTCCTATATACTCTGACCAGGAATCGAACTTGGATGTCCATATGCTGGGCAAATGCTCTATCCACTGAGCCACTAGCCAGAAACAAAAAGATAAATTTTATTTTCTAAGTAGCTTTTGGGAAGTGTCAGGTCAGTGGTAGGGGAAAGTGCTATAAAAGTTCAAAGTAGGGCCTGACCAGGCGGTGGCACAGTGGATAGAGCATTGGACTGGGATGTGGAGGACCCAGGGTTTTTTGGATTTTTTTTGTATTTTTCTGAAGTTGGAAATGGGGAGGCAGTCAGTCAGACTCCTGCATGCGCCCGACCAGAATCCACCCAGCAAACCCACCAGGGGACGATGCTCTGCCCATCTGGGGCATTGCTCTGTTGCAACCAGAGCCATTCTAGCATCTGAGGCAGAGGCCACAGAGCTATCCTCAGCGCTCGGGCCAACTTTGCTCCAATGGAGCCTCGGCTGCGGGAGGGGAAGAGAGAGACAGAGAGGAAGAAGAGGGGGAGGGGTGGAGAAGCAGATGGGTGTTTCTCCTGTGTGCCCTGGCCGGGAATCAAACCTGGGACTCCTGCACACCAGGCCGACGCTCTACCACTGAGCCAACCGGCCAGGGCCAAAGACCCAGGTTTGAGACCCCAAGGTTGCCAGTTTGAGCGTGGGCTCATCTGGTTTGAGCAAGGCTTACCAGCTTGAACCCAAGGTCGCTTGAGCAAGGGGTCATTCAATCTGCTGTAGTCCCCTGGTCAAGGCACATATGAGAAAGCAATCACTGAGAAACTAAGGTGCCACAACAAAGAATTGATGCTTCTCATCTCTCTTCCTTCCAGTCTGTCTGTTCCTCTCTCTGTCTCTCTGTGTTTTTGTCACAAAAAAGAAAAAAGAAAAAAAAGTTCAAAGTAGGAAGTTATCACTGACAACTGGGGGCTTAGAAAGGGTCTTTAATCCAAGTCTTCCAAGGAACTGATTCCCATGTAGGTTGAATATATAAGAAATTTGTTAGGATAAACTTATCAGATGAGAGAAAATGGACAGGAAACAGAGGAGTCTGGGAGGACCTTCAGACTGTGACGGTAAAGTAAAACTGCCCCAGAGTGAAAGAGAGGAAAGGATGGAAGGCAGGCAGGATGGAAGCCTACAGAGCAGGTTAAGAAAAATTGAGCAAGACCATGAGGGAGTCTTTGAGCAAAGTCATTTGCCAGACGAGTTCCACATCTCTCAGGAAGGGACCTGTTTCAGTTTCCCTGACACAGTCATTGTCTGGGAGCAGCCGGCAGGAAGCATGGTCTCAGAACAAATCCAGCCATGGATTTTAGAAAGCAGCACGAGGGCCCTCGGTCCATTACACTCCTTGCAGTTGATGTGAGAGGTATATTCTCATGGGCACCAAAGTCTACCTTTTGTCCCACACAGACCTACCTCTCTGCACAGGTTGGGAAGCAGTTCCTCCCTGGTTCCTGTGCGCTTTCTTCCTGAAGCTTAAGACTTGTTTGGAGGTTCTAGCAGGGGAGCGCAGCTACTCGTATACCCTTGACCGAAGAATGGTCCTCTCCTCTAGTGGGGAAGGTCGACCTCTTCGACCGAGCGCGCAGCTTCGGGAGGGACGCACATGGAGCGGTGAGGGAGGAAGGGGACACCCGCCTAGCCAGCCAGATCAGCCGAATCAACCCTGGCGATCAATGGGGTGACAGATGTCGCAGCCAGATCGCCCTCACATCCGCGCTTTCTTCCTGAGAGGAAACTCAGGAGATGGTGTTTAGTGGAACAAACTCCATAGATGCAGTTAATCCGGAGCCACACCCAGTACACATCCTCTCCCTGCTTCGCTACCCGTTCTCAAATCCCCTCACCCTCAGCGATTGCCTAGGCAAGTCTTAGTGACTTACCTGGTGATATGAACCAAACTTTTATTCTGGAAGGGTCTGAGCCATTATCTTATCTTTTTCAGTCTGGGGTTGCTTCCTGTGTCCATCTCTCATTACACAGATCAGGAGAGTACCAGGAGGCACCCAAGCGGCTCATCTTAGCTTCCCCATGCATTCCTCCACTGTGCAAAAGCAGCCTTCCAGGGCTCTTGCTGGATGGTGATTCTTCTTACCTGCTAGTTCCTGGACACAGACTTCAAAGTGCCTTGACAGCAGCTGCAGCTTGTAACTCAATGGAATCCTTGCTATATCCCTTGGCAAAAGTATGGCCTCTTTGTTCGGGCGTTAGGACCTCTTACCCTGCAGAGTCAAGAGCTGTGAGAACAGAAAGCACAAACTTCCTCAGGGAGGCACTGGGTATGACAGTAAGTGGGTTCGCTCCTGTTCTCTTCTATCTCTTGCTTCCCAGGCCCATGAATTCTACCTGTTCAGGACACAACCCTGTCAAGAGTTCTCTGAGTTAATACCTACATTGCCTCCTGAAAGAGGGCACCCCACTCTTCCAGACTGCTCTCTCTGTGCTGTGCTTCCATGCTTTTAGAAGGCCATTCCAGACCTGCCTTAGCTGAACATTCTAATGTCCCGGGAGCTCTGCTATTCTAACAATTAGGTCTTCGTCCTGCCAATCAGTTGTGTACTCCCTTCCCCTGACTGAGATAAAGGTCTCTTTGTAAGCTATCCCAAAGGCCTTATGGCTCTCTTACTCAGCCAAAAGCTGCTTGTTGTTAATGGCCTTCAGTCTCTCATGATTTCTCTACAGGGCATCAATAAAGCTTAGAAGTAACCACCCAATTTTCCTATCTTTGTAGGCATTGTTCCCTCTATGTTTTTCAAATACTTGCATCATTGCATTTGCCACAGCATTCTCTTCCACTGGGACATTTGCCCAGGATAACACTGGTGAAATATTTAGTAGCTGAGATACCACCTTGTGCCAGGAACTACCTAAGTCCTACCTACTAACCAGGATGGCATCGTCTTTGCCTGATGGCCAGTAGATGAGCCAGTCCAAATTCCTACCTTACCACATATTTTCTTGGACCACTCCCAGTACCGCTTGTGTTATTCTGAGTTCCTGAGAAATGGATGCAAGATAGGATTATCTGTGCATGAATTTATTAGTCAAAATGCCTACGAGAGAAAATGGGGAGGCGAATAGAAAGGCTGGGAGAGCCATAAGACTACAATGCAAGTCTGACCCCAAGTGAAGAAATGAAGCCTGACCAGGTGGTGGCGCAGTGGATAGAGCGTCGGACTGGGATGCGGAGGACCCAGGTTCGAAACCCCGAGGTCGCCAGTTCGAGTGCGGGCTCATCTGGTTTGAGCAAGGCTCACCAGTTTAAACCCAAGGTTGCTGGCTTGAGCAAGGGGTCACTCGGTCTGCTGTAGCCTCCTGGTCAAGGCACATATGAGAAAGCAATCAATGAACAACTAAGAAGTTGGAACGCTCAACAAAAAACTAATGATTGATGCTTCTCATCTCTCTCCATTCCTGTCTGTCTGTCCCTGTCTATCTCTGCCTCTGTAAACAAACAAACAAACAAAAAAAAAAAAAAAAAAGAAGGAAGATTGGAGGGAAGCAGCTTATACCCCAGTGCAGTTCTAAGGAAAGGAAAGTTAGATTAGGCTCTTAGGGATTTTTCAGTCACCTGTCAAAGGAGTCTAGCATCTCCCAGGAATGGGCCTTAGTTTCTCTGTCACACTCAGTCATTGTCTGGAAGCAGCCCATAGGAAATAGATCCTTGGTGCAATACAGTGACAATTTTCAAAGGGTAGTAGCTGGGCCCACTGTCAATTATGTTCTTTGCGATCCGAGATCTCAGAGGTACATTCTCATGGCCACCATAACAGTCTTCACAGAGGAAGTGAAATAGTGTCAGGACCTAGAAAATAAGTAGGATGTAGATAAGTGGTGATGGGCAGAAGATATATCCAATGAAGATAGGTAAGCAGAGTGTACAATGTGTTCTTGATAAAATAAACAGAACAACTTATCTGAAGGGCACCTTATCTAAAAGACTAATTAATTTTAGTGGTGTCATGGAAAAAAACTGATAGAAAGATAGGTAAAGATAAAATTGTTTTGGATATCAACTACGAGGGTAAGAAATTTAGACTCTATTCTATAAGCATTGGGAAGCCATGGACATATTATATCTGCATTTTACCTACTCTCTCCAGAGCATTGAATCCTAATGATCACACTCTCGTTTTTTTTTACTTCCTCCTTCATGAAAAATTATCTTAACTTCTTTGAGATAACAAACTCATAGACTTCCAACTATATCATTGTCCACTCATTCTAAGTAGAATTAATTATTTAGTTTATTAATTAATCCACCTAGGCAGATATTTCATGTTATGCCTTTCTCAAACCTAAATTCATTAATGACTTTTCAGTGTTCATATGATAAAGACAAACATTCTTTTTTTTTTTTTTTTGTATTTTTCTGAAGCTGGAAACGGGGAGAGACAGTCAGACAGACTCCCGCATGCGCCCGACCGGGATCCACCCGGCACGCCCACCAGGGGGCGACGCTCTGCCCCTCCGGGGCGTCGATCTGTCGCGACCAGAGCCACTCTAGCGCCTAGGGCAGAGGCCAAGGAGCCATCCCCAGCTCCCGGGCCATCTTTGCTCCAATGGAGCCTCAGCTGCGGGAGGGGAAGAGAGAGACAGAGAGGAAGGAGAGGGGGAGGGGTGGAGAAACAGATGGGCGCTTCTCCTGTGTGCCCTGGCCGGGAATCGAACCCGGGACCCCTGCACGCCAGGCCGATGCTCTACCACTGAGCCAACCAGCCAGGGCAAGACAAACATTCTTAACACTGCCTAGATAACTCTGCAGGTCCTAGACACTGCCAATCTCTCTGACTCATCTACTCCCATCCCCTTAGTCCCTCGGCTCCAGCCACACTGATCCTCCATCAGCTCCTCCAAATCACCTTGTTTCTCCTTCGGCAAGGTCTTCACCTTCACTGACTGGAAGGCACTCTCCCCTTTTCATAGTTCAGTTTGATACTTCCTTTAAGAAGCCTTCCCTGACTTCTTTAACTAAGCTAAATTTTTCTGTTATATGTCTCCTAGAACCATGCTCCTTTTATTTATAATTATTAAAGTTATTTAATATTTACTTATGTGAATATTTGATTAATGTCCATCTTGTCAATCTCTCCAACTATACTATAAAATGTAAGGACTGTGATTGTTTTTATTTTTCCTTTTTTTAAATTAATAAATTTTTTAGAGGTAGAGGAAGGAAAAGACGGAGAGAGAGAAATATTGATTGATAGTTCCAAGAATTATTAGGGTTTTTTTTATTGTTTATTTATTGATTTTAGGGAGAGAGGCTGGGGGGGGGGGAGAGAGAGAGATAGGAACATCGAGTTGTTTCTGTATATGCCCTGATCCGGGATTGAACTGGCAACCTCTGTACTTCTGAATAATGCTCTAACCAACTGAGCTATCCAGCCAGGGATCATTGGTTGATTCATGTATGTGCTCTGACTGGGGATCAAACCCACAACCCTGGCATGTTGGGATGATGCTCTAACCAACTGAGCTACCCGGCCAGGGCTGTTTTTATTTTTCTTATATCACTTAGGGCAGTGACTGACATATACTTAGCATGGTACCTTAAATAATGAATGCATGAATGAATGAATGAACAATATTAGTTCTTAAGTAGAGGGAAGTAGTGATGTTTGTGCAAAACAGTCTTAGTTCAATAAGTCAAATTAAGTAAGGTGGACTATGGGTCTGGGAGATTTACATTAGAGGGTCTGACTAGAAGTCAAGTGTAAGTTTAAATAAAGAAGGTACATTAGGGCTAAGGTTAAGTGGTTGCATAAAAGGACTCCTAAATAAAATGGCCCAAATAAAATAGAAGTTGATTTCTCTATCATAGATGTCATCAAAATTTACCTGCAATAACATTCACAAGAGTGTTATTTATTTACTATTTTTATTTATTGTAGAGAGAGAGAAAGCGAGAGACAGAGACATCAATCTGTTCCTGTATGAACCCTGACTGGGGATCGAACCTACAACCTTTGTGCGGCGGGATAGCGTTCTAACCAACTAAGCGATCCAGTCAGGGCTTGGAGTGTTATTTAAATGGTAAAAAAAAATAATAATAACTTCAATGTCCAACAATTGCAGGATACTTAAGTAGATTGTGGTATTTCTATTCAGTGGAATATCAGCATTGTTATAAAGTCACATTGTAGAACAGTGACTGTCACACTTCTGTGCCACCATCATCACCACCAGACAGTCACATAACTCTTTTCATCTTGTAAAACTGAATCTCTATACTCATCAAACAATAACTCACCATTATCCCCTCCTACTACTCTCTGGCAACCACCGTCAAACTTTCAGTCTTTATAAGTTCTGTTCCAAGCAGAGACTGATTTAGGCAGGCGCACTGGGGAGCGCCCTGGGCGCTGAAGGTCCTGGCAAAACTTCAACTTTACACTTTTATCTAATATAAGGGGCCCTATATCTTCTTCTGCCCCCCGGGGCCTCAACCAACCTTAATCCACCTCTGAGTCTAAGTACCTCATATAATTGGAATCATAATAATTGTAATAAGCTGGTTTGTTTTTATTGATTTAAAAAAAAATTTTTTTGGTTTGTTTGTTTTTGTATTTTTCTGAAGTGAGAAGCGGGGAGGCAGACACAGACTCCCGCATGCGCCCCACCGGGATCCACCCAGCATGCCCACCAGGGGGTGATGCTCTGCCCATCTGGGGCGTCGCTCTGTTGCAACCAGAGCCACTCTAGCGCCTGAGGCAGAGGCCGCAGAGCCATTCTCAGCTCCCGGGCCAACTTTGCTCCAATGGAGTCTTGGCTGAGGGAGGGGAAGAGAGAGACAGAGAGGAAAGAGTGGGGGAGGGGTGGAGAAGCAGATGGGCGCTTCTCCTGTGTGCCCTGGCCGGGAATCGAACCTGGGACTCCTGCACACCAGGCCGATGCTCTACCACTGAGCAAGCCGGCCAGGGCCTCGACCTGGAGTGTTGAGGTTGCAGGTTTGAAACCCTGGGTTTGCCTGGTCAAGACACATATGAGAAGCAACTATGAGTTAACGCTTCCCACTCCTCCCCCACCGCCTTTCTCTCTTTCTCCTTTCTCTAAAATAAAAAATAAAAAAATTTTTTAACTTGTTGGGAGGAATAATCAAAGTGGCAACTCTGAGGTTATAAACTTCAGATAAAGAGAAAATGATGGCATACCAACAGAACAGAAAACAGCGATGAGAGATCTGAATACTAGGGAAATAATGATACATTTCGCTTTGAATATATAAATTTTTAGGTGACAGTAAGAAGCTAGAGATATGAATCTGAAACTCAGGAGAGATCTTGAAGTAGAGGTATGAATATAATAGTTATTCAAGAAGAGGGTAAACTGGAAGTTTTGAGACTGTCTTCTTCACTTGTGTATCCACAGTGCCAGAAACATATTTGGTGAGCCCTCACCAAGTAGCTAAGCTGTTTGGAGCATCGTCCTGATTTGCCAAGGTGGCAGGTTTGATTCCTACTTGCAGGACATGCATGAGGCAGGCAATGAATGCATAAATAAATGGAACAACAAATTGATGTTTCTCTATCTCCTTTTCTCCCTCTTGCTCCCTAAAACCAAACAATCAATCAATAAATAGTCATAAAAAAGAAACATTTAGTAAACATATAATACTGCATGGTAACCCTTCAAGGAGAGTATTATTATCTCCATTTTATAGATGAGAAAACTAAGGCTCAGAGAGCTTGAATATTTTTCTCAAAACTACACAGTAAATATATATTTAAATAAAGATTTTTTCATGTTCATTGTGCTACCCCATTCTACCTCCCAAAGCTCATGAATAACAAAGATAGTTTGCCTCATAAAGTCTAGTTTGTTCAGCCTGACCAGGTGGTGGCGCAGTGGATAGAGCGTTGGACCAGGACACGGAGGACCCAGGTTTGAAACTCCAAGGACGCCGGCTTGAGTGGGGGCTCATCAGGCTTGAGTGCAGGCTCACCAGCTTGAGCATGGGGTCGCTGGCTTGAGCCTGGGATCATAGGCATGACTCCATGGTCACTGGCTTGAGCCCAAAGGGTGCTGGCTTGAAGCCCAAGGTCACTGGCTTGAGCCTAAGGTCTCTGGCTTGAGCAAAGGGTCACTAGGTCTGCTGCAGCCCCCCAGTCAATGCACATATGAGAAAGCAATCACTGAACGACTAAGGAGACTAAGGAGCTGCAATGAAGAATTGATGCTTCTCATCTCTCTCCCTTCCTGTCTGTCTGTCCCTATTTCTCTCTCTCTCTCTCTGTCTCTCTCTCTCTCTCTCTCTCTCTCTCTCACACACACACACACACACACACACACACACACACACACACACACACACACACAGTCTAGTTTGTTCAACTTCAGGTTGTAAATCTTCATTCCTAGCCCCTAGTCTGTCTTTGATTTGCAAAGACAATTTTTAAAAAACTTTATTGTCACCTGACCTGTGGTGGCACAGTAGATAAAGCATTAACCTGGAACACTGAGGTCACTGATTTGAAACCCTGGGCTTGCTTGGTCAAGGCACATAGGAGAAGCAATTACTATGAGTTGATGCTTCCTGTTCCTACCTCCCTCCTCTCTCTAAAAATCAGTAAATAAAATATTTTTTAAATAAAAACATTTTATTGTCTAGGAGTGTATACTTAGATATCTTTAGGGATCCTATTTTAGTCTAGAGACATACCCTTTTTGAAACTGTTCCTAAAATCCCTTTCCTTGTCCCTAAGCAGTTCACTCTCTTATTTCACGTAGCAGCAATTCCCAACTCACATCATTCACTTGATGGACTTTTCTTAATAGTAAAGGGTTAAACCAGGGGTAGTCCACCTTTTTATACTACCACCCACTTTTGTGTCCCTGTTAGCAGTAAAAATTTCTAACCGCCCACTGGGTTCCATAGTAATGGTGATTTATAAAGTAGGGAAGTAACTTTACTTTATAAAATTTATAAAGCAGAGTTACAGCAAGTTAAAGCATATAATAATAATTATTTACCAAGTACTTTATGTCAGATTTTTGCTGTTTGGCAGAATAAATCTTTATAAAACAACTTACTATAGTTCAATCTATCTTTTTTTTTTTTTTTTTTCTGAAGCTGGAAACGGGGAGAGACAGTCAGACAGACTCCCGCATGCGCCCGACCGGGATCCACCCGGCACGCCCACCAGGGGCGACGCTCTGCCCACCAGGGGGCGATGCTCTGCCCCTCCCAGGCGTTGCTCTGCTCCTACCAGAGCCACTCTAGCGCCTGAGGCAGAGGCCAAGGAGCCATCCCCAGCGCCCGGGCCATCTTTGCTCCAATGGAGCCTTGGCTGTGGGAGGGGAAGAGAGAGACAGAGAGGAAGGGGGGGGTGGAGAAGCAAATGGGCGCTTCTCCTATGTGCCCTGGCCGGGAATCAAACCCGGGACCCCCGCACGCCAGGCCGACGTTCTACCGCTGAGCCAACCGGCCAGGGCCTCTATCTTTTTATTTATACTTTGATTGTTCCAATACCACCCACCATGAAAGCTGGAACACCCACTAGTGGGCAGTAGGGACCAGGTTGACTACCACTGGGTTAAACAGTCAAATTTAGAACTGAGGTTTCTTTTGTCAAGCTCCTACTTGACTCAACTTACTTGACCAAAGGATTGTCTCGGTTGCATAGTGCTGAGTTCTAGCAAGTATGTTGGTTGATCCTGAAACTAGTTGTAACTCTTAGGTAGTATCACAGGGCAAATGGAACAGGTGGGATTTGTGAGCATCAACCTGACATGCTAAGGTTGTGGGTTTGATCCCAGTCAAGGCACATACAAGAATCAATCAGTGATGGCAGGAATAAGTGGAACAACAAATTGGTGGGTGTTTCTCTCTCTCTTTCTCTATCTCTCCCTTCCTCTCTCTAAATATCAATTTTAAAAATTTTATTTTATTTTATTTTATTAAAGTTTTTTAATTTATTCATTTTAGAGAGGAGAGAGAGAGGAGAGAGAGAGACTGGGGGGGGAGGAGCTGGAAGCATCAACTCCCTTATGTGCCTTGACTACGCAAGCCCAGGGTTTCGAACCAGCGACCTCAGCATTTCCAGGTCGACGCTTTATCCACTGCGCCACCAACAGGTCTGGCATCAATTTTAAAAATTAAAAAAAAAAATTGATAGGTAACTTAAATAATGGAGAAATAGACAACTCCCAGGGACAAATGGTGTGTTCCAAAAATTCAATTTTAAATATTTTGGAATGCAGAATGCATATAGAAACAATGTTATGAGTAAATGCAGTTATTTCCCCAGCAAAGTCTAAACAACATTGTTTAATCCATAATGTAACAGAAATATCTTTCATGACACTTTGGGCTTGCAGCAAGTGCATCCCTAAATCCTTAGCACTCTGAAATTATTTGTGTACTTAGCTGATGTCCGAACTAGACTGTGAACTCTGTGAGGGCTGGAAACTGTTGAATTATTCATTTTTGTATTTTGAATGTGGCATATAACTGGCAATAAATGTTGGTTGCATAAATGAATGGACAAATTTAATAGGCATTTGAATAATGTTGAAAGTGTCTTAGGGAATAAAAACAGTAACATTGAATGGGTACCTAATATGTATCTGGCACTGTGCTCGGTGGATGACCAATAAAGCAAGATGAATTGTTTATGCTAGAATTAGGGGTGAAAAGCTTAGGCAATTTTAATATTTGAGACATAAAGCAAATGGATGCTGAAGCTGCTAAATATGTATAAATGTTTTTGGATGCAATGAATGGATAGATGCATTGATTTAAAAAAAAGTCATAGAAAAATATCAGTAGAATTTTATTTTTTTATTTTTTTACAGAGACAGAGAGAGAGTCAGACAGACGAGAACGGAGAGTAGTTTTTTGTTGCGACACCTTAGTTGTTCATTGATTGCTTTCTCATATGTGCCTTGACTGGGGGCCTTCAGCATACTGAGTAACCCCTTGCTCAAGTCAGAGACCTTGGGTCCAAGCTGGTGAGCTTTGTTCAAACCAGATGAGCCCACGCTCAAGCTGGTGACCTCAGGGTCTCAAACCTGGGTCCTCCGCATCCCAGTCCGACGCTTTATCCACTGCGCCACTGCCTGGTCAGGCAATATCAGTAGAAATTTATTTGCAAAGGAAAGTGATTCTTTTCAGGGTCTAGGACTGAGGGGTGTGGGAGGTATTTCTACAGGTAAAGAACAGATCATGGAAGAGGAAGTTGGTAACAGTCAGAAGACTGGTCAGGAAAGAATGGAAGGACTGGTCCTTGATTAGGCTTTGATTTAATTTCACTGGTTTTACCGCTCCCTGTAAAAATGTATTTGCTCTGGCCAGTCTCCAAGTTTTGTTGTGAGTTTAGATTAAGTTTAGATTGAAGTTAATTAGATTGATTAATTTCCACAATGATGGTTTATTAAACATTTGTTAAAATTTGGTAGGGATGGTGTCTTAGTTGACTTGGGTTGCTTTAAAGCAATGCCATAAACTGGGCAGTTTACAACAAACGCTTACTTCTCATAGTTCTGGATGCTGGAAATCTGAGACCAGGATACCAGCATGGTTGCCTGGAGAGGGCTCTCTTCTTGGTTGAAGATGGGTGACTTTTCCTTGTATGCTCACATGGCAGAGAGAGTGAGAGCTCTCTGGGGTCTCTTTTTTTTTTTTTTTTTTTTTTTGTATTTTTCTGAAGCTGGAAATGGGGAGGCAGTCAGACAGACTCCCCCGCATGAGCCCGACTGGGATCCACCCGGCACGCCCACCAGGGGGCGATGTTCTGCCCATCCGGGGCGTCGCTCTGTCACGACCAGAGCCACTCTAGTGCCTGGGGCAGAGGCCAAGGAGCCATCCCCAGCGCCTGGGCCATCTTTTGCTCCAGTGGAGCCTCGGCTGCGGGAGGGGAAGAGAGAGACAGAGAGGAAGGAGAGGGGGAGGGGTGGAGAGGCAGATGGGCGCCTCTCCTGTGTGCCCTGGCCGGGAATCGAACCCGGGACTTCTGCACACCAGGCCGACGCTCTACCACTGAGCCAACCAGCCAGGGCCTCTGGGGTCTCTTTTATAAGGGCAGTAATCCCATTTATGAGGGCTTCATCCTTGTGATCTAATTATCTCCCCAAACCCCACCTCCTAATGCCATTGCACTAAAGGTTCGAATTGCAACATCTGAATGTGGAGGGAACCTTCAGTACAAATCAGGTGGTTATAATGGTGAAGGCAGTGGAATATTAGGCACAGAGAATGCAACCTAGGAAGTTAGGAGAGTGAACATTATTTCTAGTTAAAATATATATTTTTAATTTATTGATGACAGAGGTGGAGAGAAAGAGAGAGAGAGAGACAGAGAGAAACATCAATTTGTTGTTCCACTTACTTATGTATTCATTGGTTGATTCCTTTTTTTTTTTCAGGTTAACCAATTTTTTTTTTTTTTTTTTTTGTATTTTTCTGAAGCTGGAAATGGGGAGGCAGTCAGAAAGACTCCCGCATGCGCCCGACCGGGATCCACCCGGCACGCCCACCAGGGGCGACGCTCTGCCCACCAGGGGGCGATGCTCTGCCCATCAGGGGCGTCGCTCTGCCGAGACCAGAGCCACTCTAGCGCCTGGGGCAGAGGCCAAGGAGCCATCCCCAGCGCCCCGGCCATCTTTGCTCCAATGGAGCTTTGGCTGCAGGAGGGGAAGAGAGAGACAGAGAGGAAGGGGGGGGGGTGGAGAAGCAAATGGGCGCTTCTCCTATGTGCCCTGGCCGGGAATCAAACCCGGATCCCCCGCACGCCAGGCCGAAGCTCTACCGCTGAGCGAACTGGCCAGGGCTCCTCATGATCTTTATTCACGCTATCTCGCCATTCCTTGGCTCGGTCCTGGTACTTCTCTGCTAGTTCTCTCTCTCTCTCTTTCTCAATTTCTTGTTGGCGAAGCTTGGCATAATAACTTTTCTTTTTTCTCCTTCGTGTAACTGGGTCTTCATCCTCATTGTACTCCCTTGGCATCTCATGGTGACTTGACTTGGAGGGCGGTGCAGAGGTAGGTGCAGCCCTTGGGGTCACAAGAAGCTTCCTAAAGTCTTCATTGGTGAGTTTTGATTGGTGGAAGGAGTGAGGATCATCCACATCGTGACCATCTGGGGCCAAAGGGTTGGAGAACAGCTCGCTATCACGCTCCGGCATTTTGTCCGCAGTGTTTCAACGCCAGCAAGAACTGAGCTCCAACAACAACAAAGTAGCGACAGCCTTTTCCCCACAATGCACCTTGGAATCATCCCACAGTGCCTTGCGTTCGGCAGTCCTGCATTCGCCGGGAAACTCCGTTGATTCCTTTAAAAAAATATTTTTTTCCAAGTGAGAGAAGATAGAGAGACAGAGACTCCCACATGCAGCCTGACCGGGGATCCACCTGCTGCTTCTCATCTGGGACTGTGCTCACAACCAAGCTATTTTTAGCACCTGAGGAGGAGGCTCCAAAGAGCCAGCCTCAGTGCCCTGGGCATTGCTCAAACCAACTGAGCCATGGCTGCGAGAGGGGAATAGAGAGAGAGAGAAAGAGATAAGGGGGAGGTGTGGAGAAGCAGATGGTTGCTTCTCCTGTGCGCACTGACCAGGAATCAAAACCAGGACATCAACACGTCAGGCTGACACTCTAACATTGAACCATCTGGCCAGGGCCTCTTTGGTTGATTCTTGTATGTCTGTATGTGCCCTAACCTGGACTGAACCTACAACTTTGGCGTATTGGAACACTCTCTAACCAACAGAGTTACTTGGTCAGGGCATCTCTAGATAGTTTTTGGTGCAGGAAGAAAAAGGAGAGGACAAAGGAAGGAGGGTAAAAGAGGAGGGGAAAAGCAAACAACTATTTCATAATTTTGTAAAGGGCCTAACCTCTCAGAAAGTCCCTCTGACTTATTGCCAGCCAGATCATTGTTCTTTGAAAGCATAAGTACAACTACTTCTGCATTTACTTCACTGTCCCTAAAGTGCTAGAATGCAATCAATAAATACTTGTTGATTGATTATTCTGAGTGTTTCAAATCAATCCACACTTTTGGTTTTATTAAGGATTTTAGAATTGACATTGATCAAGCTTAAATAAGAACTGTCTTAAAATTTGCAAGACATTGTATGCTGCTCCTCAAGGAAAAGCGAATATTTGTCTATGCTTATTATGCACCAAACACTGTACTGGGGGTTTTCTTTACATTATTGCAGTTCTAGTAATTCATTATTATTTTAACAATTACTGAGTGCCCATTATATGTCAGACCCTGTGCTAGGCAATAATGACAAAAAGCAAAAAGGGAGAAACTCTAACTTTTTAGCAGTTATAGTACAACGGGGAGAAGACAGGGCTAAATCAAGAACTGCCAAGTCCTGTGGTAAGTGCAATGAAAGTGGTAAGCACCTGACAATCCTGGAGGACAGAAATGAGGAGCTTTAATTCAAAATGGGGAGGAAATACAATTAGAAGGGAACATTGTCTGAATGAAAATTTAACTGGATGCCAAGAGGAGCCTAAGGAGATATGATTATATGTTGTGGGTCCTGGATGGGACCTTGGATCAGGAATAGGACATTAGAGAAAAACTGAAGAAATATAAATAAAATACAGATTTTGGTTAATCATATGTATTACTATTGGTTTCTTAATTTTGATAAATATATCATACTAAGGTAAGACATATATTTTATTTTTCTTTTCCAAGTGAGAGGAAGGGAGATAGATTCCCACACGCACCCAGACTAGGATCCACCCGGTAACTCCACTCTGGGGCCAATGCTCTGCCCATCTGGGGCCATGCTCTTAATAGAGCCATTCTTAGTGTCTAGGGGATGTGCTTGAACCATGGCTGTGGGAGGGGAAGAGAGAGAGAGAGAGAGAGAGAGAGAGAGAGAGAGAGAGAAAGGGGAGAGGAAGGGGTGGAGAAGCAGATGGTCACTTCTCCTGTGTGCCCTGATGGGGAATTGACCCCGGGACATCCACAAGCTGGCCGAAGATCTACCACTGAGCCAAACTGCCAGGGCCTTAAGATAAGCTGAGTATAGAATATACTAGAACTATTTGAACTATCTGTGTGATAATTCTGTAAATTTAAAACTGTTCTAAAATACATTTTTTTTTTGTATTTTTCTGAAGTTGGAAACGGGGAGGCAGTCAGACAGACTCTTGCATGAGCCTGACTGGGATCCACCCGGCATGCCCACCAGGGGGCAATGCTCTGCCCATCTGGGGTGTCACGCTGTTGCAACCAGAGCCATTCTAGTGTCTGAGGCAGAGGCCACAGAGCCATTCTCAGCTCCCTGGCCAACTTTGCTCCAATGGAGCCTTGGCTGCGGGAGGGGAAGAGAGAGACAGAGAGGAAGGAGGGGGGGAGGGGTGGAGAAGCAGATGGGCGCTTCTCCTGTGTGCCCTGGCCAGGAATCGGACCCGGGACTCCTGCACGCCAGGCTGATGCTCTACCACTGAGCCAACCGGCCAAGGCTTCTAAAATACACATTTTATTAAAAAATTTTAAACTGGCATCTTGTATTTTTATTTGATCTGGCAACCCTAACACCCTTACTTCCAAATAATAATTAAACATAAAATATGAAAAATTATCTTAGGTTGATAGAACAAGGGATTTGAGTTGTATATGACTTATCCTAAATATTTGATCCAAACACTTTTTTATTCTTGTTGCTCCTTTGGGAAAGAACATCCTGTGTGTTGTGGAAGAAGACCTTAGAATTTGGAATAAAAATAGAGCTATTATAAGTTTTATTTGATGGCAAGCTTAGAAAAAAAAAATTCTTATCAAAAAAAGGAAGATGGGGCATTTAAAAAATGAGAGTAAATTTCAGAATATTTGCTGTTTTCCAGATACAAGACAACCAAATATATTTTGCTCAACTTTATTTAATATCTGCTTTGCTGTGTAACAAAATTAGAAAGTTAGATCCTTATTGCTTAACACGTATGTGCTGATAATATGCAAGGCCTTATAAAGAAGATAAATCTGTTTTCAAATGGTAGTAGAAATTATATATCAGAGGTGTTCCCTCAAGCTCTTAACCATTCCTTTTTATTATAAGTGACAAAGCCCTAAAACATGTATTTGTGCCACAAAAGACTTACATACGTCATAAATTTCACTTTGTAAACTTGCAGAGCAACTACTATGTGAAAAAATTATGATGAACAGCTTTGGTGTATCCAGAGATAAGAAATGGTTCCTATTCTGTGCTTCCATTTGCACTACTCAAGGAAGGTTTGTATTTTTACAGCGGAAGGGAATCAGGTTAAGGTTAGGTGTTTATTTATTTATATCTCAGAGTTCTTAGTCTCCTGTAAAAACATCAGGCATAAAGCTTGCTTAAAATGATACTTTCAAGGATTTCGGTTCGTTCTAAAGCACGACCACAGATTCTTTAAGATACTGATTTACATAGAAAGGCTAGAGCTGTCACTGGACCTAAAAAAAGAAAAAAGAAAAAAAAGAGTTCGTTTTTTTAAACTGGACTCTGTTCCAGGAGGAGCTCTGTGCGGTCTGGGTTGGCGCTTCTTTAAGGCCGGGCCACTCGCTTCTCGACTCCAAGGATTAGAGACCGTGGGAAGAGCCCAGCTCTGACAGGCGGGAGAGGGCGCTGGTTCCGGGCCCCACAGCGTACAGACCGCCGGTCCGGGCCTCTGCGACCCCAGGTCGCGGCAGAGCAGGGGCTGCGGCCCCCACCTAGCGGACGCTGCCCGGAAGCCTGCTGGGCGCGCAGCCACGTTGTCTGGTGCCTGCCTTCCGGGATCGGCGAGGGTCAGCGAGCAGCGCAGCGCCCTCTCGGTGGTCAAGAAGCCCTGTTCCGGGATAAGGGCCACGAGGGCGGGACTTGGGGCTGTGCGGGCTATTTCCTCACAGCGTGGACAGTCACGGTGAGAGGCCGAGTTGGAGTCAGGGAGGGGCGCCACATGGCGCGACCTAGTCTGGCTTCAGTTGGGGGGGGGGGGGCCGTGAAGCAGTGTAGTGCGGGAAGCCTACCGCCCACACCAGGGAAGGATGGGTCAACTGACGGAGGTTTCACCACAGCCCACACGCCCAAGACAGGGAATTTGAGAGCACATGTGGGAGGGAGCGGAGAGAACAGGCGGCTCGCAGAGAGCATGCTCTGTTCTGAGAGCCAGAAGCGGAGAGCCAGGCATGCGCAGTGAGCCCAGGGTGGGTTGGCAGCGGGGAGGGGCTGGCGTGAGCGGGTTTATATGTTTATCCGGTTTTCTGGGTGGGCGGTCAAAGCGCAAGCGTTAAGGGCGAAAGGCGGCGGAGCTGGGTAGTGGAATGCGCATGCGCTGAGCGAGCCGGTAGCGCTGGGAGGGTGTGGAGGGGGCTCTCGCAGGAGAAGTAGGGGAAAAGGGAAGCGAAGGGAAAGGAAAGGGCGGGGGGAGGGGGGGTGAGTGTGCTCTGCGCACGCGTGCGAGCGCCAGCGACGACGGCGGCGGGGGAGTCTTGGGGATGACAGTGGCTTTGCCCGTTGGGGTAACGGTCGTCGTCTCCGGCAGGGCTTAAGGCGCCGCACAACCCGTGGGGTCCATTACGGCCGCAACAACCGGGGCCCTACCGAGACAGAGTGGCGCGTGGAGTCGGGGTGAAAGCGGCGAGGTTCGGGGGGAGGGGCCTGCGGCGGGGCCTGCTGTGTGCGCTGGGCGGCGGCGGGGCCTGCCTGTGTGAGCGCTCGCCTGCGCCGCGGCCTAGCGAGGTCCGTGGGCGGCGGCGGCGGTCGTGCGTGGTGCAGGCAGTGTTCGTGTGCGGTGCGGGGAAGATGGCCGGGCAGTGAGGGGCGGCGCTTGCGCCTGGTGACCTCCGAGGGAGCGACTGAGAAGCGAGGGGCGCCGCGGCGGCCCGGCCGGGCCTGCTCCCCGCCCCCTCCCGCCGCCGGCCCGCGCACTTCCTCCCCGGCCCTCCCCTATCGGGTGCGGGACGCTCTTGCCCGCTCCGCCACCTCAGGGACCAGCAGGGCTGTGAGCGCCGGCGCGGAGAGCCAGGCACAGTGTGGGCTTCGCGTTCGATATGGAGAGAGCGGCGGAGGCCGCGGCCAGCCGCAGCGGTAGCGTTCGTCGTCGCCGCGGCCTCATGCTGTAAGATCGAGGAAGCTGACGCCGGAGCGATCGCCCCTGCTGCCGCCGCCGCCTCCGCTCCGGGCGCTGTGATGGAGTAAGGCCCGCAGCCGGTGAGAAGCGTGCCCGCCCCTTGGACCGGGCCGGAGCCTGCTCCCGCCCAGCTGGAACTGAGGAGGTCCCTCCGCGTCCGGAGATGCAGCTCGAGCGCAGGCCGCCCGCCGAGCCGCGGGGCTAGACTGCACTCTGAGTCCCGGCCCGAGCGCGGTAGCCGCCACGTTCTGCGCCCCGCGGCCGCCCGGGACAGACTCGAACGCTGGTTTCTCTGCTTCGCTTTTTTTTGGTCTGCAAGTCTCAGGGACGGAGGAGGGGCGCCAGGGCCCCCATGTGTGGGAGGATTGCTTCAGCCTCGCAAACTTGCACGGATTTTGGTTACTATTTTGGCCAGTGGTTCTGCTCTGATTTCCTCCGAATTGTTGCAAATTCGCCATTGTTCCGTGGCTGCTCACAAAGTTGGATCCGGAATTTCTTTTCAACCGGGAGCCAACGGTGTCGAAGTGTCTGCAATGAACCCCGTGAATGCTACTGCTCTCTACATTTCCGCGAGCCGCCTAGTGCTCAACTACGACCCCGGAGACCCCAAGGCGTTTACCGAGATTAACAGGCTCTTGCCTTACTTCCGACAGTCCCTCTCGTGCTGCGTTTGCGGTGAGACGCTTTTTATTGTTCCTTTTTCAAGGCTTGTTTTAAAAAACCTGGGTAATGGTGACAGGAGTGGTTCGAGGACATGGTAGTTTGCATTAAGTTTTTGTGTTTTGTGCAGTGTACACGGTCATTAGTTTCGAAACTCGCCGAAGGATTTATGGCATTTCAGAAAGACAGAACCCTTCTAAACCGCTTTGTACAGCGGCCTGAACGTTCAAAACTGTTGAATTCGCCTTAGATCAATTCCTTAGCATTTTTGCTGGTGGTTTTTTAAGTGACGTGAAATATTCATGAATTCTGTTTTTTTGTTTTGTTTTGTTTCGTTTCTTAATCTTCGGTACAAGAGTGGATTTAACACCTCCCTCGGTTAAATCTGGTTAAAACATGTACATGTGGCATGTTTGCATTTCCCCAAACTGGTGTTATGTGTGGGTGTCGGTATGATGTGATGCGCCCCCAGCTTGTGAACTCGTGAGGAACTTTCCCCCAGGTTCTTCCAGAAATGCTTTGACAGTTGGACGGTAAACAGTGAGCCAGGGAATACTTGATTGGGTACTGCATGCTTTTTAGCTAGTGGGATTTTTACAGGATTACTTTTCTTATATTGTGGCCTGGTAGAAAGATATTTGAGGCATTTTTATTCAAGAATACTAATTTGTGTTGGAGAGGATACTTTCAAGTTATTCTTGAGAAGTGGATATATGCTAAATTATCTAATTGAAGCGTCTCGAAAGTTATAATTTGGATTAACTGTATGTATAATAATCATTTTTTTTTAAACTAGACGAATGAAAGGGCAGCAGGCCAAAAAAAATGATAGTTATATACTCTATATTCTTATTCCGCCAAAAATTTTGAGGTTTGGTGATCTTGCTTGTTTAGTCAGAACTTGTGAAATTTAGGCATTTCAAGCTTTCACTTTATCTTAAATTAGATAAAGAGTACTTTTGCAACTGTATTCCTTTGAGATTAATCCAGCATTTTCTGAATAACTGGATCAAGGCATGTAGGGAGTGCAGAAGAGGTGGATTGTATTTTTTTTTTTTTTTTTTTTTGCACACCAGGTACTTAATCTCATAAAAATTTAAGTAACTGTGTTAGAATGTGATTAAGTTCTACTGTGACTGGTAACAGACACTTAACACCTTTATAGAGAAGCACTTGCCCTGAGCAAATCACTTAACTAACTGCCCTGGGCCTCAGTTTCTTAATAAATGAAATGAAGAGTTTTGGGCTAGATTCAAAGTTTCCTTTCAGTTTAAATTTTACTAATGTAAGCATAAGAATTTGGGTTCATGGTACCCTCTTATCCCACTCCCACTTTTTATGGAGTGCTTCTTTTTTGATCTTAACAGCTTTTGACAGTTTGTGGACTGCTGAAAAGGAGCTGCTGTATAGGCTTCTCCCCAAACCTCTCTCTTAGGTGGGATTGCTGTGGTAATGATGGTAGGGGCGATGTAGGAGGAAGAGGGCATAGGGCAGCCCACCTGGGCCTGCTGGAACTGGAATAAGAGTGATGTCATTGTCCAGGTATCACTTGAAGATCTGGTATGTCTTCTTTTTACTAGGTAGATGGGATTTAGCCCTCTAATTTATGAGGAAAATGATAGTTTTGAATTGTGTAGAGCTTGCGGTTTTAACTTCTTATCAATTGGTTTAGGATAGTTGTGGTCTAATTGAACATTTTCCCAGATTCTATCCTAGATTTAAAGAAAACGACATTAAAAGTTAAAACTACATATTTAAATAGTCTCCCAACTGTAGGTTTTATTATTTTAAAAACCAGTCTTGGCAACATAAGGGGAATTTTTCTGACAGTGGAGCTTTGTAATTATTCCTTCTTTTTCAGCTTTCCTCTCCCACTATCCTATGGAAGAGATTTGTGGATTATACGTCTCTCTTATAACTGAGTAGCTGGCATAAAATTTCAGCAATTTGAATGTAGGTAGCTTCAGCACCCCACCCCACCTCCAGCCCCCATGTAGTCTGTTATTTGAATACCGATCCAGCAGTTAATCAATTTTATATAAGGTGCTACCCTAGACACTCTTTCTTAGTTGAAGAACATAATAAACTCATTCAGATTACTAGGGCAATGTACATTCTTTTGTGAAGGTAATAGCTAAAAGTAAAGTTAGTTCGGTGCTCTCAACAGGGAGTTTATTTCAACAGGCCCTCCAACATCTATCTGACCCTATCCTACCTTTTCAGCATATTAGCAACAGCTTTCTTACATAATTGCTCTGCTTCAGCCAGGTTGATGGTTTTGCATTTTCAGACATACATGCATGCCTTATGTTTTTCTCTTTTCCTCACATTTTATCTCTGAAGTTCCTTCTGTCTAAAATACATTCTTTTTCTCCCTGTGGTCTAACTCATCAACTCCCTCTCTCTTCAGTAAGTTCTTCCTTGCTCACTCTAGTAAAAAGTTCTCTTTGTCTTTTAAACCTTTGTAACTCTGTGTTCCAGTAAAAGGCACTTAAAACTCATTGCAATTTTTATGTCTAATTCTTCTGATGCATTAGGGGAAAATACTATTTTTTGGGTTACATTTTTATACTTGTCTTGCCTTATGCTTTCTCTTCTGTCCTGTAACTTGCATGTAGGATTAGAAAGAAAATGAGAGGAGGTGAGGGAGGGAAAAGTAAAAGGCTTACAAACTTTGCAGCTATGCTTCAAATCTTGGTTCTCCTACTTTTGTGTAGATAAGTTACTTTACCCTTTGCCTCAACTTCCTTCATCTACAAAACGGGGATGATTATACCTTTCTCAAGTTTATTTCCCCAAATTTATGTATATTATCTGTGGGTTTATTTTTAGGAGGGGGAAAAACCCTTTGAACCCATGAGAACAAGTCTATAGACTTGGTATCTGGCACATACTGTGTGCTTAACATCTCACACTTGTGCAGAAGTAGAGGGAAGAGGAGGTGAGAGAAGAGACTGAACTGTCAGGTCAATTATTGTCAAACCTACACTATTCTCTGGAACTACATGTTTTATTATTCTTTGAAATGTTAATTAGCTGATTATCACTGTTTGTTTTTCAATTGCCTTGTATATTTAAACCTTCTGAAGTTTCTAGTGAATGGGATAGCAATGCTCCAGAGAATTACTGTCTTTTCTAGGTCACAGAAACAAATTTCTGTGGGTACTTTTTGTGTCAGTTTTTTTCTCTTCCTCTAAATGTTGGAAGGTGCTTTATCATTTACCAGGAACTATAACTTATTTTAATGGTATGGGACTTGATAAATTTTAAGGTGTGTGTGTGGCAGAAAGAGTTAAGAGAGAGGGACAAACAGGAAGGGAGAGAGATGAGAAACATCAATTCTTTGTTGTGGTGGTTCCTTAGTTGTTCATTGATTGATTTCTCATATGTGCCTTGACCTGGGGGCCACAGCAGACTGAGTGACCCCTTGCTCGGGCCAGCGACCTTGGGCTCAAGCTGGAGAGCTTTTGCTTGAACCCGATGAGCCCGCGCTCAAGCTGGCGACCTCGGGGTCTCGAACCTGGGTCCTTCGTGTCCCAGTCTGATGCTCTATCCACTGCACCACCGCGTGGTCAGGCGAGATTTTTAAGTTTTTCATTAAACTTGTAAGTTCTCAAGTGACATAACAAGTCTGAATTTACTTAATAGTAATAATTGTGGACCTTCTGGACATTGAATTTCTCATTTATAAAGTGGACAGGGGCTAGTGATGAGTGTTTCCCATTGAGTAAGGGTGATAAAGGCTGAGAAAGTTTATTTGAATGTGAAGGATTTAAAGTCTTTAAAACTGTATCTTTTCTTCCTACTTCTCGTCTTAACATTCCACTAGAAGGTAGGTGGTTCCCTGAGGGTGAGAGCCTTGCTTGTCTAGCTCACCATTGTAGCCCTGCAACCTGTAGTTACTGGTTTAACTTGTCCAAAGGATGATATTACCATTAAAGAGAAAGTTTCAAAGTTGGAAGAATGTGCTCTCAGAACAAAGTATTTGCCTTAAAATCAAATAAATTTAGCTTTATTAGATCCCTTCATTTTCTTTATTTTTCTAATTTTGCCATTGTTTGTTGACCCTCTTCCTTATCCCCACTGGACTTACTGGAGCAGATTTTTTTCTTTTCCAAGTGAGAGGAGGGGAGATAGATTCCCACATGCACTGGAACCAGGATCACCCGGCAACCCTAGTCGGGGTGGATTCTCTGCCCATCTGGGGCCAGCTTGCAACTGAGGCAGAGGCTGTACAGAGCTATCCTCAGTGCCTGGGGCTGATGCGCTTGAACCAATTGAGCCATGGCTGCAGGAGGAAGGTGGGGGGCAGGGGAAGAGAGAGGGAAAGGAGGGTGAAGGGTGGAAAAGCAGATGCTCGCTTCTTCTTTGCCCTGACCAGGAATTGAACCAGGACCTCCACACGCCTAGCTGACATGCTACCACTGAGCCATCCTGTGGTCAGGGCCACAGATGATCTTAAAAGTTTTTTCCAGTCTGGAATTTTGATTCTCTCTTTTAATAGAATTAACTTTCATTTTGACTAAAACAATTTATAAATAGCAAGACTTTTCTGAAGTGAATTTTGAACATATAATTTGGGATGTCTTATTTTAAACCAAGTATCTTGTGTGTGTGTGTGTGTGTCTGTGTGTGTGTCTGTGTGTGTGTGTGTGGCAGAGCCAGAGAGAGCCAGAGAGAGGGACAGATACGGACAGACAGACAAGAAGGGGAGAGACGAAAAACATCAACTCTTCGTTGTGGTTCCTTAGTTGTTCATTGATTGATTTCTCATATGTGCCCTGACTGGGGGGCCATAGCAGACCAAGTGACCCCTTGCTTGAGCCAGCGACTTTGGGCTCAAGCTGGTGAACCTTGCTTAAACCTGATGAACCCGTGCTTAAGCTGGCGACCTTGAGGTCTCGAACCTGGGTCCTCTGTGTTTTATCCATTGCGCCACCGCCTGGTCATGCACCAAATATCTTTTAGATAGAGGTTAAATTAAAAGGCCATTTGAATAATTGTACCCAAATGTTATAATTACTAATGTTTTGTATTTATATATATTTTTCTCTAGCCATGAGTTCATTTGATCCTTAAAATTTAGTTTATCTTGTACTTAAAATTTCTTTTTATTTTTTATTTTTCTGAAGTAAGAAGCAGGGAGGCAGAGACAAGACTTTTGCATGTGCCTGACCAGGATCCACCCAGCATTCCCACCAGGGGGCGATGCTCTGCCCATCTGGGGCATTGCTGCTGTCAACTGATGCCATTCTAGCACCTGAGGCGGAGTCTGTGGGGCCATCCTCAGCTTCTGGGCCAACTTTTCTCCAGTGGAGCCTTGGCTGTGGGAGGGAAGAGAGAGAGAGAGAGAGAGAGAGAGGAAGGAAGGGAGGGAGGGAGGGGGGAGGGGGAGGGGGAAGGGAGGGAGAGGGGGAGGGGAGAGGGGGAGGGGGGAGGGGGGAGGGGGGAGAAGCAGATGGGCACTTCTCCTGTGTGCCCTGGCCAGGAATCAAACGTAGGCCATCCACACGCCGGGCTGACACTTTACCGGTGAGCTAACTGGCCAGTGCCTCTTGTACTTAAAATTTCAAAAATTTCAAAATCTCTATAGTTAAATTTTTTTTATTAGTAAACATAAAATTCACTCAACCATTTTTTAAGTGTACAGTTCAGTCATGTTAAATATATTTACATTGTTGTGAAACATTTCCAGAAGTTTTTCATCTTGCTCATCTGAAACTTTATACCCATCAACCAGTCACCCATTTTCTTCTTCCCCTCAGTGTCTGTAACTACATTCTACTTTGTCTTGAGGAATTTGACTTCTCTAGGTACCTCATATAAGTTGAATCATACTACAGCATTTGTCTTTTTGTTGACTGGCTTATTTTACTTGGCGTGCTGTCCTCAAGATTCATCCATGTTGTAGCCTGTGACAGGATTTCCTTACTTTCAAGGCTGAATAATAGTCGGTTGTATGTATATAGTATGCTTAGTTTATCCAGTTAATCCAAGATGGACATTTTAGTTGCTTCCACCTTTTGGCTGTTGCAAATAGTGTTGATTTGAACATGAATGTGCAAATAACTCTTAGAGATCTGCTTTCAGTTTTTTTGGGTACATACCTTGAAGTGGGATATCTGGGTCATATGGTATTTCTTCTGTTTTTAAGGTTTTTAGGAACCTCTGTACTGTTTTCCATAGCAGTTGCGCCATTTTATAATCCTACGAACATATTAAGGGTTTAAATTCTTCACATTCTTGCCAATACTTGTATTTTCTGTTTAAAAAAAATTTTTATTTTTATTTTTTCCTGAAGCTGGAAACGGGGAGAGACAGTCAGAAAGACTCCCGCATGCGCCCGACCGGGATCCACCCGGCACGCCCACCAGGGGCGACGCTCTGCCCCTCCGGGGCGTTGCTCTGCTGCGACCAGAGCCACTCTAGTGCCTGGGGCAGAGGCCAAGGAGCCATCCCCAGCGCCCGGGCCATCTTTGCTCCAATGGAGCCTTGGCTGTGGGAGGGGAAGAGAGAGACAGAGAGGAAGGAGGGGGGAGTGGAGAAGCAAATGGGTGCTTCTCCTATGTGCCCTGGCCGGGAATCGAACCCGGGTCCCCCGCACGCCAGGCCGACGCTCTACCGCTGAGCCAACCGGCCAGGGCCTAAAAATTTTTTTTATAATAGCCATTCTGATGAGTATGAGGCAGTATTTCCGGACTTTTTTTTTTTGGGTGACAGAGATAGGGGCAGATAGGGACAGACAGGAAGGGAGATGAGAACTATCAACTCTTCATTGTGGCACCTTAGTTGTTCATTGATTGCTTTCTCATGTGTGCCTTGACTAGGGAGCTATAGTAGAGCTAGTGATCCCTTGCTCAAGCCAGCGACCTTGGGTTTCATGCCAGTGCCCTTTGGGTTCAAGCTAGCGACCATGGGGTCATGTCAGTAATCCTACGCTCAAGCCAGTGACCCTGCGCTCAAGTCGGTGACCTTGGGGTTTCGAACCTTGGTCCTCCCTGTCCCAGTCCGATGCTCTATTCACTGTGCCACCATCTGGTCAGGCTCATTGTGATTTTTGATTTGCATGTATCTGATGAGTAGTAATGTTGATCATACACTTGTTGGCCATTTGTATAACATCTTTGAAGAATCACTATCATTTTTTATCTTGAAAACTTATGTCATTCATTACATCTTTTTTATTAATTACTTGTGATGTTCTGAGTGTTGAAATAAAAAATGAGTAAGACGCATGGCCCTTACCCGTATGTTGCTTAGTGTTATAGGGAAGACATAAGTAAACCAGCAATTACTAGAGGCAGTAAAGTTAAACCAAATTTCAGCCATTGTAATTGAACCATAAGGTAACTTCATTGCATATATAAAAAATTTAAAAAATAGCCATAAATTGGTATTTTCCTTTATATAATTTGTTTTTGAATAGCTGGGTCAATGTTGAAGTAAACCAGATTGGTCTTAGCTCAGAGTTTGGGGGGACTTAAGTTTATCTGTTTGCTCTGATATGGGAAGAATTCTTATTTTTATTTAAGATTTTATTTTATTTTAGAGAGAGGGGAGAGAGAGAAAGGAGAGGGGGCGATAGGGAAGCATTAACCCTTAGTAGTTGCTTCCAGTATCTGCCTTGACTGAGCAAGTCCAAGGTTTTGTACCAGTAGACCTCTGCATTTCAGGTCAATGCTTTATCCACTGCACCACCACATCTTCAGGCATGGGAAAAATTCTTTAGGGATCATTTATTTAGTGGGCCAGGAAGGAAGAACAATGTCTAGCAATTTGTTGGTGGGTACACTGTTATTTCACATATTTATTTAACTTTATTTTCCTAAGAAAAATTTCCGTTTTACACTTTCCCCTTTTAGTATTCTAAAAATTAGTTCTAAGTAGTTAATAACACTAGTTTAAATAATGGTTCAAGGCAGGCTCTATGGTACTGTAGAATTAGGAGAAATTGTTTCAGTCTAGTGAGATCTAGGAAGTATGGGGCTTGAGTGGGACCAAGGGGAATGGCCAAGTTAATTGTTCATTTTCAGTAAGGCTTAAGGGAAAGAACAGTTGGCTTATTGAGGCTGAGGAAAATCAAGTTTATGTGTAATAAGGAGTCTGTGGAGGAGAGCCCCCACTCCCCCCCCCCCTTTTTTTTTTTGTATTTTTCTGAAGCTGGAAACGGGGAGAGACAGTCAGACTCCCGCATGTGCCCGACCGGGATCCACCCGGCACGCCCACCAGGGGCGATGCTCTGCCCACCAGGGGGCGATGCTCTGCCCCTCCGGGGCGTCGCTCTGCGGCGACCAGAGCCACTCTAGCGCCTGGGGCAGAGGCCAAGGAGCCATCCCCAGCGCCCAGGCCATCTTATCTTTGCTCCAATGGAGCCTTGGCTGCGGGAGGGGAAGAGAGAGACAGAGAGGAAGGAGGGGGGGGCGGAGAAGCAAATGGGCGCTTCTCCTATGTGCCCTGGCCGGGAATCGAACCCGGGTCCCCCGCACGCCAGGCTGACGCTCTACCGCTGAGCCAACCGGCCAGGGCCGAGCCCCCTTTTCCTTTAGTAGTTACTCAGGCTTTTTTGTGTGGGGAGCTTTGATGCCAGGATAAGGAATTTGACATTTATCTTATAGACCTGTTTTTTTTTCTTTTTAAACTGTGTTCTATAGGCTGCCTAAAGTTAAATAATCTGGAAGGCTTGTTAAAATGCAGAATCCCAATTATCACATCAGATTAAATGAATTAGAATTTCTTTGAGCAGGGCCTTGTAATCTGCATTTTAACCCTGCATCTTGAAATGGGGCAGGGGATTTGCAAATCACTACTGTAAGCATTTGAGAAATGATGTTTTAAGTAGGAGAGTGATGTAATTGAAATTCTGTCTTAGAAAGGATTGATTAGTAGTAGAATATGGGATTGTTCACTAAATAGTGGTGGCAGTGGAAAGGGAACAGCATAGATAATGCTGAGGGAAATTTTTATCTTGCTTATGGTTATAACACTTTAATTTTTGAGATGTACTGTATTACACTTTGTCATGATTTGGCATATTTCCCTGTGAATAGATTAAACCAGGCATTTCCTATTCCATTATTTATAAATATGTCTAGCACAGTGCTTTCACAGAGTATATATACTTGATAAAATGTACTGAATTATATTTAAGATCTGACAAAACCTGGCAGTTTGAAGGAGTCAAAAGTAACTCAGTTCATATCAGAAATTAAGTCAGCAAAGACATTGATTTTGGAAGGACATGAAGAATTTAGATAGGCTGGTTTGGAATAATATAAGGACAGCCCAATTAAAATACTCTTCAGGGATTTAGCAATTTGGTGTGGAATTTGAGAGTGGTCAGGTGCTTGGGAGAGGTTGCAGTTAAGATCAGAATTAAAGCAAATCAGGTACAAGCCTGAGGAGAAAGATGAGACAATGTTGAATGATGTGATAGTAGTTGGGAGTTGGGGTTAGTGAAGAAATATTGGAAATATCATTAAGAAATTATAAAAAAATCCAAAAATTTTTACTTTATTCCCTTCCTTGGAACCTTTGATTTTAAAAATAATTTTATATACTAGATATAATAAAACAATATGTCTTCCGAGTCTTGCAGTTGTGGATTTCACTCTATGAAATTAATTTGAACATCCAGTTCTTTCTTTGTACTCCTTGTTTTCATTTGTGTGTGTGTGTGCATTTGTGAGCACCCGTGTCATATTGATTACATTGACAGCACGCGATCATTAGTTGATTAATGTCTTATTATATTGACTACTCTTAGTTGACACTTCCCTCAGAGTCCACTTGGCCACTTTTATGTATGATTCATTTAAATTTGTTTTTGCTGCAGGTTCTGATGTATTTTAAAAAGTAATATGTCAAAATATTTATTCTAATTTCTCTTACATTTTTCTCTGTGTATGCTTTTGACTTCTTATCTATCAAATTTCTGTTACCCTGTCTTTTTTCTCTTTTTTTTGTCTTTTTAAAGATTATTTCTTGTTTCCTTGTCAAGAAATTCATTTAGATTTTTTTTCACCTTAATTACTATGTAACTGGCTGTTTTCTCATCTTTTTCTTGTTCTGACTCAGTCTATAATATTTTAACAGGATTGTTTTCATTCATTACCCTTTTACTCCAGAGATCTTGAATCTTTGCAGAGTTGGAATATATGGTCTTCTCAAACTGTTTTAATCTAATTTTATAGCCAGTATATTTTTTGTATGTGCTGACTTTAGTTGTCTATCAATTAATATGTTAATTTTCTTTGCTATAACCTACAAAAAATGGTGCATGTAAAATCTGGAAATAAATTGTTTTCTGGCAAAGTTGAATGGTTTTTAAATTCTTCATGTAACATTTAAAGGCATACCTAAAGTGGGGAGTCAGCAGTCCAGTGTATAACAACCTAAGGGCCTTTGACCCCCCCCCTCCCCCAATCCTCCTAAATTCTTTCCCTTGATGTTTAAATCTGCTTGGTGTTCTGATATTTAGGACTCTGGTCATATATAATCCAGGAATCTAAAAGGGCAGTTCAATTCAGGCGTCCTTGTGATGGGTTTCTGAATCCCCTCTACAGTGAATCAGTTGGTTGTCCAGCCTGTGACTGACATATTCAGGATATGATGTGGGATATAACTATGTCATATCCACCAGAAAATGTGGGCTGTCTCAGGGATCTCTTTATGGTGTCATTGAGCTTACCAGCTCAGTTTTTACTAGGTCTTTACAAGGATGATAGATATTACTAGGTTCTTCATGATGAGAATTTATAAAGCCTTAAGCAAAAAGGATCATATATCATATGGCTATTTTTTACATCAAGTAATTCTTTCTATAATATTCTTGAAAGTTTATTTCTGAATACTTCTGGGTTAGGGAGCTAAATTCTACTCTGCAAAATAGTCGTTATCATTGTTTGACAACTTTTTAAAAAGAACTTTCTTTAGAAAATGTATGTTCTTCATAAAGTTCTCATGTCCAGTTTATCCATGTCTCCTCTATAATTGTATCCTGCTCGTTTTTTTTGGTCCTCTTTTTAAATTTTTGTGAGGAGGAGAGGCAGAGAGATAGACTCCTGCATGCGTCCTGACTGGAGCCCACCTGGCAAGCCCCTTAGGGGGGGCGATGCTTTGCAGATCTGGGGTCATTGCTCCATTGTAACCAGAGCCTTTTTTTAAGTGTCTGAGGTGGAGGCCATGGAGCCATCCTCAGTGCCCGGGGCCAACTCATTTGAGCCAGTCGAGCCATGGCTGCGGGAAAGGAAGAGAGAAAGGGAGTGAGAGATAAGGGGGAGAGGTGTAGAAGCAGATGGTCACTGCTCCTGTGTGCCCTGACTGGGAATCAAACCCAGGACATCCAGACACTGGGCCGATACTCTACCACTGAGTCAACTAACTGTTCAGGGCTTTTGTCCTCTTGATTGACTCAGAAAGCCTGTGATAGAATTTTACCCTTCAACTGTTGGAAGATAGTTTTCATGTCTTTCCTGAGAGAATAAGCATCCCTAAGATACCTATCCTGGAAGCATCCTTATTTCACTTCTAAAAGTACGGACTTTTGTGTCCACGTCTATAGTATTTTAGAGGTGGCCAGATGGGATTGTCTGTGATGACTTGAACAAATTATTTAATTTGTTTCATTTGGTTGGATTAGAGCAGAGATTTGATTGTGAATTTGGCCCCCAGATGTGTTTTTTTTCCAGCTTGATAAAAAATTTACTGGCCCTGGCCGGTTGGCTCAGCGGTAGAGCGTTGACCTGGCATGTGGAAGTCCTGGGTTTGATTCCCGGCCAAGGCACACAGGAGAAGTGCCCATCTGCTTCTCCACCCTTCCCCTTCTCCTTTCTCTCTCTCTCTCTTACCCTCCTGCAGCCAAGGTTCTATTGGAGCAAAGTTGCCCCAGGTGCTGAAGATGGCTCCATGGCCTCCACCTCAGGCCCTGAAATTGCTCAGATTGCAGCAGAGCAATGACCTAGAGGGGCTGAGTATCGCCTTCTGGTGGGCATCCTGGGTAGATCCTGGTCAGGCACATGCAGGAGTCTGTCTGTCTGCCCCCACCCTTTCTCACTAATGGAGGGGAAATTATTTTACTGAATTTGTTGGTCAAAGTTTTAAAATCTAGCCTTCACATAAAAACCAGATTTTAAGCACCTCCTAGAAAATTGTAAGGTCTGGGCATCAGTAGGTGCACTTTTCCCTCATGGAATGGCATAGCATGGCATTGGCTGTAGTTGAGAGGGGATGTCTCCTTTTTGGAAGTGAAGGTATGTAAGTGCTTTTTATTTTGCCTTTGGTACCTCACAACCTTAGTCACTTTTTTTTTTTTAACTTTACCTGTATACCCATTTAGACATTTGGATTTATAATCTTCAGCAATGAAGGATTTTGTAAGGTCTCCTTTGTACACACTATTTTGAAATACAGAATTCTGTTGTTGGGATCTTGAATTATTTTGTGACCCCTTTTTACCTGAGTAAAAATCAGGATTGCTTCACTTGTTTGGTAGGTGTTGGTTCAGATGTTTTTGGCTAGTTAAAACATTTTTGCCTGACCAGGTGGTGGTGCAGTGGGCAGAGTGTCGACCTGGGATGTTGAGGTCCCAGGTTTGAAACTCTAAGGTCTCTGGCTTGAGCGTGGGATCATAGACATGACCCCAAGGTTGCTGGCTTGAGCAAGGGGCGGGGGGTCACTGGCTCAGCTGGAGGGTGTCCCCCCTCTCCCTAGTCAAGGCATGTGTGAGAAAGTAATCAGTGAACAACTGAAGTGCCACAACTACAAGCTCATGTGTCTCATATCTCACCCTTCCAGGTCTGGGCACATATGGGAAGCAACCAATGAGTGCACAACTAAGTAGGACAACAAATGAATGCATCTTTCTCTCTGTGTCTGTCTCTTTTTCTCTCTCTAAAAATCAATAGATAAAATTTAAAATGCGATTTTTAGTTATACGTACTTAGCTACATCTTAAGTGCTCAGTAGCCACATGTGGGTAAAGGTTACTTTGTTTATTATTATTTTTTTTACAGAGACAGAGTGAGTCAGAGAGAGGGATAGACAGGGACAGACAGGAACGGAGAGAGATGAGAAGCATCAGTCATTAGTTTTTCATTGCGCGTTGCAACACCTTAGTTGTTCATTGATTGCTTTCTCATATGTGCCTTGACTGCAGGCCTTCAGCAGACCGAGTAACCCCTTGCTGGAGCCAGCGACCTTGGGTTCAAGCTGGTGAGCTTTTCCTCAAACCAGATGAGCCCGCACTCAAGCTGGCGACCTCGGGGTCTCGAACCCGGGTCCTCTGCATCCTAGTCCGACGCTCTATCCACTGCACCACCGCCTGGTCAGGCCGGTAAAGGTTACTTTATTGACATTGCAGCTGTAAAAACATTTCCATCCTTGCATAAAAGTTCTACTGGACGGAGCTGAAAGTTGTGGGAGCATTGAAGATATTGTCAGTGTTTTCTTCTCATCTTTTTATTTTAAAACACTGAAACAGATGGGGTATAAAAAGAGAAAATAACTACTTTTTTTCCTTTACAATGAAGCAATTTAAGGAGATACCAAATAAATATTGGACCAAATAATGTTCCCATAACCAGTTATTAATTATGCTGAATCCACCTGTCTGCCATTATGCTTTTAAATTGTTTTAATCTTTAGGCATATATTTTGTTAACTCCTACTCATGTTATTTTATTTATTTAAATTTTTCATCTATCCAGTTCAATGGACCATTGGTTAGGGACAAGAAACATGAGAAAATTAAGTTGATATTGAAATAACTAGATAATGAGCATAAAAATGTTAATAATTAAAAATGTTTGGTTCAGGGTTATTATTAGCTCTCTTTGTAAGTTGTGATATGACATCCTGGTATACCAGCAAGGTATTGGTGATTAGTAAAAGAGCAATATGAAAATATATATTGATATGTAACATGGCTTTATAGTTTTGTCAAATAAAGAGAAAAAAGACATTTTAAACTTTCAGTGTGTTATTTGAAGTGTTTTTAAATACCTATCTAAAGCCACCCTTAGTTCATCATTTAATAACAAACCACAAGATTGTTTTAAATTTTTTAGTAAAAAATACAAAACTTCAAACACCAAGTCACATTTGCATTTTTGTCTTTGTGTAATGTATTCAATTTTAGCCTATGTTTTTAACATTTATGAGTCTACAAACCAGATATGTCATTTTAAAATAGATATCGCCAAAATGAATTTTCTGACATACTTTAAATAAAATAAGATGTAGCTCTTGTTAATGGGAAGTCAAAATTTGCTTTTGTATTTTTTCTTTTTTTTAGAGAGAGAGAGGGATACAGACAGACAGGAAGGGAGAGAGATGAGAAGCATCAACTCATATTTATGATACACTTTATTCGTTGATTGTTTTCTCATATGTGCCTTGACCAGGAGACTCCAGCTGAGCGAGTGACCCCTTGCTCAAGCCAGCGACCATGGGGTCATCTATGATCCCACACTCAAGGCCAGTGACCTCAGGGTTTTGAACCTGGGTCCTCAACATCCTAGGTCGATGCTCTGTCCACTGTGCCACTGCCTGGTCAGCTTGCCTTTGTATGTTTTATAAAATGAACTTTATAGTATAATCTTGAATAATATGCTGAAAACTTTTTTTTTAAAGCCAGAGAGAGAGAGAGAGAGACAAGAAGAGAGAGAAAGAATCAACTCATAGCCCTGGCCGGTTGGCTCAGCGGTAGAGCGTCGGCCTGGCGTGCAGGGGACCCAGGTTTGATTCCCGGCCAGGGCACATAGGAGAAGTGCCCATTTGCTTCTCCACCCCACCCTCCTTCCTCTCTGTCTCTCTCTTCCCCTCCCACAGCCAAGGCTCCATTGGAGCAAAGATGGCCCGGGCGCTGGGGATGGCTCCTTGGCCTCTGCCCCAGGCGCTAGCGTGGCTCTGGTCGTGGCAGAGCGACGCCCCGGAGGGTCAGAGCATCGCCCCCTGGTGGGCAGAGCATCGCCCCTGGTGGGCGTGCCGGGTGGATCCCGGTCAGGCGCACGCGGGAGTCTGTCTGACTGTCTCTCCCCATATCCAGCTTCAGAAAAATACAGAAAAAAAAAAAAAAAAAAAGAATCAACTCATAGTTGCATCACTTTAGTTGTTCATTGATTGCTTCTCATATGTGCCTTGACCAGGGGGTACCAGCTGAGCCGGTGACCCCTTGCTCAAGCGAAAGACCATGATCCCGTGCTCAAGCTGGTGACCTTGGGGTTTTGAACCTGGGACCTCAGCATCCCAGGTACGCACTCTGTGCACTGTGTCACCGCCGATCAGGCTGTATATGTATTTTTTCCCCCTTAAAGTCACTTCATCACAGGCTCTGGCTGGGTAGTTCAGTTGGTTAGGGTGTTGTCCTGATAAGCCAAGGCTGTGGGTTTGATTCCCAGTCAAGGCACATGTAAGAGGGAACCAGTGAATGCACAGCTAAGCAGAACAACAAAGTGGATACTTCTTTCTCTCTCCCTCTCCTTTCCTCCCCTCCCCTCCCCTCCCCCCTGTCCCCCTCTTTCAAAAAACCCCCAGTTAATGCATAAATAAGTGGAACAACAAATTGATGTCTTCTCTCTCTCAAATCAATCAAAAAATTTTTTTTTCAGAGAGAGAGAGAGAGGGATAGACAGAGACAGACAGACAGGAATGGAAAGAGATGAGAAGCATCAATCATTAGTTTCTCATTGTGCGTTGCAACACCTTAGTTGTTCATTGATTGCTTTCTTATATGTGCCTTGACTGTGGGCCTTCAGCAGACCGAGTAACCCCTTGCTGGAGCCAGCAACCTTGGGTTCAAGCTGGTGGGCTTTTTGCTCAAACCAGATGAGCCCGTGCTCAATCTGGCGACCTCGCGGTCTCGAACCTGGGTCCTCTGCATCCCAGTCCAGTGCTCTATCCACTGTGCCACCGCCTGGTCAGGCTCAATCAAAAATTTTTAAAAGATCACTTCTTCATCACATTTTCTACTTAAATAATTAGCAAAATTCCCCTGGAGTTTCCTGTATTATGAAAGATGGCATCTAAACAAAAGAAGGTTAAAGTATCTAGTAGTTCCTAATCCCAGTTGTGCATCAGAATTACTTGGGAAACTTTTAAACAATACATATTCTTGGATTGAATCAGTTCTGGAGCAGGCCACTCAGGTGATTCTAATACCACTAACAAACCTCTGGATGAGAGTGGTGCTGTCTTGGAATACTTCTCGTGTGAGGTTAATAAGTGCACTTAAAAAAAGTGTTCCAGCCTGACCAGTCAGTGATACAGTGGATAGAGCGTTGGACTGGGATGCAGAGGACCCAGGTTCTAGACCCCGAGGTCACCAGCTTGAGCGTGGGCTCATCTGGTTTGAGCAAAGCTCATCAGCTTGAATCCAAGGTCGCTGGCTTGAGCAAGGGGTTACTCGGTCTGCTGAAGGCCCGAGGTCAAGGCACATATGAGAAAGCAATCAATGAACAACTAAGGGATCGCAACGAAAAACTAATGATTGATGCTTCTCATCTCCATTCCTGCCTGTCTGTCCCTATCTATCCCTCTCTCTGACTGACTGTTAAAAAAAAAATGTGTTCCAATAAATTTAAGGAATGCCATGTTAAGCAAGTTTCTTTCTTTCTTTTTTTTTGTGTGTGACAGAGACAGAGAGGGACAGATAGGGACAGACAGACAGGAAGGGAGAGAGATGAGAAGCATCTGTTCTTTGTTGTGGCACCTTACTTAAGTTCATTGATTGCTTTCTCATATGTGCCTCAACCAGGAGGCTACAGCAGAGTGAGTGACCCCTTGCTCAAGCCAGCGACCTAGGGCTCAAGCCAGTGACCCCTGCGCTCAAGCTAGATAAGCTTGTGCTTCAAGCAGCAAGCTCTGGGTTTTTTTTGTTTGTTTGTTTGTATTTTTCTGAAGCTGGAAACGGGGAGAGACAGTCAGACCGACTCCCGCATGCGCCTGACCGGGATCCACCCGGCATGCCCACCAGGGGCGACGCTTTGCCCACCAGGGGGCGATGCTCTGCCCCTCCGGGGCGTCGCCCTGCCACAACCAGAGCCACTCTAGCGCCTGGGGCAGAGGCCTAGGAGCCATCCCCAGCGCCCGGGCCATCTTTGCTCCAATGGAGCCTTGGCTGCGGGAGGGGAAGAGAGAGACAGAGAGGAAGGAGGGGGGGGGGCTGGAGAAGCAAATGGACGCTTCTCCTATGTGCCCTGGCCGGGAATCGAACCCGGGACCCCCGCACGCCAGGCCGACGCTCTACCGCTGAGCCAACCGGCCAGGGCCAACCTCTGGGTTTTAAACCTGGATACTCTGTGCCCCAGTCCTGTGCTCTATCCACTGTGCCACTGCTGTGCCCCAGTCCTGTGCTCTATCCACTGTGCCACTGCTTGGTCAGGCTAAGCAAGTTTCCTGATAGCTGTAGTAGTCAGTATTAAGACACTGATATACAGTCATCCCTTACCTTATCACGGTTCACTTTTCACAGTTTCACTGTGTCATGGATTATTTATTTTTATTTTTTGTGGCAGAGACAGAGAGAGAGAGAGAGAGAGAGAGAGAGAGAGAAGGACAGATAGGGACAGACAGGAAGGGAGAGAGATGAGAAACATCAATTCTTTGTTGCAGCTCCTTAGTTGTTCATTGATTGATTTCTCGTATGTGCTTTGACTGGGGGTGGGGGCGGCTGCAGCAGACTGAGTGACTCCTTTATGGAGCCAGAGACTTGGGCTCAAGCTGGTGAGCCTTGCTCAAACCAGATGAGTCTGCACTCAAGCGGGCGACCTCAGGGTCTCAAACCTGGGTCCTCCACATCCTAGTCCAACGCTTTATCCACTGCGCCACTGCCTGGTCAGGCTGTGTCATGGACTTTTTTTTTTAAAAGATTTTATTTATTTATTTATTTTTTACAGAGTCAGAGAGAGGGCTAGATAGGGACAGAGAGAGAGAGGTGAGAAGCATCAATCATCAGTTTTTTGTTGCGACATCTTAGTTGTTCATTGATTGCTTTCTCATATGTGCCTTGACCACGGGCTTTCAGCAGACCGAGTAACCCCTTGCTCAAGCAAGCAACCCTGGGTCCAAGCTGGTGTGCTTTTGCTCAAACCAGATGAGCCTACGCTCAAGCTGGCGGCCTCGGGGTCTCGAACCTGGGTCCTCCGCATCCCAGTCCGACGCTCTATCCACTGCACCACAGCCTGGTCAGGCCCTGTCATGGATTTTTAAATTGTATATATCTAATTTTGTATCGCGGATTTTTTGCTATATCACGGGATTTTGTGGTATATAGGTATTTTTTAATAAATTATTTTGTGGTAAATTAAGCATTTTCTAGTGTAGGAAAAAATAATGAGAAAGGTTTATAAGAGTGTGGGGAGGGTTTATAAAGCCTTAAAAATATATATATAAATAGCCTGACCTTTGGTGGCGCAGTGGATAAAGTGTCGACCTGGAAGTGCTGAGGTCGCCGGTTTGAAACCCTGGGCTTGCCTGGTCAAGGCACATATGGGAGTTGATGCTTCCATCTCCTCCCCCCCTTCTGTCTCTCCTCTGTCTCTCCCTCTCCTCTCTAAAATGAATTAAATATATATATATATATACATAAATAATACAATAAATATAAGGTCGCTACTTTGCGGATTTTCGCCTATTGTGGGGGTTCTGGAACCTAACCCCCATGATAGATGAGCGACCACTGTATTGGCTCTGGCAAGTTTGCTCAGTAGTAGAGCATTGGTCCTGCGTGTGGATGCCCTTGGTTCCCATTCTCAGTCAGGGCATACAGAAGTGACCATCTCCTTCTCCATCACTCCCCCTTCTCTCTCCCTTTCCCCCTTCTCCCACTCCCCTCTCCCCTCTCCCCTCTCCTTTCTCCCCTCTCCCCTCTCCTTTCTCCCCTTTCCCCTCTCCCCTCTCCCCTCTCCCCTCTCCCACCCCCCACCCCTCCTGCAACCGTGGCTTAACTGGTTTGAGTGAATTGGAATCAGGTGCTGAAGATGGCTCTGTGCCTCTGCCTCAGGCACTAAAAAATGACTGTGGCTGAGCAGTGGAGCAGTGGCCTCAGATGGGCAGAGCATCGCCCCCCTAGTGGGATTGCCAGGTGGATCCCGGTTGGGGCATATGCGGGAGTCTGTCTCTCTGCCTCCCCTCCTCTCACCAAAAAAAAATAAATAAATAAAAAGACTCATATATTTTGGGATGACTCTCCAGGAGGGGATTAAAGCAAAACTGTTAATGCTTTCTGATTCAGTGGAACACTAGTTTGGGAAATTTAGATCTAGATTTATATTGATTTATTTGATTAAATGTTTTATTGTTCAGCTATCAATCAACTTAATTTTCGTAATTGACTAGCCCGTATTATCTTATTGGTAATAATTTAATGAGACCATCGTTGCTTTGTAAAAATATGGAAATAATGAAATATGTAAGTGTTATAACCACAAAACACTCTACAGAGGGCTTCCTTACATAATTATTAAGATAAACGATGTCTGAAATTCTCTTTTAATTCTTTCTAGAATTTGAAATGAGGTATGATGAGTTTATGAATATGTAGTGGGTCTGAGAGGTATACATCATTCATTTAATAATCTATGGTGAGTGTTTGGTTGTTTACTTTATAATGGTAATTGGAGAAGCTTACCTTATTTAACAATTGACATCACCAAGAGTATCAGGAAGTTTTTTTGTGTGTGTGTGTGACAGAGGCATAGAGAAGGACAGACAGGGACAGAGAGGAAGGGAGAGAAATGAGAAGCATCAATTCTTCATCGCGGCACCTTAGTTCATTAATTGCTTTCTCATATGTGCCTTGACCAGAGGGCTACAGCAGACCGAGTGACCCCTTGCTCAAACCAGATGAGCCCGCGCTCAAGCTGGTGACCTTGGGGTTTTGAACCTGGTCCTCTGCATCCCAGTCCAACGCTTTATCCACTGCATCACTGCCTGGTCAGGCAGGAAGTATTTTAAAATAATTTTAGGTTAACCAAAGACATAAAAGTTAAAGGAACGCCAAAGTTTAACTATTCAGATGTTCAGTAAACAGCTTGGCTTGAGTAACCTTCATACTTTGAAAGTTGCAGTGTTTATCGATTTTCATTTCTCAGCAAACTATGTATATAGTTGTTATTTCTTTTCCAAAACTGATTTTCTATCATCCTTCACTCCCCTGGCATACATACTTAGTTACCACTGGTCTCTGCATATAGTAGTAGTTACTTAAAGCGATATAACAAACTTTAAAATAATTTCTTGGTTACGTGGTCAAAATACTCCACTCTGTCACCATTTTTAGTGATTAATGCATATCTGTCATATTGCTTTCTTGATTTTTATTAAATGCATTATTTTTATTCATGATTATTTGTGCTAGATTTTTTTTTTTTTGTATTTTTCTGAAGTTGGAAACGGGGAGGCAGTCAGACAGACTCCCGCATGCACCCAACCGGGACCCACCTGGCACGCCCACCAGGGGGCGATGATCTGCCCATCTGGGGCATTGCTCTGTTGCAATCAGAGCCATTCTAGCGCCTGAGGCAGAGGCCAAGGAGCCATCCTCAGTGCCTGGGCCAACTTTGCTCCAATGGAGCCCTGGCTGCAGGAGAGGAAGAGAGAGACAGAGAAGAAGGAGAGGGGGTGGGGTGGAGAAGCAGATGGGCGCCTCTCCTGTGTGCCCCAGCTGGGAATCGAACCTGGGACTCCTGCACGCCAGGCCGACGGCTCGACTACTGAGCCAACCGGCCAGGGCCAGTGTGCTAGATATTTTAAAGAAAATGGTTTATGGGTCTATGGAGTCCTGGTGATCAAGGGATAATGGTTGTCTGGGGCATAGCTGCTTAAATATTTATTCAGAGAATTAATAATTTCTTTGAATCCTTAGTTTGTCATTTGGACCTGTTGATTTTTTGCAGCATGTATTTGCTTTTTAGTTTACTAGTTATAAACTTATGTGAAAATTTAAAGAAACATATTCTAAGGGATTCTCAATCAAAACTTTAACGAAAAACAGACCTATGTTAGGAAGCTCTACCAGAAGGAAAATGGTGCTATCTTCATAAGAGGGTTCTTTGATCTGAAATTCATTTTTTTTGACTTGAGCTTATTACTATAATAGCACTTATACCCAGAAATTTTACCTAATGAAAAGATTTTTAAGATGTTTGACTTCAATGCATGTCTGCAAATAACTATATTGGGCACAGGTTTTGTAAAACTAAAAACAAGCTTTAAAAGAAGAGTTTAATTGTCTAAAAAACAGTTAATTCATTTATACTCATTTGGTGATATGTACAATCTTTTTATGGTGCTGTCATTTTTGTTCTTAGCTGAATCCAGATAATTTCTATGTGAACATGTATTTAGGAGGTAAATCTTACTAGTTATTGTTTGAAAGCATATTTTACATCTTTAATTTTGGAGTGTAATTTTGCTTCTGAAATTCAGAGATGTAAAAAAAAGTTTGGAGAATTTCTTGTTAAATGGCAGTGGGGCCTGACCTGTAGTGTGTACAGTGGATAGAGTAGCGACCTGAAACGCTGAGGTCACCAGTTCAAAACCTTAGGCTTGCCTGGTCGAGGTACATATGAGAAGTAATCAGTAAACAAACAACTAAAGTGAAGCAGCTACAATCTCGCTTCCTCTCTTTCCCTCTCTAAAATCAGTAAATAAAAATCTTTAAAGAAAAAGGCAGTGGTAAGAGGAGTATATTTAAATATGTAAGGCTTTTGATAAATTTGAAAGTATAAAAAATAGGGGTAAGTGAAAATGTATGCTTTCATTGGATTTTATTTTGTAATGTATAGAAAGAAAATTTCAACATACAAAATAGAAATCTCTACCACCTATCATTTCAGCAAAAATGATATCCAAATGAAGACTGTTGATACGCTCTTTATAGATCTTGTCATAAAATCCTTTAGGCATCACTTAGAGCTGGAAAGAACCTGGATATTTAGTCACTTAATAGCTTTAAGAAGTGGAGGGCCTGGTCCCTTTTAAAGGCACATCATCATTATTATTACATTTTTTTAATTCAAAATTTATTAGATTGGACAGTCACGTAATTACTAATTTTAGTGGATGCCATATATATACTACTCAAATCTCCACTTCAGGACTGAAGGACTTCGTTTTCTTGGTTACTGGGAGTGTTACTGGGGCTGTCAGATCTTCCTGGAATTTGCTGTGGCTGAAGAGAGTCACTCACCCAAGCTCATATCCTTTTCCTGGGAGTAGCCTGTGTCTAAAACCTGAAGACCTGGCTCTTTTGCCCAACATAAGACAACCCTGAAGAGCCATCCTAGCTTCAGAACTTCCTGTGGGGTCATCTGAAGCTTTTGTTGTGACTACATCCCAGACTAACTTGTTCTTCTGCCCCTTCCTTACTTTATTGATAAATTTTCAGCACACAGAGACAGTCAGAGGGAGGGACTTAGGGTCAGACAGGAAGGGAGAGAGATGAGAAGCATCAGTTCTTCGTTGTGACACCTTAGTTGTTCATTGATTGCTTTCTCATATGTGCCTTGACCAGGTGGCTACAGCAGAGTGAATGACCAGCGACCAGTGAATGGTCGCTCAAGCCAGCAACCTTTGGGCTCAAGCCAGCAACCATGGGGTCATGTCTATGATCTTACGCTCAAGCCAGCAACCCCGTGCTCAAGCTAGGTGAGCCCATGCTCAAGCCGACAATCTCGGGGTTTCAAACCTGGGTCTTCCCTGTCCCAGTCTGATGCTCTATCCACTGCACCACTGCCTGGTCAGGACAGGCTTACACATTTTTATTGACTTTCTTAATTTGAGTAAACTTAAACTATGGACAAGACTTTTTTTCTTTTTTGGTCATACTGTAGAGCAATGTTTTTCAACTTTTTGACACTTGGGGACTGGTCAAAATAGGAAAATTATTTTGGGGGTTGCCAAGGCATAATCTCCATGAGCATAAATGAATTCGACTAAGATCATTGGGTCTATAATCTTCATACAACATAATGGTGGTTAACTCTTTTGCGGACTGGCATGAAATTTCTGGTGGACTGATCTGACCTGTGGTTGAAAAACACTGCTGTAGAGAATGAAAATATCTGAAGTATATTTGAAACAAGTATGGTTAGATTGAGTCTTCATAAAAAAAAAAAGTCTTGCCTTCATGGTACAGGAAAGATTTGTCTTTACTACAGAGTTCAATACTACATTCCTGAGCAAAATATTTGAATATTTTCTGCCTGCAACATTTGAGGGTACCTTTCCAAGATACAGTGTGCCACTTGTCATTCAGTGAAATGTTTTGTCATTGCTTAAATTACTATCTTGTCTGGAATCCAAAAGCTTTAGAGCAATGTGATTTGGTTGGTAATAATAACAAAATTCTTGGCCTGACCTGTGGTGGCGCAGTGGATAAAGCGTCGACTTGGGAATGCTGAGGTCGCCGGTTCAAAACCCTGGGCTTGCCTGGTCAAGGCACATATGGGAGTTGATGCTTCCAGCTCCTCCCCCCTGTCTCTCTCTCCTCTCTCTTTCTCCCTCTCTCTCTCCTCTCTAAAATGAATGAATAAAATTAAAAAAACAAAACAAAACAAAATTCTTTCTGCTGTTAATAAGCTCCCCCCCCCCCTTATTTTTCTTTCTGTATATGTGACTATAAATATAGTTAGTGGTCAGTAAAGTTATCTGGGCTGTTTGGAAAGGAGTGGCTGGAAAATAGTGCATAATTTTATTCAGTAGCAATTGCTGAGGAAATTGATGTTACAATCAGTAACATAAGTAAAGTTAGAAAATTTATTTAGGAAATCTACTGGTTCTGGCTGGTTGGCTCAGTGGTAGAGCGTTGGCCTAGCATGTGGAAGTCCTGGGTTCGTTTCCTGGTCAGGGCACATAGGGGAAGCTTTGATCATAATGTTTCTCCACCCTTCCGCCTCCCCTGTCTCTCACTCTCTCTCTCTTCTCCTCCCATAGCCATGGCTTGATTGGAGCAAGTTGGCCCCAGGTGCTAAGGATGGCTCCATGGCCTTGCCTCAGGCACTGAAATAGCTCAGTTGCTGAGCAAAAGAACAGTGACCCCAGATGGGCAGAGCATAGCAGTGTAGGGGGCTTGCCAGGTGGATCCTGGCCCAGTCAGGGTGCATGCGGGAGTCTGTCTCCCTGCCTCCCTGCCTCTCAATATGTATATAAAGGAGTTCTACTGTTTTGAGTATTTTAAGATAACTAGTTCTTATTTGTTTAGTTATGATTTTAAGAAAATCTTATGAAATATAATTATTCTCTATTAGCAAATCTGGTTTTGTCATTTTTTTTTCAGTGAGAGGAGGAGAGATAGAGAGACCGACTCCTGCATGTGCCCCGACTGGGATCCACCTGGCAACCTCGTTCTGGGGCCGATGCTTGGACCAGTCGAGCCACTGGCTATGAGGGGAGAAGTGATAGAAAGAAGGGGGAGAGGGAAGGTTAGAGAAGCAGATGGTCACTTCTCATGTGTGCCCTGACCAGTGATCATACCTGGGACGTCCGCCCGCCAGGCTGACACTCTGTATCCACTGAGTAAAGTGGCCAGGGCCAGTTTTGTCACTTTTATTCTTTTCCTCTTTTTACATTAGCTTTAATATGAGTTTCTGGTAGCTTTTTCTTTTCTAATTTTGATGTGAGTCCATTTGTTGGGAAGCAAATTTAGGCTGTTATGGAAAGCATATCTTACTGAGTTAATGTGTTGAAATTTGTCTTTTATGATACCACTTCTGTTTCATGTTGGCTTGCTTTGTCAGCAAAAGCAGATTTTGAGAGGATGCCACATATTTTACACCTGTTGGGAGTCTATACTGTTTTTATTTTTCTCTTCCATTATTTTGGTAAAATTGCTTGAGGTTTCATCACAGAATTTTTTTCCTTTCTAGATACGTTTTTTTTTTGTTGTTAAAAAAATCTACTCCATATATCTAAGTATCATGAGATTTGATCTTGTGGATTTTTTTGTGTTTGTGTGTGTGAGAGAGAAAGAGAGAGACAGGAAGGGAGAGAGATGAGAAGTATCAACTTGTAGTTGTGGCACGTTGTTCATTGATTACTTTCTTATACATGCCTTAATTGTAGTGCTCTAGCCGAGCCAGTGACTTTGGGCTTCAACCCACTGACCACAGGGTCAAATCTATGATCCCATGCTCAAGCCAGTGATCCCACACTCAAGCCAGTGACCTGGAGGTTTTGAACCTGGGTCCTCAGTGTCCCAGGTTGACACTCTGTCCACTGCACCACTACCTGGTCAGGCTCTTGTGGGTTTCTTGACTGTTGAACATTCTAGTTTCCAAGAATGCTTCCTGGAGAAATGTTAATGATTTTTTTAATCATTAACTGTGACCTGTCCGTGTATATTTTTTACTTTCTGATAGCTGTATTTCAGGATGATGGCATTTCAGTGTATAGTGCTAGCAAATATGATGATGAAAATATTTAATTATCAGGATTTTCTTTGCCTTTTTTTTTTTTTTTTTAGTGGAAGTAGGGGAGATAGACTCCCACATGCACTCCAGCCGGCATCCACCTGGCAAAACCTCTGTCTGGGGCCAATGCTCAGAGCTATTTCTAGCATCTGTGGTGGAGGCTCCATGGAGCATCCTTAGTGCCCTGGTTGATGCTCCACTGCTGAGCCAACTGGCCAGGGCCACATGCTTAACTTTTTAAAAAGTACCAACTGTTTTTCACTATGATTTACCCTTTTACATTCACACTTGATATTACAGAAGGGTTCCAATTTCTCCACTTCTTTGTCAGCTCTTGGTATTGTCTGTCATTCTGAATTTATCTCATAGGTGTGTAGCAGTAGGCCATTGGTTTTTACTCTCCTTAATAACTAATGATATTGAGCATATTTTCATGTGCTGTTATTTGTATATTTGGTGAAATATTCAGATATTTTGCTCACTTGAAAATTGAGTTGTCTTAATAACAATTGATTTTTGGAAGTTTTAAAAAATGTAAGTCTTTTATCAAATGTAGATTTGCAAATGTTTTTTTTCCCAATCTATGGATTGTCTTTTTATTTCTTTAATAGTATGTTTTGAAGCACATTTAAATTTTGTGAAAATCCATTTTACATTTTTTTCTTTTTTTGTGGATTGTCCATTTGATGTCAGATCTAACACTTCTATGGACTGATCTAGTTGTTTTTCCCTTCCTAACTCATGTGTAGGTCATTTGTAATTTGGAACTGATAACATGTTGGGGGATCACTTTTACCTTTATATTGTTTTGGTGTACTTAGGATACTTGTGGTTTATGACTATGGTCATTTTGTATTCAGAAGAATTTGAGCCAAGTATTAATTGTTCTTTCCCCTTTTGATAACTTTTAAACAGATTTTTTTCATTTTCATTATATTTTGATTTTTTGTAGGAGAATTTTATTTTAGTAGTATTCTCCTTTTGCTTTAATAAATGGATATTATTCTTTTTCAAACAGCTACATTTTTTTAATCTTATTTTTATTAATTTTAATGCAGTGACATTGATAAATCAGGGTACATATATGTTCAGAGAAAACATCTCCAGATTATTTTGACCTTTGATTATGCTGCATACCCCTCACTCAAAGTCAAATCGTCCTCCGTCATCTTCTATCTGGTTTTCTTTGTGCCCCTACCCTCCCCCCACTCCCTCCCTCTCCTTCCTTGCCCCTTCCCCACCCCTCCAGCCCACTCCCTGTTACCATCACATTCTTGTCCATGTGTCTGAGTCTCATTTTTATGTCCCATCTATGCATTGGTTCATATAGTTCTTAGTTTTTTTCTGATTTACTTATTTCACTCCGTATAATGTTATCAATATCCATCCATGTTATTGTAAATGATCTGATGTCATCATTTCTTATGGCTGAGTAGTATTCCATAGTATATATGTACCAAAACTTTTTAATCCACTCGTCCTCTGACAGACACTTGGGCTGTTTCCAGATCTTCGCTATTGTGAACAATGCTGCTATAAACATGGGGGTGCATTTCTCCTTCTGGAACCATTCTATGGTGTCCTTGGGGTATATTCCTAAAAATGGGATGGCTGGGTCAAAAGGCAGTTCGATTTTCAATTTTTTGAGGAATCTCCATACTGTTTTCCACAGAGGCTGCACCAGTCTGCATTCCCACCAGCAATGCAGAAGGATTCCCTTTTCTCCACATCCTCGCCAGCACTTATTCTGTGTTGTTTTGTTGATGAGCGCCATTCTGACTGGTGTGAGGTCATATCTCATTGTGGTTTTAATTAATGATTAATGATGTTGAGCATTTTTTCATATGCCTATTGGCCATCTGTACATCCTATTTGGAGAAGTGTCTATTAATTTCTTCTGCCCATTTTTTGTTTTTTTGTTTTTTTTTTGTATTTTTCTGAAGCTGGAAATGGGGAGAGACAGACAGACAGACTCCCGCATGTGCCCGACCGGGATCCACCCGGCACACCCACCAGGGGCGATGCTCTGCCCCTCCGGGGCGTCACTCTGCGGCGACCAGAGCCACTCTAGCGCCTGGGGCAGAGGCCAAGGAGCCATCCTCAGCACCCAGGCCATCTTTGCTCCAATGGAGCCTTGGCTGCGGGAGGGGAAGAGAGACAGAGAGGAAGGGGGGGGGGTGGAGAAGCAGATGGGTGCTTCCCCTATGTGCCCTGGCCGAGAATCGAACCCGGGTCCCCCGCACGCCAGGCCGACGCTCTACTGCTGAGCCAACCAGCCAGGTCTGCCCATTTTTTGATTGGATTGTCTGTCTTTCTGGTGTTGAGATTTACAAGTTCTTTATAAATTTTGGTTATTAACCCCTTATCAGACGTACTGGCAAATATGTTCTCCCATTGTGTAGTTTGTCTTTTTATTCTGTTCTTATTGTCTTTGGCCATGCAAAAGCTTTTTAGTTTGATATAGTCCCATTTGTTTATCCTGTCTTTTATTTCCCTTGCCCGAAACAGCTACATTTTGATCTTTTCTTTCCTAAGTTTATAATTAGTCTCTGTATAATAAAATGGTTTGAAATTATATCTTTTTTTCTGTGAAGATGATTAATGTCCTCAAATTATGTTTAATGAGGGCAGGGAATCTCTCTTGCTCAAATTTTTTTTTCCATGGTCTAACACAAAATAATACAATTTTGCTTAACATATTGTAGCATTACCATGTTGCATTAGGTTGAAGTCCCAAGGTTTTTAAGCCTAACTTATACTTTTGGCGACTTATCTTTACCTCCTTATAGCCTTTGGAGAAAAGTATAAGAAAGTGGGCCATAACATACTGTTCAGGGGAGAAATAAAATTGAGGAAGATTCTGGTTTGAGATCAAGGAATAGGGAATATGGCATGAAAGTGAAGTGAGATACTTTTAATTTCCTGTTAAGATATACAGGGGGGACAAAACTAGGTTACAGTTGTTATGAAATACAGATTTTCTTTATTTTTTACAGAGACAGAGATAGAGAGTCAGAGAGAGGGATAGACAGGGACAGACAGGAACAGAGAAATGAGAAGCATCAATCAGTTTTTTGTTGCACATTGCGACACATTGATTGCTTTCTCATATGTGCCTTGACCATGGGCCTTCAGCAGACAGAGTAACCCCTTGTTTGAGCCAGCGACCTTGGGTCCAAGCTGGTGAGGTTTTGCTCAAACCAGATGAGCTCGCTCGTGCTCAAGCTGGCGACCTCGGGGTCTCAAACCTGGGTCTTTGGCATCCCAGTCTGATGCTCTATCCACTGCGCCACCGCCTGGTCAGGCATGAAATATAAAATTTGGTAATATAAAAATAAACTCTGCCCTGGCTGGTCTGCTCAGTGGTTGAGCATTGGCCCAGCATGTGGATGTCTGTCCTGGGTTTGATTCCCAGTCAGGGCACACAGGAGAAGGAGAAGCAACCATATTTTTCTCTACCCCTCCCCCTACTTCCTCTCTCTCTCTCTCTTTTCCCCTTCTGTAGCCATGGCTTGGTTGGTTCGAGTTCATTGGCCCTGAACTGAATTCATTGCTGAGGATGGCTCTATGGAGCCTCAGCCTCAGGCACTAAAAATAGTACAGTTGTTAGCATGGCCCAAGATGGGCAGAGTGTCTGCCCTTAGATGGGGGTTGCTGGGTGGAGGATCCTGGTAGGGTGCATGCAGGAATCTCTCTATCTTCCCTCCCCTCCCTTGGAAAAGAAGAAGAAAAAGAGTAGATTGTGTTTCATGCACTAACAACTGTAAACCTACTTTTCACCCACCTGGTACTTTTTGTTACCTAATCTGGTGAGTTTAACCCATATCAATTTTAATAGGCTACTTAAAATCTTATCTTAAGTATATAGAATTGTAAATTCATTTTACTAAAATTTATGCTTTCTTTTTTCCCTCTTAGGACATTTGCTACAAGATCCTATTGCACCCACCAACTCCACCTGCCAACACTATGTCTGCAAAACTTGTAAAGGCAAGAAAATGATGATGAAACCTTCATGTAGTTGGTGCAAAGACTATGAGCAGTTTGAGGAAAACAAGCAATTAAGCATTCTCGTGAACTGCTACAAAAAACTATGTGAATATATAACACAGACTACTTTGGCACGGGATATAATAGAAGCAGTCGACTGTTCTTCTGATATTTTGGCTTTGCTTAATGATGGATCATTGCTTTGTGAGGAGACAGAAAAACCCTCAGATTCATCCATTACTTTGTGTTTGACACATTCCCCTTTACCTTCAACCTCAGAACCCACAACTGATCCTCAAGCTAGTTTATCTCCAATATCTGAAAGCACCCTCAGTATTGCTATTGGCAGTTCTGTTATCAATGGTTTGCCTACTTATAATGGGCTTTCAATAGATAGATTTGGTATAAATATTCCTTCACCCGAACATTCAAATACAATTGATGTATGTAACACTGTTGACATAAAAACTGAAGATCTGTCTGACAGCTTGCCACCTGTCTGTGACACGGTAGCTACTGACTTATGCTCTACAGGCATTGATATCTGCAGTTTCAGTGAAGATATAAAACCTGGAGATTCTCTGTTACTGAGTGTTGAGGAAGTACTCCGTAGCCTAGAAACTGTTTCAAGTACAGAGGTTTGTTGCCCTAATTTGCAGCCCAACTTGGAAGCCACTGTATCCAATGGACCCTTTCTGCAGCTTTCTTCCCAGTCTCTTAGCCATAATGTTTTTATGTCCACCAGTCCTGCACTTCATGGGTTATCATGTACAGCAGCAACTCCGAAGGTAGCAAAATTGAATAGAAAACGATCCAGATCAGAAAGCGACAGTGAGAAAGTTCAGCCCCTTCCAATTTCCACCATTATCCGAGGCCCAACACTGGGGGCATCTGCTCCTGTGACAGTGAAACGGGAGAGCAAAATTTCTCTTCAGCCTATAGCAACTGTTCCCAATGGAGGCACAACACCCAAAATCAGCAAAACTGTACTTTTATCTACTAAAAGCATGAAAAAGAGTCATGAACATGGATCCAAGAAATCTCACTCTAAAACCAAGCCAGGTATTCTTAAAAAAGACAAAACAGTAAAGGAGAAGATTCCTAGTCATCATTTTATGCCAGGAAGTCCCACCAAGACTGTATATAAAAAACCCCAGGAAAAGAAAGGATGTAAATGTGGGCGTGCTACTCAAAATCCAAGTGTTCTTACATGCCGCGGCCAACGCTGCCCTTGCTATTCTAACCGTAAAGCCTGCTTAGACTGTATATGTCGTGGCTGCCAAAACTCCTATATGGCCAATGGGGAGAAGAAGCTGGAGGCATTTGCTGTGCCAGAAAAGGCCTTGGAGCAGACCAGGCTCACTTTGGGCATTAATGTGACTAGCATTGCTGTGCGCAATGCTAGTACCAGCACCAGTGTAATTAATGTCACAGGGTCCCCAGTAACGACGTTTTTAGCTGCCAGTACACATGATGATAAAAGTTTGGATGAAGCTATAGACATGAGATTCGACTGTTAAGTCAGCGGGTCTTTAAACCTACCTCTGGTAGGTAAATAGCTACAGTTAAGGCAGCTATGGTTTTGTTGGTTTAACTTGCCGGAGCTCCTGCATATAGATCACTTGTATCAAGTGTTTTCATTGCTAAGTTATATGTGTTAGTGTCGGGGAAATAGTTTGCAGATAATGGAGGAGTAACCCTACAACTATATGTCCTTAGTTCTTACAGAACCTCATAGTTTGAGAACAAATGCTGATGCAACTGATTTATAAAAATTGAACTTTGGCAAGGAAAATAACATTAACCTCTTTGTTTATGGTCATGCTTTGTGCATAATCAAAGTTTATGATTAAATGTAAGGAAGTGGTATCTAGTCAGTCCATAAAGATTGTGCTAATTTTTTGTGAAAATGTAGCCATTACTTTGTTCAGGAGAATCAGTGCTGCCTTCAGATGCCATTGATGTTTCTCCTGTTGAAAAGCTGATGTGTCCTGCTCAACTTTTGTGCTGACATAATACCATTTCTGATCATGAAAATTGGCTACTGGTGTATGTAGCAGTTTTAAAGTCAGCAGTATTATGAAAGAAAATTTGCCCCTCATTAGAATGTTGAAGAAATCTCTTTTAAAAGTAAACAAACTGAAATTTGGTCAGACTGCAGATAGATGTTTAGCTATTTATGCTACAAAATTTCTGAGTTGAGTTCCTTTTTTTAAGCCATGTCTGACTTCTAGGGAGAAATTTCTAATCCTTTCTTCACTGTGAGCAATGTTCTAATTAGATAAATGAAGTGGAGAAGAACAGTTTTATTCTGAAGCTAATTGAGTTTAGACTATATAGTAAGTGACAATTTTTAAAAATATAAAATTTTTATTTAGAAATTGGGATATATTTAAAAATCATTTTGGAATAATGCCCCCGGATGTATCCAGATTTATGCATTATACTTATTGCTATTGGCCACTTTGATTTTGTTTTTCCTCTACTGGTTTGCCAGACTTTATTTTTAATACGCTTTTTTTTAGGGTGCTATTTGTTATGAAGGCTTCTTTATAGAGGCCTAATAAAAATGCCTTTTTATGAAGCCTGTGCATTTAGGTAGGTATGAAGCTAGGAGGATTTTCTTTAGAATGCTCTTTTGCATGTAAAGCACAAACTATGTTTCAGTTTAAATGCACTTCCTTTTAATTTTTATAGGGAAGACAAGTGAGTCACAAACATTCTGTTGAAGGAAAATCTAGTCAGTTGCTTGAAAGAGCACAGCCCAAATAAAACAAGGACCGACTAGGTTGTAAAGAAATGACCTTATGATTTAAAAGAAGAGATGCTGCTTTGACAGTGCTTAAAGAAAAATACTGCTGGAAAATTTCCAATTCCTATGTTCAGCATCTCTTGTGAGATCTGACATATGCTGAAGTTATGTTTTGATTTGGCACACAGCATGTTCAATGATGGTTACTCACCTAGTATATGACATGGAGAAGAAACCTTTGGACACAGAGCAGATGACACCTCCTTCTGTTTTGTAGTGTATCCTGGTGTCATTTTCTGTGAATGTGGTCAGGTAGAGTTGTTTTTGTTGTTGTTGGGATTTTTTTTTTGTCTTGGTGGGGTGGGGGTGGGCTAAAGCCATAGGAAGAAAAATGTGATGTATGTGTCCAGTATGTACTATTTTGTTTTGTTTTGCAAGAAGAGTTGAACTATTTTTGATAACAAGAGTAAATGGTGGAAAATGCTTCTTAGTTGTCTTGTCTTTATTTGCTTCCTAAGTTTTGGATTTTTATTTAATTACTCTTAAGTGTTAGCAGTGTTTCATGAAACATGTATTTGCCTAAAGTTTGTAAAAGTTTTGTGTTGAACCCAGATGCCCTTCTATATAAACTTGTAAATCTGTTCTTTATTCATTAATGATCACTGCAAAAATGACTAGAAATGAGATTGTACACATGGATGATTAGGATATATTTTGCAAATCTCCCAAATTTTCCTACTATTATCATCTTAAAATTCATAGAGTACTTTATTGCTTCCCAAGTTTGATAATCTTTCTTTTGTGTTTTTTGATGCATGGGAGGTTGGCAATATAGAAAAAGTGGAAATCATTAGTATGTGAGGGCCTTGTTATGTAATATTGCCAATGATGAATTCAGGTTGTTTTTAGCACAAATTTCTCTTTTTTATGCTGGTATTCTCACTGCCACATTTTGAAAACCTGTATTACACCTTAAATCTATCAATAAATGTTAGTTTTCTAATTCTGTGTTGTAGAATACTGAGGAGTTTGGGATAGCATGCTCTGAATGGCCTATGTACATTTGGGGAACAGTAATTAATTACAGTGCCTTGATTTTTACATTGTTTTTCTTTATAACATGAATTATTGAGGAATGCGAACCAGTGGCTAACAAGGATGATTAAGAAATTATTACTGAAGTAACTGGATTTACTTTATCAGGATTTGAAACCACCACAGTAACAGCATTTACTATGACACATCTTCAGTTCTTTTGATTCTTTGTTATTAAAGTGACCAAATAATCTTTCACCTTAAGGGTATAGAAATTTTAGAGCTGATACATTTTTTGTTAGTTTCATTAAGTGTACATTTCCATTTAGAATTGTAAGGGTAAATAATTACTTTTATTTCACTGTGTTCTTAGTTTGCTTAAAACAACTTTTCGGTGACCCTTGTGGAAGAAAAGTTTTACAACATGAAAAATAAGATTTTCTTTCTCATATCATAGGTAACAAATATAAGGTATTTTGAAAAATACTAAGTTCAAAGGATAGCAACAGAATCCAATACTTGAATGATATTTTAACTTTCCTCCCTCCTTTTAAAAAATTATCTTTTTAGGCTCCTAAAAGACTCAAATTACTTATTCCTTTGAAAGAATTTATTACATATAAGACTAAAGTTCCCTTTGAGCCCTGTGGACAAACCCCTTACCCCAGGGGTCCGCAAACCCTAGGCTGCAGACCGGTACCAGTCCGTGGGCCATTTGGTACCGGTCTGCAGAGAAAGAATAAATAACTTACATTATTTCCGTTTTATTTATATTTAAGTCTGAACGATGCTTTATTTTTAAAAAATGACCAGATTCCCTCTGTTATATCCGTCTAAGACTCCCTCTTGACGCTTGTCTCGGTCACGTGATACATTTATCCGTCCCATCCTAAAGGCTGGTCAGTGAAAATATTTTCTGACATTAAATCGGTCTGTGGCCCAAAAAAGGTTGGGGACCACTGCCTTACTCCATACCCAGAGGAAACCACTTCTCAGTATGAGATGTTTATCCTTACAGATCTTTCTTTATAGTTTTCCCAGGGGTTTAAAGAGTTACTCTTTCTGAAACTCAAGCTTGTTTACAATGTTACTCAGACATAGAAATGAATTCAGGTGTGATTAAAAAGCACAAGTATGTAGTGATTATCTTAGCGAATGGGATTCATATTTGACAACTTGTCTTTATTTAGTTTTGGAAAAAGGGAAAAAACAAAAAAGTTAAATCATGCGGGCTTCTCCACCCAAATACACACCTAACGTTACCAGAAGTTGAGCAACTGACATCTCATTTAATCAGTCTAGAATTTTATAAACACTTTGAACAGTACACAATGACATAGGTAAGATGCAGGGAAAATATATTAGTTTGATTACCTTGGCAATTAATATTATGCTATGAAACTAATTTTTCATTGACTAGCATTAAGATCACGATAAACTTCAATTTAAACTTTTATCAAGGAGCCTGGGATATTGTAACAACTTGAAGTTTCCAGTTGGGCAGCAATGTTTATATGCAGCATGATCTTGACCAGAAAGAATTCACATTTCTTGCATTCAAATCTAGGAAAAGGAGTACAGTGAAACACATTCTTATGTTTGAAAATGTGATATGTTAAATTAAAATAGCCTTATCTTAAATGGAATGATAATGGTAGCTTGCTTTTATAATAATTACAGACTTTTGAAACCAAATATTGACCAAAGTGAAAGGAAGAGGACTTTAGTAAGAAGAAAGGTAAAAATGTCAAGCCAAGTTAAAATATATATTGGAAAATCTGATTTTATCTTTATTTTTTGATGAGTCTTACAAATAGTTTAGATCATTATGGATAATAAAACCTTTAATCCATATCTGGCTGCTAAAAAAGGTATTTTTTAGTATTTTTAAATTTGAAATAAAGTAATTGCTTTCCTGATACTGTGTGGATGGGAGAGATGGTAAATTAATGTATCACAAATATTTTTTAATCCTAATAAATCACCAGTGTTTTTGGGTTATTGCATGTAATGTTTTCCCTAAATTTAGTCACTTTTAAGTTTTTAGTTCTTTGTGAATGATTAGATATTAATTTTTAATAGTTATTTTCTCTTTTAACTGGAATATCAGTTCTGATCATGGAGATAAAATAACAGGAAACTGGGAAGGGGAGGTATTGACAAGAAGGATTGCTAACTATTACTGTACCAGTTGATAGTGCATTCCCTAAATTCTCTTCTCCACTTTTTGCTTATCATAGCTCAAAGGTTTATTTCATTATTTGGCCTTCACACCAGCATAAGAACCAAGGTGGGGTGAGAAGGGAAGCTATTCCTGACATTCAGGACTTTTGATTAAAACAAAAAATCCAGGGGAATAGTTGATGACTTTGACAGAGATAACATTAAAAAAGTTTCTTGGGGGTTTCTTTTACTTACACTATCAGAAATTTATATCCTTTAAAAATTTTTAATTTTATCTTTAAGGGTATTGCAGGATGGCTGTATCGTGTGCCTTGCTGAAAAATACAGATTTCTGTAATGAACACATCTACCACAGTAGTAATCATGAAATAGCTTTATCAGTGGCATTACTGTTCTATTTTTGTGGTAAATATTGAAGTGGATGGAATATTTGGAATAGTAGTTTCTTTTCAGCATGAAGTAAGGAAGAATATTTATTTAGATTGAGCCCTTCACTGTTGGGCTAGTTTAATAAGTGATGAAAGGAGTACGTCTAGTAAGAATTTTCATAGATCATTTAGTCTTCAAGTAGGCCTTCTGATAAGAAGTGTAGATGGGGTAACAGCTAATTTAGAGACTAATATAACTCACCCAATTTTGTACAAATAGATGATTTTAAGAGAACTTTTTCAGGTATGAGTCAAATTTTGTACTTTTCATTTTTCTTAAGGTTTTATATAAGACTCACAAGATGGGGAAGGGATTATTCAGGGCTTGCCAGCAAGGTTGGAAGGCCCAGTGGTTACAATACCTGAGGATGTAAAGTGACTAGCAGTTTGGCAGGTCATTGTGAAATAATACATTATACCAAGTAAGTTCAAGATCTTTGAACTCCAGTATGCACATAATTAAGTCTCTGAGATGTTCTGGCAGTGCTTTTATTACCAGGACTAATTCAGTTCTGGAGGCCCTTAATGCTTTTTCAAGTTCCTGAATTTTTTAACTCAAGTTTTCTGCAAGTGAAGGTTTCTTCTCAGCTCCATAGGAGCCCTGAGGAGCCACAGGGATGCTGGTCAACAGAGGCAACTCCTGCTTTTGTGCAGAGAACTGTGCTTGACATTGTCCCCAAGAGGTCCTTGGTACATTCAGGGGTGAAGAGTGCTGGTTCACAGACTTTGGAAGGTGATGTATATTATTGTATTTGCTTCTGAGGAAAAGCTCTGTAAGAGGTTTGTGGCAACCTGGAGGAGTCTCCCAAATTGAGTGTGTACATCCAGACCTATTGCTTAAAACATTTTAAAGTTCTTAGTGTAGATATACACTTGCAGAAGTCAAAGCCTTTAAAAAGCAGTATGCAAATGAGAGCATCTCTTAAGAAAAAAATATCTAAAATACATATCTCCTTTTCGTGTAGACATTGGCAGCTATTCTTCATCCACTGACTGAAGCTTTCCACATTTGTCCGAAAGGTTTGAGGCTACTATTTTGCTGCCTTTGTTTCCAATTTCGGAGGGAGAGGCAGGTTCCTCTGTTTCATAATCATCAAAAGAACTGAAAGAAACAGCAAAAGTGAGTTACATTTTTTTTTTTTTTTTTTTAGCGAGAGGAAGGGAGAGATGGGAAGCATCAACTTGTAATTGTGTCACTTTAGTTCATGGATTGCTTCACATACGTGCCTTGACCTGGGGGCTCTAGCTGAGCCAGTAACCCCTTGCTGAAGCCAGCGACCTTTGGGCTCAAGCCAGTAGACATGGGATCATGTTGATGATCCTGAGCTCAAGCCTGTGACCCCGTGCTCAAGTTGGTGAGCCTGTGGCTCATGCTGGATGAGCCTGCACTCGAGCTGGTGACCTTGGGGTTTTGAATATGTGACCTCAGAGTCTCAGGTCATTGCTCTATCCACTGCATCACCCCTAGTCAGGCTACAGAAAGTTTTAATGTCTAGGTAGAAGTCAATATGGCAAACTAGACAAAATTGGTTTGCAAAAGTAAAATCAGTTGTTAGAAGGCAGCTATAAACTGAGTCACCCTGGAGAAGAGTGTTCTGGAACAGAAAATATGTTCTTCCTTCAAGCCCAAGTTCATGTTAGAATTTGTTGAAAATGTGCTGTATGTATCAAGGTTTCCTAGGGGCCTTGGTAGGAATGAGAGCATTATGAACAATGCTAGCTAGGTTAGGAGAGGTGTGTGGTCCATAGAGTAAGAGCTTTTACTTGAATCCCTTTTTAAATTTTATTTATTGATTTATAGAGGAGACAGAGATGGGGTGGGGTGAGGAACAGAAGCATCAACTCATAGTTGCTTCTCGTATGTTCCTTCACCGGGCAAGCCCAGGGTTTCGAACTGGTGACCTCAGCATCCTAGGTCAGCACATTATCCACTGAGCCACCACAGGTCAGGCTACTTGAATATTTCATTGAAGTGACTTCAACACAAGAGTGGGGAACTTTTTCAACTCTCACATTGCTTTATAGCTTCCAAGACTTCCAAGAAGTACATTTAGATGTCAAGTGTGTACATGGAGTAGACTAAAGCCATTTGAACTCCACAGCATAGTCATTTTATTTACTCCAGGCTAGCCCTCAAGGTGGCTTTAGGTAAGAATGACAAATATTTTATCTCATAGGAATGAAGGCTGCTTGAAGTATTAAATTGGTAAATATTATCAGTCCACATCTGAGCCCAGAAAAATATACATGATCAATTAGCAATGTCTGTTACAGTACTTGGCATAACTGGCTTAGCTTTGCTATCCATGCAGTGGTTGGCAAACTGTGGCTCGCGAGCCACACGTGGCTCTTTGGCCCCTTGAGTGTGGCTCTTCCACAAAATACCACGTGCGGGCGCTACCTCGATAAGGAATGTACCTACCTATATAGTTTAAGTTTAAAACATTTGGCTCTCAAAAGAAATTTCAATCGTTGTACTGTTGATATTTGGCTCTGTTGACTAATGAGTTTGCCGACCACTGCTGATTAGTGTATGTGCTGAATTGAGCATAGCCTTGTTACCCTTTGCATGGACTTTTAACACCTGTGCAGAAATTTCTGGACATAGAGTCCTTTTATCAAAAAAGTACTGAAGCAGCTAGTGAGGGGAAATACGCTGAGGCAGGTATACCCAGTAGGAGACACCTGCTCAACTTTCTTAAAAATTTTTGAATGGAGGCTTAAAAAGGTTATCTGATCTTTGGAAAACTGAGTACCAGTTTTTGATCCTATTAGAAATTACAGCTTGGTCATTTTAGTCCATACTTACCTGCTTCCACTCTTTCCCTATCTCCTTGAGGCCTCAAAATAGCTGGCATATATTGGGTAAGGAGGCAACAAGGAAAATATTGGAAGTGAAGCAGGGTTGATGGTAAAGGCTCCATTCTGGGAATGCACTTCTCAAAAATTAATTGTAGCAATGCAGTGTCAAGCACTGTGACTTTATTTCCTGTCAGTGTGAAAAACATTCAGAGTATATACAGGAACGGATCAATGTGTCTCTCTCTTACTTTCTTCTCTCTAAAACCAGTAAATAAATGGAAAAACAAACATTTTCTTCCCTTCGGTGCCCTAACTTACTGTGAGCTCTAAGTGTCTTAAACACCTCCATACAGATCTGGGAATAAAGAGTTAAGGTCTGACCTAAGACTCATTCAGTAAATATTTGAGTTCCTGTTGCTAACCAGGAGCCAAATGCTAGAAATACAATGGTGAAAATAACCCAACGAACCAGTGCATTCTCACAGAACATGTTGTCTAATGGAGGCCATCTGGAATAGTGGTTAAGTGGTTTAGCTTTATAGCAGTGTTTTTCATCTTTGAAAGAGTTAACTATTGTGATGTATAAAGATTAGAGACAGTGATCTTTGTCGCATTCGCTAATTCTTCATGTGATTGCTACTTTTAGCCTGTATCATTGATGAAAATACTATTGGGGTTGTCTTAGATGCCTTTGGAACTTGTTGGCTTGTTTGAACAACCTTTTGCACTGTGCAGAGCATTACAAATCATGCGCAGTAGACAGAAAGCATTCGAACAAACTTGTATTCAATACATTGTACATGTGGAGTTTGGAAATCAAGTACCTGTACCAGCTTGTACCATGTACTGTTATGCGCGGGGTAAGATAAAACTTTGTTGTGTTTCTGGTTCTGGCTGGCTAGGTCACCAGTCCCCAAGTTTAAAAAAGGTTGAAAATGACTACTTTAGAGCATGGACTTTGGAGTTTTCAATTTCAGTTTGATCACTGAATGTGACTTTGGGCATGTTACCTAACTCCTCTGCATCAGTTTCTTCAACTAATGAGATAACAGCAGTTCCCACCCCTCATAAGGGCTGAGTGAAGATTAGGAGAGAGGGCCTATAAATAAATGATAAACTCTTGGAAAATATTAGGTATTATTCTCAAGATGGAGAATAGGTAATAAGTGTAGAAAAAAGCCTTTTTCTGTTCTCATAGGGCTTACTGGAGGAGGATGGTGACACAATCCTATATTGGGGGCAGAGTCACAAATTTTTTATGTCATTTGTGAATGAAAAGTTTTATAAAAATCCATAGTTTTCCCCACTATAGCCTCATACCAGAAATGTGATTTTTAGCAATAGAGTTGATCCAATCTAGTACATGAAGATATTCTAATGCCCTGAGGTTGGATATAGTGGAACGTCACCTGTATTTCTTTTGTCCTTTCAAGAGCAGCACTGTATACAGAGACTTGGAAGAATCTTGCAGATTGAGGGAGCTAATTGACAACTTTTTGTCAGTGTCCTGGAGACTCCTCTTACTCTAACTCAGTAGTTCTCAACTGGGGTGGTTTTTCCCCTCAGGGGACGTTTGGCAATGTCTGGAGACATTTGATTGTCACAACTGGGTGGGTCCTACTGGCATCTGGTGGGTCGAGTTCAGGGATGCTGCTAAACATCCTACACTGTGCCAGATGATGCCTCAGAACAGAATTATTCAACTTAAACATCAGTGCCGTTGTTGACATACTCTGCTTAACTCCTGCCCCTTCAGTGTCAGTGTTTCTCAGGTTCTGGACTAAGCTGTTCTCATTCTGTACTTCCCTGGGCAATCAGTCTTTCTCATGGCTTATTCACCTATGGCTTCTAAATGTACATGCCCATTAACCTCAGCCTCTTTCTCAGCTGAAAATCACCATGTACGGCTTTTATGGTATGATGGAATATACAAACCTGAACTCTTCCTTCACAGACCCCTACCCATCAAAGCCAGAACCTTTTGTCCCAAGTTCCTCTTTCCTCTTCCTGTCCCCTCTTTTTTTCAAATCCAGCCAGTCTCTTTTACCACTTTCAGTATCACATGGATATAGTTCTGCCTCTTCTCCATTATCACTGATCTTTAGTTCAGGGCACCATACTTTAATGCTTGGATTACTGCAGTTTTCTAACAGTCTCTGGGCCTTCCCTCTTGTCACATACCCTTTGCTACTGATATACTAGGCTATTTACTGGGTCAGAATGGGTTATTCTCTTGGGACCTAATACCACAGTACATATTTTATCAGTGGCCTTCAGTGCCCTTTCCCCCTTTGGTTAACTTACACTCATTGTAAAACCTGAGATGTCATTTGAAAGTTCCTGGTTCCCAGTACCTGTGCTACCATTTGTTTTTTAGATGTCTGTAATGGCTTCCTTATTTGTTTCCCTGGTTCTGTTCTTGCACCTCTACCAAGCTAGCAGAGTAATCTTCAAAAAATGTAACTGGGATTACGTTACTTCCTTGTTCAACTTCTTTTTTTAGTAGTTTCTCTAGGCCCTGCATGAACTGGCCCCTGCTAATTTTTCCAGCCATATTTCCCTCTGTTGCTCACTATACCCCAGCAACACTGGCCTTTTATTTTTATTTTAATTAATTAATTAATTAATTTTTTACAGAGACAGAGAGTCAGAGAGAGGGATAGACAGGGACAGACAGGAACGGAGAGATGAGAAGCATCTATCATTAGTTTTTCATTGCACATTGCGACACCTTAGTTGTTCATTGATTGCATTCTCATATGTGCCTTGACCACGGGCCTCAGCAGACTGAGTAACCCCTTGCTTGAGCCAGCGACCTTGGGTCCAAGCTGGTGAGCTTTTGCTCAAACCAGATGAGCCCGCGCTCAGGCTGGTGACCTCAGGGTCTTGAACCTGGGTTCTCGGCATCCCAGTCCGACGCTCTATCCACTGCGCCATTGCCTGGTCAGGCAACACTGGCCTTTTAAAGTATCCTCAGCACACCATTTGTTTCCTGCCTCATTGCACATATTTTTTCCTCTTCCTAGGACATTTTTGTTCCCTATTTTGTTTGTTTCTTTTTTTAATTAAGTGAGAGGCAGGGAGGCAGAAAGACAGATACCCACATGCACCCCAACTAGGTCCATCTTCCATCTGGCCCCCTACTGGACAATACTCTGCCCATTTGGGGCTGCTGCTCTGTTGCTTGACAACTGAACTAGCGCCTGAGGTGAGGTCATGGAGCCATCCTCAGTGCCTGGGCCCAACTTGCTCAAACCAAACCATGGCAGCAAGAGAGGAAGAGAGAGAGAGAGAATGAGAGAGAGGGGAAGGGTAGGGGGTAGAGAAGCAGATGGTCACTTCTGTGTACCCTGACTGGGAATTGAACCCAGGACTTCTACATGCCTGGCCGACACTCTACTACTGAGCCAACTGGCCAGGGCTTTTTTTTTTGGAGAGACAGGAAAGGAGTGGGGGAAATGAGAAGCATCAACTCATAGTTGCTTCCCTTTAGTTTTTTACTGATTGCTTCTCATACCTGCTTTGACCAAGGGGGCTCAAACCAAGCCAGTGACCCCTTGTTCAAGCCAGAAACTTTGGGATGCTTTCAACCCTGTGCTTAATCTGGCAAGACTGCACTCAAGCTGGTGACCTTGGGGTTTCAAAATGGGGCCTTCAGTGTCCTGGGCTCAATCCACTGCTCCACCACTGGTCAGGCATTCCCTGCTTTTTGCATGACCCTTTCTCCTTTCCTTTCTTCCTTCCTTCCCTCCCTCCCTCCCTCCCTCCCTTTGTTCCTTCCTACCTCCCTCCCTCCCTTTGTTCCATCCTTCCTTCTTCAAAGAGAGAGAGTCAGAGAGAAGGACAGATAGGAAGGGAGAGAGATGAGAACCATGAACTCTTCATTGCGGCACATTAGTTCATTGATTGCTCTCCCATATGTGCCTTGACCGGGGTGGTACAGCAGAGTGAGTGACCTCTTGCCCAAGCCAGTGATCTTGGCTTCAAGCCAGTGGGCTCAAGCCAGCAACCATGGGGTCATATCTATGATCCCACACTCAAACCAGTGACCCCATGCTCAAGCTGGGTGAGCCTGTGCTCAAGCCAGTGACTTTGGGGTTTCGAACCTGGGTCCTCCGTGGCCCAGTCCGACCCTCCATCCACTGTGCCACCACCTGGTCAGGCTTAACCTTCTTGTCATCTCTCCGGGAAATTCTTCCCTCAGCACCCTAAGTTGCAAGCCTCTCTTCATTTTTGGTTCACCCTCTTTATTTCCTTCATAATTATATAATGTCTGTCTTCCACACCAAATTGTAAAGTGTCCATGTAGCTCACCATCTCCTTGGGCTATAGTGTAATGCCTGACACTAGGGGCTTAAATTGAATTGTTGAATGATATGATCTAATGCCCTTGTGAAGTGCTGTATCAAGTTGTTGGGAAAGGCCAGAGTCAGTAAAGTGGTGAGGGTACAGAAGTCATCTTGAAGTCACTAAAAGTCAGGATTATAAGAGCCTTAATTTGTATCCTCCTCCCCAGAAATTCCTGAAGGATAGTGTTAATTCCTTCTAAATGACCTCTTCGGCCCTGGCCGGTTGGCTCAGCGGTAGAGCGTCGGCCTGGCGTGCGGGGGACCCGGGTTCGATTCCCCGCCAGGGCACATAGGAGAGGTGCCCATTTGCTTCTCCACCCCCCCCCTCCTTCCTCTCTGTCTCTCTCTTCCCCTCCCGCAGCCGGGGCTCCATTGGAGCGGGGATGGCCCGGGCGCTAGGGATGGCTCCTTGGCCTCTGCCCCAGGCGCTGGAGTGGCTCTGGTAGCGGCAGGGCAACGCCCCCTGGTGGGCAGAGCCTCGCCCCTGGTGGGCGTGCCGGGTGGATCCCGGTCGGGCGCATGCCGGAGTCTGACTGTCTCTCCCCATTTCCAGCTTCAGAAAAATACAAAAAAAAAATAAAAAAAAAATTAAATGACCTCTTCCAGGTTAATTAGTAGGCCATTGGGATTTCTCTGGGTTCCAATGAAGAGAATTTTATGACATACTCTGTGCTAATTTAACTGGTATTTTTTAAAAATAATTTCTTTTTTTATTTTTTACAGAGACAGAGAGTGAGTCTGAGAGAGGGATAGACAGGGACAGACAGACAGGAATGGAGAGAGATGAGAAGCATCAATCATTAGTTTTTCATTGCGCATTGCAACACTTTAGTTGTTGATTGATTGCTTTCTCATACGTGCCTTGACCATGGGCCTTCAGCAGACCGAGTAACCCCTTGCTGGAGCACGCCACCTTGGGTTCAAGCTGGTGGGCTTTTTGCTCAAACCAGATGAGCCCGCGCTCAAGCTGGCAACCTCGGGGTCTCGAACCTGGGTCCTCTGCATCCCAGTCCGACGCTCTATCCACTGTGCCACCGCCTGGTCAGGCTAACTGGTCATTTTTTTTAAATTTTTTTTTACTTTTTGCTTTCTCTTCTTTTTACTTATTTGTTATAATTTCAAAAGTAAGCCTGACCCGTGGTGGCGCAGTGGATAAAGTGTTGACCTGGAAATGCTAAGCTCGCCGGTTCGAAACCCTGGGCTTGCCTGGTCAAGGCACATATGGGAGTTGATGCTTCTGGCTCCTCCCCCCTTCTCTCTCTCTGTCTTTCTCTCCTCTGTCTCTCTCCTCTCTAAAAATGAATAAATAAAATAAAATAAAAAATTGAAAAAAAAAGAAAAAAAAAAGTAAAACGGAAGGTCTAATATTCGAAGGTAGAGGGAGTCCCTAGCGCAGGCAGGGATTCTGCAAATGCCAGGCTTGTAACCAAGGAGAAGGCAGAGAAGCCTCTGCTTTCTCATTGTTCCTCTGACAAAGCAGATCACCTCAGACTGATGAGACGTTTCTCATGTCAGAACATAAACCAGGTGATACTGTAAGTAACGGACAAGAGGAATTACCAATTTGTCAATCATATTGCCTGGTACATTTTTATACGGCTTTGGTTTGAGTAAATATAGTTGTAATCCATTTCTGTTGCTAAGCATCATATTTTTATTAGGCAAGGTACTTATTTGAAAAGGCAAACTAAGTCTGGGTCTTGTAGGGAAGTACCTGGAAAAAAAGGGACAGACTCTAAATGTCAATGGCTTGGGTCAGTTTGAGCTTCCAGAGTCGTGTGGTAGTTTTTTAAATCTACCTCACAAACGAGTCCAGGGAATGACCTGCTTTCATCTTGCAGCCTACTTTATTTTATTGCCATCTCTGTGTGTCTCATTTCACATATCTTTCCTGTCAGCTACAGAGAGGCTGAGCTACGGCTACGGCTGCTGAGCTGGGTCTATCTACAGTCATGTGGTGCAGGTGACAACAAAACAAACAGCTCACTCAGGTGAGCAAGCGCTCTCCAGAGCAGGGTGACCTGTGGTGGTGCAGTGGATAAAGCGTCGACCTGGAACACTGAGGTCGCCAGTCTGAAACCGTGAGCTTGCCCGGTCAAGGTACATATGGGAATTGATGCTTCCTGCTCCTCCTCTTACCCCCCAGTGACAGGAGAACAATCTGGCAGGAGAGCAATCTGGGAGAATCGTTAACTGGTAATTTTTGAATCAGTAAAGGGGTCAAAGGAATAAAGGAGAACTCACAGGGTTCACAGTTCACTGAAAATCCTAGGTATCAAATTTAGGACAAAATCTTTTTATTTTCTTTTTTTTAAGTGAGAGGAGTGGAGATAGTGAGACAGACTCTCCTACATGTGCTCCAACCAGGATCTACCTGGCAACCCCCCATCTTGGGCCATTGTTCAAATGGGTCAAGCTATTTTTAGTGCCTGAGGCTGACATACTCGGACCAACTGAGCTATCCTCAGTGCCTGTGGCCAGTGCTTGAAACAATCAAGCCACTGGCTGGAGGTAAAGAGGGAGAGAAGAGGGAGAGTGGGGGGAGAGAAGTAGATGGCAGTTTTTCCTGTGTGCCCTGACTGGGAATTGAACCTGGGACATCCATACACTAGGCCAGGGGTCCCCGAACTACGGCCCGCCGGCTGCATGTGGCCCCCTGAGGCCATTTATCCAGCCCCTGCCGCACTTCCGTAAGGGTCACCTCTTTCATTGGTGGTCAGTGAGAGGAGCACAGGATGTGAATGCAAAGCACGACATCGCTCACATACAGTACTACTTCCGGTGACGCAGGATGCACGCGTCACGGCTCCGGAAGCGTGTCATATCACTTGTTACGGCTAGCAGTGACAAATATGGAACCAGACATTGACCATCTCATTAGCCAAAAGCAGGCCCATAGTTCCCATTGAAATACTGGTCAGGCCCTGGCCGGTTGGCTCAGCGGTAGAGCGTCGGCCTAGCGTGCGGAGGACCCGGGTTCGATTCCCGGCCAGGGCACATAGGAGAAGCGCCCATTTGCTTCTCCACCCCTCCGCCGCGCTTTCCTCTCTGTCTCTCTCTTCCCCTCCCGCAGCCAAGGCTCCATAGGAGCAAAGATGGCCCGGGCGCTGGGCATGGCTCTGTGGCCTCTGCCTCAGGCGCTAGAGTGGCTCTGGTCGCAATATGGCGACGCCCAGGATGGGCAGAGCATCGCCCCCTGGGGGGCAGAGCACCGCCCCTGGTGGGCGTGCCAGGTGGATCCCGGTCGGGCGCATGCGGGAGTCTGTCTGACTGTCTATCCCCGTTTCCAGCTTCAGAAAAATGAAAAAAAAAAAAAAAAAAAAAAAATACTGGTCAGTTTGTTGATTTAAATTTACTTGTTCTTTATTTTAAATATTGTATTTGTTCCCGTTTTGTTTTTTTACTTTAAAATAAGATATGTGCAGGCCCTGGCGGGTTGGCTCAGCGGTAGAGCGTCGGCCTGGCGTGCGGGGGACCCAGGTTCGATTCCTGGCCAGGGCACATGGGAGAAGCGCCCATTTGCTTCTCCACCCCCACCCCCTCCTTCCTCTCTGTCTCTCTCTTCCCCTCCCGCAGCCAAGGCTCCATGGGAGCAAAGATGGCCCGGGCGCTGGGGATGGCTCCTTGGCCTCTGCCCCAGGCGCTAGAGTGGCTCTGGTCGCGGCAGAGAGACCCCCCGGAGGGGCAGAGCATCGCCCCCTGGTGGGCAGAGCGTTGCCCCTGGTGGGCGTGCCGGGTGGATCCCGGTCGGGTGCATGTGGGAGTCTGTCTGACTGTCTCTCCCCGTTTCCAGCTTCAGAAAAAATACAAAAAAAAAAAAAAAAAAAAGGTATGTGCAGTGTGCATTGGGATTTGTTCATAGTTTCTTTTTTTATAGTCCAGCCCTCCAACAGTCTGAGGGACAGTGAACTGGCCCCCTGTGTAAAAAGTTTGGGGACCCCTGCACTAGGCCAATGCTCTATCTACTGAGCAAACTGGCTAGGGCCAAATTCTTTAATTTAGTATTAGCGTAGTATTGTTAGCATAAGGGAAAATAATGGTTCATGTGTTTTTTGCTAGCAATATGATTGCATTTATAAAACTGATTCTCTAAAAAGTTTTCCCTTTCAGATGCACAATTTTCCAGACAAAAGGATTAAGGCTGGTTCTCAGATTCCTGGGATGGAAGTTTAATAGCCGGAAAGAGCAGAAATAATGACTGGCACATACGTGGTCTGACAAACAATTTGTATGCAGTTTCAGAGAATTGTCTGGGTGTTGTGGTTTGATTCGTTTTGGGATTCTGATTATTTACAGGGGCAATGGGATAGAATAGTTGATTCAGGGCTTGTTTCAGGAAATCTAACACTTATGGTGGCTGTAAGCATAGAAAAAAATGTTAAGTAGCCTGACCAGGCGGTGGTGCAGTGGATAGAGCATCGGACTGGGATATGGAAGGACCCAGGTTCGAGACCCCGACCGAGCTCACCAGCTTGGACCTAAGGTCGCTGGCTCGAGCAAGGGGTTACTCGGTCTGCTGAAGGCCCGTTGTCAAAGCACATATAAGAAAGCAATCAATGAACAACTAAGGAGTCCCAACGAAAAACTAATGATTGATGCTCCTTATCTCTCTCCGTTCCCGTCTGTCCCTATCTATCCCTCTCTCTGTAAAAAATAAATTAAAAAAAATGTTAAGTAGTTCTCTAATTTGGAGTCTATAATGCTTTAGTAATAGGACTAGAAGAATTTTACCTTTATACTTTCCAATTAAAAACAGGTATCCTAAGCCATTGATATAAAATGGATGAACTGAAATACTTGGGAAGTTGGAAATTTGGTTAATGAATTTGGTTAATGAATTTCCCTGTTGACCCATTCAATGACTAGAAAAGCTTTGGAACTTTTTAAAAAATTGATTTTAGAAAGACAGAAGGGGGCAGAGAGAGAGAGAGAGAGAGAGAGAGAAACAGTCATTTGTTGTTCCACTTAGTTGTGCATTTACTGGTCACTTCCTGTATGTGCCCTGACCAGGGATTGAACCTGCCACCTTGGTGTTTTGGGACAATGCTCTGACTCAGTAACCAGCCAGGGCCTTCAACTCTTTTTTTTTTTTTTTTTTTTTTAAATTTTTTTAATTTTATTTATTCATTTTTTAGAAAGGAGAGAGAGAGGGAGGGAGAGAGAAAGAAGAGAGAGAGAGAGACAGAGAGAGAGAAGGGGGAGGAGCAGGAAGCATCAACTCCCATATGTGCCTTGACCAGGCAAGCCCAGAGTTTTGAACCGGCGACCTCAGCATTTCCAGGTCGACGCTTTATCCACTGCGCCACCACAGGTCAGGCTCAACTCTTGTTAAAGTTTCTAATATGTACCACCCACTCTTCTGCCTCAGAAAGTTGATATTACTTCATTTGTTATGGCTGAAGATCTCTTGCAGTTTCCCAGGGTCATGAGCCATCACTTGTTAATTCTTTTTTATTTTGGATGTAGATAGTATAAAAAATTCTGTTAAATATATTCTAATTATGAACTTGAAGGGAGGGACAAGGTTTCATTCATTTTTATTACTGGCTTATAGCAGGTACTAGTGAATATCTATTGAAAATAAATTAAAATTGGGTTTTGATTTGTTAAATGCAGAAAAATGAAAGCACAATTTTTTTTTTTTTTTATTTAGGGGGAGGAGACAGGCAGGAAGGGAGAGAGATGAGAAGTATCAACTTATTGTGGCACTTTAGTTGTTCATTGCTTTCTCATATGTGCCTTGATGGTTGGGGGGCTCCAGCTGAGCCAGTGACCTTGGGCTGCAAGCCAGAGACTTTTGGGCTCAATGTCTATGATCCTATGCTTAAGCCGGCGACCCTGCACTAGCCAGATGAGCCTGCGCTCAAGCTGGCAGCCTCGAGGTTTTGAACCTGGGTCCTCAGTGTCCCAGGCTGACAACTCTATCTATTGCACCACCGTCAGGCGAAAACACATTAACTTCAGGTCCATATATAGTTTACTGAGAACTATAAAAAATGACTCAGAATTATTCTACTTGTAAGATTATAACTTAAGCTTTGGCATATTAATTTGTCTTTCCTTCTCTTTCTCTCCCCAGGCCCCAATATACATGTATAATGCTGTCCCATGCTCCCACCCCCATTATCCTTGCTCCTTTGCTAAAATCTCCCACTTCACTGAGAATAGTCAGACTCCACACAGCCCCTACTCCAGACTTGACTCTCACTTGTTACATGCCTGGGGAACTGCTCTGGTGGGTTTTTGGCTGGCCTTTGCCTCTAGCACTTTATTTTCCAGTGCTAATGGAAGTAACTGTAGAATTTTTACAAAGAGTAGTTCATGTTAGTTTATATTTACTATCAAGGAAAAACTGCACCTTTAGAAACATTCAGTAGAAAACAATTCTAAATTAAATGTCCAATAACAAGGAAATGGATGAGTTATTGCTTGAGAACACTCTGATGCACTGAAAGTCATGCTTATGAAAAACCATTAACATTAAGTGTAAAAAAGAAATTACCCAAGTGTAAATAATGGTTATTTCCGGATAACTGAACCAAGAGTGAATAAAAGATTATATTTAAGCTAGGTTAATGAAAGATAGAACTATTGGTAAGATACCAGCATATCCTGTCAAAGTATTTTTAAGATAATGTAGTCAATAAAAACCTCAACTAAAAATCTGAAGTAATCAAGTATTAGTCAAATTGGCAGAAAAGCGTTTTTCTGATTAGTGTAGATCTCAGTTTAACATAGCAGTAACTGATACTGTCTTTCTGGTTTTCCGTATGGACCAGTCATTAGCTTGGCTGAAAGCACACAAATTTCTTTTGTGTGCTATGATCATGATGTGGTGCTAAATGTGATAATCACAACGTTCGCAGCCTCACACCTATGGAAACCTTTGGCTCTCTTTCACCTCACTGCAATCTGGAGTCATTAATAGGTTACTTATTGGAGACATAACCTAAGTACCAGCCTTGAAACAGGAGGTACAGGCACTTGGCACAAAGGCTGCCTATGATTGCTATTAGATGGTACAGTAGATGGAGAATTTCAAGTTGTTTTTGGAAGGTCAAGTCAGGAGGACTCCTTCAGTTATCCTTGTCCTAAGGGTGACTGCTGGATTACTGTTGCCTCCAGAGCCACTTGGTAAACATCTGCTTGGGATCTTCTGCATCCCTAACAGTCTGCCAGGTGCTGGGATTACAAAATGAATAAAACAAAGGTTCTTTGTCCTGGAGGAACCCATGTTCTGATGGAAAGACAAATAGCTCCATTCCCCCCCCCCCCCCCCAGTAATTATATGCCAGACACTGTTAGATATATTTTATACATTATCTCTCATTCTCAGTACAGACCCACTGTTCATGCAATGGGTATTTACTGCGCCTACTGTATGATGCCATGTTCTGTGCCCTGGGAACGAAGGGAACAGGGAGGTAATGGAATGCTAATGCTCCAAATGATTAAATTCTAATTCAGGGATGTTATGCCATTATAGTCTAGATCACAGAAGTGGTAGTTGTAACAGCCATTGTTTATTGATTAAATAGGCACTATGCCTAAGGGCATGATATAAAGATATTATATACAGGGTGGGGCAAAAGTATGTTTATAGTTATATGTGAAAGTTTATTCTTGTGTTATATATTTATTAATTACTGTATTATTTTCCATGTGAACAACTGCAAACCTGCTTTTGCTCCACCCTGCATATTGTGTTATTTAACCTTGAGGCAGCTCAGTATGACAGGTGGTATCCTCACTGTCATATAGAGGATGCTGAGGCTTGGATGCCTGGGATTACATAGCCAGTAAGTGACAGGGCAAGGATCTGAATTTATTAAGTTTGTCTAATTCCCAATTCTGTGCCATTAACCATGATGTTATATTGCATCTCTTCTCAAGCAGGGGGTAGTAATAGATACTATTTATCAGGTATCTACTATGTGCCAGGTGTTTATATATATTATCTTAAGAGTCTCACAGTCACCTAGGAAGGTAGTTGCTGGTGTCTTCTGAAACTGAGCCTTGGGCGTCGGATAACCTGCCCAGCTGGTGAGTGGTAGTCAGAACCAGATCTGTCCAGCTCCTAAGCCTCTGCTTTTTCCATGGTACTACAATCCTCCCTTTCTAATATTTAAGTCGGTAATTTCTGTCTGACAGATTCATCCTGATTTATTTGTAATTCCTCTTATGATGAAGTCGTAGGTGGTTTAGTCCTGGTGTTCTGGTTCTTGGTGGTGCTTTTGAACTGTGTCAGTCAGCTATTAACTGTAAACAGGCCTTTTCCTTTGTTGACATTAGGGCTCACTCTACAGGCTGTGGCTTTGTAAAGCTGCTCTCCCCTCAGGACCTCATCACCTACACATACCTTGTGTAGGCCTTATCTTATCTCCCACAACATGAGAAGAGGGGTGTCCGGCAGAAGCATCTCATATACACTGATCGCATTTCACTACAGCTGGTTTCTACATCTCCTCCTGTGACCCCTCACCTGTACTTCTGTCTGCATCCCTTGGCTTCCCCTCTCTCTCCTCTCCACACACTGGCACCTTCTCTGAGCACTACCATACCTAGAAAAAACTTTTGCTTGTGCCAATTATTTATTCTCTTAAGATGCCATCAGTTTCTCTTCCTTTTAGATCAACTTTAAGTGTTTAAGCCTGCTATCCTTACTGTATCTCTCCTTTAAAGCAGATCACAAAACACTATATAGTGTAAATTAAATTTATTTAAAATAAATTACTTATCTGTTTGCATAGTATTGTCTAGAAGGGCCTGACCAGGTGGTGGCGCAGTGGATAGAGCGTCGGACTGGGACGCAGAGGACCTGAATTCGAGACCCCAAGGTTGCCAGCTTGAGCACAGGCTCATCTGGTTTGAGCAAGGCTCACCAGCTTGGACCCAAGGTCGCTGGCTCCAGCAAGGGGTTACTCAGTCTGCTGAAGGCCCGCGGTCAAGGCACATATGAGAAAACAATCAGTGAACAACTAAGGTGTCGCAACGAAAAACTAACGGTTGATGCTTCTCATCTCTCTCAGTTCCTGTCTGTCTGTCCTGGTCTATCCCTCTCTGACCTTCTGTCTCTGTAAAACAAAACAAAAAACAAAAAAACCCTGGGCTTGCCTGGTCAAGGCACATATGAGAAGCAACTACTATGAGTCAATGCTTCCTGCTTCTCCTCTCTTTCTTTCTCTCCTCTCTCTCTCTCAAAAAAAAAGAAATGTCTAGAAGGATATTCTCCTAAATGATCAGACACGCTGTCTCTGAGTGGTGGATTTTAGGTGAAGATTTTGTTGATCACTATCTTCTAACTCTTCTGCAGTGAATACATATTACCTATGTAAACAAATAAAGGAGAATAACTTTTTTTCTGTTTATTAAAGCAATACATGTTCATTCAATTACCTTAATAAATGATAAAACAGTGTAGAAAATCAAATAACTTGTTCCCACAGCCTAGAGTTAACCACTGTTAATATTTTGGAGCCTTTTAGCTTGTGTATGCAGATAATACATTTTTAATATTGAGATTATATCACAATTTTGTAAACCTGACTTCTCCATGTTATGCTTGGGCAAAAGCACAATATTTAAATGTCTGCATGACATTTAGATACCATGACTTATTTAACCATTTTATTACTATACATTTATGTTGTTTTGACTTTTTAAATTTTAGAATTACCTGTGACCAATGCCAATTTTTTGGATGAACAATTTCTATCCAAATTTCTTATTATTTATCATAGACACCCAGAATTAGAAATCGTACTTAATGGGTCTAATTTCAGACTGTTGTTACATATCGTCAAATTACATTCCAGAGAGCTTGGGCCAGTTTGCAATGTGTGAAAGCACCTGTCGTACTGCCGTAAGCCTGGAGCGAAGTGTCACTGCAATGCTTCCTCTATGAGACACCAGTGAAGACACTTTATTTTAATTGCATTGTCTGTTTTCCCTGTCTGTGTTAATCAATATCCCATATTGCTTAGTATACAGTATGAATGCAAATACTTGTTGAATTAATACTATCTTTTAAAAATTGCTGCTAATTCAATAAGCTAAAACATTTTTGGCTTTTGTGGGTTTCTTTGTGACAGAGACAGACAGGGACAGACAGAGAGGGAGAGAGATGAGAAGCATCAATTCTTCATTGCGGCATCTTAGTTTATTGATTGCTTCTTCATTGATTGCTTTCTCATATGTGCCTTGACGGGGGGCGGGGGGGGAGGCTACAGCAGAGTGAGCGACCTCTTGCTCAATCAAGCCAGTGACCTTGGGCTCAAGCCAGCGACCATGGTGTCATGTCTATGATCCCATGCTCAAGTCAGCAACCCTGCGCTCAAGCTGGTGAGCCCGCGCTCAAGCTGGTGACTTTGGGGTTTCGAACCTGGGTCCTCCATGTCCTAGTCTGACACTCTACTTCGCCACCACCTGATCAGGCACCTTTTGTATTTTTAAAAAGTTTTATTTAAGTATAATTTACATATCATAGAATTCAGCGATCGTGTTGAAAGTGTTGTAGTAAATTTAAAAAATTGTTCAACCATTACCACAACCCAATTTTAGAGCACTTTCATCTTGGCATCTGCCTGTCCTCTCCCCGGCTCCTGTCTGCATTCACTCTTCTCTCTCATTCCTAAACTAGGCGACCTCTGATCTGCCGTTGGCTCTATAATTTTGCCTTTTCTAGAAACTGCATAAAAATGGAATCATATAACATATAGTTTTTAGTATCTGGCTTCTTTCATGTAGAATATTATTTTTGAGGGATTCATCCATGTTGCTCCATGTATTAGTTCTTTTATTTATTGAGATATAACTGACATACAAAACTGCTCATAGTTAAAGTATATCATTAATAAATTTTGACTTTAATATACACTTTAAAAGGATCACATCAGGGCTCTGGCCGGTTGGCTCAGTGGTAGGGTGTCGGGCCCGGCGTGTGGAAGTCCGAGGTTCAATTCCTGGTCAGGGCACACAGAAGCGCCCATCTGCTTTTGCACTCTTCCCCCTCTCCTTCCTCTCTGTCTCTCTGTCTCCTCCCACAGCTGGGGCTCCATTGGAGCAAAGTTGGCCCTGGGCACTGAGGACGGCTCCATGGTCTCCACCTTAGGCGCTAGAAAGGCTCTGGCTGCAATGGAGCATCGCCCCAGATGGGCAGAGCATTGCCCCCTGGTGGGCATGCCGGGTGGATACTGGTCGGGCGCATGAGGGAGTCTGACTGCCTCCCCGCTTCTAACTTCGGAAAAATACACACACACACACAAAAAAAAAAGAAAGAAAAAGCATCACATCAAGATCATGAAAATACTCACCTCTCCCTCACCTAAGTTTCCTCATGCCGCTTTATAATCACTCTTTCCCCTATAGTTAACCACTGATTTACTTTTTGTCATTACCATTAATACTTGCACGTGGGTTTGAACTGGGCAGGTCCACCTGTACACAGGTTTTTTCAACAAATGTACAGTTGGCCCGCCACAGCCCTGGTTTCATGTACATAGATTCAACCATCAGTGGATATGGAGGGCTATCTGTATGCATTGTTCTATGCAATTTTGCATAAGGGATTTGAGCTTCTGAGGATGTTGGTATCTGTGAGTGGCTGTGTCCTGAAACCTACCTCTCATGGATACTGAGGGACAACTGTAGCTGATTTTTGGGAATCAAAAGTTGTATGTGGATTTTCGACTGTGAAGGGGGTTGGTGCCCCTAACCTCTGATTCAAGGGTCAATGGCAGAGATTGGTTTGCATTTCCTAGAATTTTATATAAATGGAATCATATAAAAATGGAATATACATTTTGTCTAGTTTCTTTCACCTCGCTTAATTATTCTGAGACTCACTCATGTATTTATCAATAGTTCATTCCGTTTTTCTTGCTTAGTAGCATTCCATTATATAGATATACTTAGTCTATTTTATTAGTTCACCAGTTTGGTGGATATTTACTACTATAAACATACACGTACAAGTCTTTGGGCAAATGTTTCTTCTGGGTAGATTCCTAGGAGTGCAATTTTTGATTCATGTAAGTGTATGCCAAGCTTTTCTAAAGAGGCTATATAATTTAACATCCCCATCAGTCCAATGTATGAGGCTTCCAGCTTCACATCACTGCCAATTAGTTGATTTTAGTTGTTCTCATAGCTGTGTAGTGCTCACTGTGGATTTAATTTGCATCTTCTAATGACTAACGATTTACAGGGTCTTTTCATATACCCATTTGCTGTTTGTACCTGTAATTTAGTTAAATTTTTTTCTTATTAAAATTTTTTTTCTTTTTTCCCAACTGAGAGGAGGAGAGATACAGAGACAGACTCCAGCATTCACCCCAACCAGGATCCACCCTGCAACCCCCCTCTGAGGCCATGCTTGCAACTGAGCTAATTTTAGCACCTGAGGTGGAGGCTCGGTGGAGCCATCCTCAGTGCCTGGGGCCAACACATTTGAACTGATCAAGCCATGGCAGCAGGGAGAGAGAGAGAGAGAGAAAGAGAGAGAGAGAGAGGGAGGGAGAGGGAGAAGGAGGGAGGGAGAGGGAGAGAAAAGAGGGAGGGGAGGGGTGGAGAAGCACATGGTTATTTCTCCTGTGTGCCCTGACCAGGGATTGAACCTGGGACATCCACATGCCAGGCCGATGCTTTACTACTGAGCCAACTGACCAGGGCTTAGTTAACTATTCAAATCTTTTGTCAGTTAAAAAAATTAGGTTATTAGTATTTAAAATTTTTTTATTTATTGATTTTAGAGAGAGGGAGGGAGAAAGAGAAAAATTGATTTGTTGTTCTACTTGATTATACATTCATAGGCTGATTCTTGTATGTGCTGTGATCAGGAATCAAACTTGAAACCTTGCTGTATCGGGAAGATGCTCTAACCAACTGAGCTACTCAGCCTGGGCCAGGTTATTAAGTCTTTTTATTATTGAGCTATTAGAGTTCCTGTATGTACCCTGACTGGGGATTGAACTGGCAACCTCTGCGCTTTGGGACGATGCTCTAACCAAATGAGCTATCCGGCCAGGGAGTTTTCATTTTTCTTAAGGGTGTCTTTAAACTTTGAAGGCAGCCAAGTTTTTGATATTTTTTATTGCTCTTGTGGAACCCCAGGTCACAAAGATCCTTTTCTGTTTTTTTTTTTTTGTTTTGTTTTGTTTTTAATTTTTTTTTTCTTTTTCATTTTTCTGAAGCTGGAAACGGGGAGAGACAGTCAGACAGACTCCCGCATGCGCCCGACCGGGATCCACCCGGCACGCCCACCAGGGGCGATGCTCTGCCCATCCTGGGCGTCGCCATGTTGCGACCAGAGCCACTCTAGCGCCTGGGGCAGAGGCCACAGAGCCATCCCCAGCGCCCGGGCCATCTTTGCTCCAATGGAGCCTTGGCTGCGGGAGGGGAAGAGAGAGACAGTGAGGAAAGCGCGGCGGAGGGGTGGAGAAGCAAATGGGCGCTTCTCCTGTGTGCCCTGGCCGGGAATCGAACCCAGGTCCTCCGCACGCTAGGCCGACGCTCTACCGCTGAGCCAACCGGCCAGGGCGATCCTTTTCTGTTTTATTCTTCAGCTCTTACATTTAGGGCTCTTATTCATTTTGAGTTAATTATTTTTATATGTCGTATGAAGTACATTGAAAAGGCTATCCTTTCTCCCTTGTTTGAAATTGGCCATATGTATGAGGGTGTGTTTATAGAGTGTTTCATTAATCTATGTCTATACTTGTATACTCAGACATGTGTATACAAGACTACAATGTCTTGATGATTGTTTGCTTTATAGTAAGTTTAAAATCAAGCAGTTTAAATCTTTCAACTTTGTTTTTTTTTTTTTAAAAAGTGTTTGGCTATTCTAGGTTATTTGCATTTCTGTATATATTTTTGGATCAATCTTCCAATTTCTACAAAAAAGCCTGCTGGGATTTTGATAGGGAATGTGTCAAATCTGTATAGCAGGCCCAAATCTGTATAGCAGGCTCAGTGGATAGAGTGTTGGCCTAGCATATGGATGTCTGAGTTCGATTCCCAGTCAGGGCACACAGGAGAAGTGATGATCTGCTTCTCTCCCCTTCCTTCCTCTCCCTCTTCTCCTCCCACAGCCATTGGCTGGATTCGTTCAAATGCAACCCTGGGTACGAAGGATAGCTCAGTTGGTCTGAGCACATTAGCCCCAGGTGCTAAAAATAGCTCAGTACTCAAGCATTGGTCCCAGCTGGGGTTGCCAGGTGGATCCTGGTCAGGACACATGTGGGGGTCTGTCTCACTATCTCCTCTCCTCTCACGTAAAAAAAATTGTAGATCAATTTGGAGGGAACTGACATTTAAACAGTACTGAACTTTTCTAATCCTATCTATGTAGGTCTTTTAAAAAATTTCTCTAAGCATTTTTTTGCAGTTTTCAGTGTGCAGGTACAGTCATCCCTTGCCATATCACGGTTCACTTTTCGTGGTTTCACTGTATCGCGGATTTTTAAATTGTATATATCTAATTTTGTATTGCAGATTTTCTGCTATATTGCGGGATTTTGTGGTATATAGGTATTTTATATATTATTTTATTTTTGCAGTAAAGTAAGCATTTTCTAGCCTAAAAAAATGAAAACTATAAAAATATTAATTAAAACATTAAAAGAATATTAAATCAAAATAAAGCCTTGAAAAAAAAATAAAGCCTTGAAAAATATATAAATAATAAAATAAATAGAAGGTCGCTACTTCATGAATTTTCACCTATTGTGGGGGGCTCTGGAACCTAACCCCACAATAGACGAGGGATTTCTGTATTATAGTTCTTTTGTTATATTTATTCCTAATTATTTTATTCTTTTTGATGCTATTATGTATAGAATTATTATTATTTTTTAATGATTTTTTTCTATTATTTATTTATTTATTTAATTTTTTACAGAGACAGAGAGTGAGTCAGAGAGAGGGATAGACAAGGACAGACAGACAGGAACGGAGAGAGATGAGAAGCATCAATCATTAGTTTTTCATTGCGCGTTGCAACACCTTAGTTGTTCATTGATATCTTTCTCATATGTGCCTTGACCGCGGGCCTTCAGCAGACCAAGTAACCCCTTGCTGGAGCCAGCGACCTTGGGTTTCAAGCTGGTGGGCTTTTGCTCAAACCAGATGAGCCCGCGCTCAAGCTGGCGACCTCAGGGTCTTGAACCTGGGTCCTCTACATCCCAGTCCGACGCTCTATCCACTGCGCCATCGCCTGGTCAGGCTAGAATTATTTTTTTATTTGAATTTTACTTTGATTTTTCATTGCATTATATGGAAACACAACATTAAGCTTGTATTGTGAGACTTTCCTAACTCACATGCCAGTTCTGATAGCTTTTTCCCCCACCAATGTCACTTTCATTGTAGTTTTCATTTGCACTTTTTAAATGATAAATGATAATTATATTATTTTTCATGTATTTATGGACTATTAAATTATTTTTTGTGATTGTCCATTTTTCTTCTCAGGGTTTTGGGTGTCTTTTTTTCTCAATTTTTAAGAGTTCATCGCTGTCTTTTTGGGTTTTTTTTTTATTCATTTTAGAAAGATGAGAGAGAGGGTGGGGGGAGAGAGAGAATGTGGGAGGAGCAGGAAGCATTGACTCCCATGTGTGCCTTGACCAGGCAAGCCCAGGGTTTCAAATCAGCAACCTCAGTATTCTAGGTCAATGCTTTATCCACTGCGCTACCACAGGCCAGGCCCAATTCTGATAGCTTTTATGTAGATTTCTTAGTATTTTTTCTTAAAGTTTACACAATCTATGAATAGTTTTACTTCTCGCTTTCCAAACTGAATATGTTTATAATGTCTTTCCTGTCTTACTTCACTGGATAGGACCTTCATTACAATGTTGAGTAGAAATGGTGAGGAATAGAAACATTCTTGCCTTGTTCCTGATCTTAGAGGGAAGGCAGTCAGATTTTCACCAGAAGTATAATGTTAACTATAAATGCTGTTTGTTTTTTTTAAAAAAAATAAGGTTAAGGAAGTTCCTTTCTATCTTTACTTGGGTGAGAGTTACTGTGAATGGATGTTTGCTTTTTTCAAATGCTCTTTTTGTGTATATGGAGATGATTGTCTTTTTCTGTCCCTTATTCTAATTATGGTCTAATTATGGTCATTAATAGATTTGTGGATGTTAAGCCAGACTTCCATTCCTGGGATAATCCCGACATGGGTGGACAATCTTTTTAATATGTTGCTGGATTTGACATGCTAATATATATATATGTTTTGTATTTTTCTGAAGCTGGAAACAGGGAGAGACAGTCAGACAGACTCCCGCATGCGCCTGGCCGGGCCCGGCACACCCACCAGGGGCGACGCTCTGCCCACCAGGGGGCGATGCTCTGCCCCTTCGGGGCGTCGCTCTGCCGTGACCAGAGCCACTCTAGCGCCTGGGGCAGAGGCCAAGGAGCCATCCTCAGCGCCCGGGCCATCTTTGCTCCAATGGAGCCTTGGCTGCGGGAGGGGAAGAGAGAGACAGAGAGGAAGGGGGGGGGTGGAGAAGCAAATGGGCGCTTCTCCCATATGCCCTGGCCGGGAATCGAACCCGGGTCCCCCGCACGCCAGGCCGACGCTCTACCGCTGAGCCAACCGGCCAGGGCCGACATGCTAATATTTTATAAGAAATTTTATATTGGTATTTACAAGGGATATTGGTTTGTAGTTTTCATTTCTTATGATGTTTTTGTCTGGCTTTAGTATCAGGGTAGCATTGGTGTTATAAAATGAGTTTGAAAGTGTTTCTATTATTATTTTCTGAAAGTATTTGTGAAAGATTGGCATTACTTTTTTCCCCCTTAAATATTTGACAGTTTAACATAAAACCATCTGTATTTGAATCTTTCTTTTGAGGTAGACTTAATAACTAATTTACTATCTTTATGTGATATAGTCTATTCTGATTTTCCTTATTTTCTTGAGTCAGTTTTGGTAATTTGAGCATTTCTAGAGTTTTGTCCCATTTCATCTAAGGTGTAAACTTTGTTGGGATAAAGTTTGTTCATAATATTCCTTTAAAATTGTTTTAAGTTCTATAGTGTTGATAGTAATGTCTGCTTCATTACTGATTTTGTTAATTTATATATACTTTTTCTTTATTTGGTCTAGTTAGATCTACCTTTAAAAAATTCTTTCCAAAGAACCAACTTTTGGTTCCATCAATCATAATGTTTTCCTATTTCCTGTTTAATGGGTTTCTACTCTGATCTTTATTATTTCCTTCTTTCTACTTATGTTGGGTCTGGTTTGCTTTTCCTTTCTCTAGTTTCTTAAGGTGGAAGCTTATATTACTGATGTTATACCTTGTAGAGCAATGAATATTCCTCTTAACACTACTTTAACAGCACTGCACACATTTTTGTATTTTCTTTTATTTTCATATGTTTCAAGAAAATTTTAAATATCTTTGTGGTTTCTTCTTTGACTCATATGTCTTTAGAAGTGTGCTATTTAATTTCCAAATATTTTGGGGTTTTCAGATTATTCTTTTTTTTTTATGACAGAGAGAGGGACAGATAGGGACAGACAGGCAGGAAAGGAGAGAGATGAGAAGCATAAATTCTCTGTTGTGGCACCTTCGTTGTTCATTCAAGTCTCGTATGTGCCTTGACCAGGGGGCTACAGCAGACTGAGTGACCCCTTGCTCAAGCCAGTGACCTTGGGCTCAAGCTGGTGAGCCTTGCTCAAACCAGATTAACTCGCACTCAAGCGGTGACCTCGGTGACTCCAACCTGGGTCCTCTGCGTCCCAGTCCAACGCTCTATCCACCGCGCCACCGCTTGGTCAGGCTCAGATTTCTTTCAGTTATTGATTTCTGATTTATTTCTATTATGAAATAAATATGACCATAATAGAAATAAAGAATACTGTATACTGTATAAAGCAGGGGTCCCCAAACTATGGCCCGTGGGCCGCATGCGGCCCCCTGAGGCCATTTATCTGGCCCCCGCCGCACTTTTGGAAGGGGCACCTCTTTCATTGGTGGTCAGTGAGAGGAGCATAGTTCCCATTGAAATACTGAACAGTTTGTTGATTTAAATTTACTTGTTTTTTTATTTTAAATATTGTATTTGTTCCTGTTTTGTTTTTTTACTTTAAAATAAGATATGTGCAGTGTGCATAGGGATTTGTTCATAGTTTTTTTTATAGTCCGGCCCTCTAACAGTCTGAGGGACAGTGAACTGGCCCCCTGTGTAAAAAGTTTGGGGACCCCTGATATAAAGTATACAGTAACATACTTTATATTATAGTAATCCATTTTAACTTATTGAACTTGTTTTATTCACCTAATATATGGTCTGTCCTAAGGCAGTTCCATCTGTACTTGAAGAACATTTATATTTTCCTGTTGTTGTTTTTTTTAAGCAAGGGAGACATACAGACAGGCAGACAAACAGAAAGGGACAGATATGAGAAGTATCAACTCATAGTTGTGGCACCTTAGTAATTCATTGATTGCTTTCTCATGTGTGCCTTGACCAGGGGGCTCTAGCTGAGCCAGCGACCTTTGGGCTCAAGCCAGCAACCATGGGGTCATGTCTCTGATCCCCCACTCAAGCCGGTGACTCCATGCTCAAGCTGGTGTGCCCGCACTCAAGTTGGTGACCTTGGGGTTTTGAGCATGGGTCCTCAGTGTTCCAAGCTGATGATCTATCCACTGGGCCACTGCCTGATCAGGCTTTTTCTGTTGTTTTATTGTGTGTTCTCTCCATATTGATAGATCAAATGTTGACTGTGTTGTTCAAGTCTTTTGTATCCTTACTATCTCTAGTTCTGTCAATAACTGAAAAAGAAGTGTTGAAATCTCCAACTATAACTGTTCAACTGTGACTATTTTTGTTTCATGTAATTTGGACCTTTGTTAGGTACAAATACAGTTAAAACTATTATATCTGGCTATTACATTTTAACTGTTGGTGAAGTAGAAATATTAATGTTTATTTCCTCGGTGAAATTTCTTTCTTTTGACTGTTTCAGAATTGGTCAAATTACTATGGCTTTAAAGTAAATCTATAGTAACCCAATCATACCTTTATCTCTTTTAAAAAAATCATTGCTATTCTTGTGTATTTATTGCTCAATGTGATTTTTAGAATTAGCTTTTCAAGTTCCACAACATACTTGGGGGGGATTACATCAAATTAATAAATTATTTTTTAAATTGATTTGAGAGAGAGAGAGGCAGGAAGGGAGAGAGGAAGGAGAGAGACGAGAAGCATCAACTTGTAGTTGCTTCACTTTAGTTCATTGATCGCTTCTCATATGTGCCTTGACCTGCGGGGCTTAAGCCAAGCTAGTGACCTCATACTCAAGCTGGTGATCCTGGGGGATTTCAAATGGGGGAACTCAGCATCTTGGGTTGATGCTCTATCCACTGCGTCACTATTGGTCAGGCTCAAATTACTTGTTTAACATGGCAAAGGGTATATATATATATTTTTTCCCCTTTTCTTTTTTGTTAATTTATTGTGTTTAATAGATTCTAGTGTCCACCCGAATATATCCTCCCCTCCCTCATGTTCCCCAATACATCCCCCCTTGTCCCCCTCCCAGTAACACCCTCCTCTGTCCCTCCAGGATTTGCTTTTCTGCTGTCATCCCATCCTATCAGCCTATCATCCCCTTTCCCTCTGTCCGCTTTCCTTCTGGATCCTTTGATCCCGCCTCTGTCTCTATTCCACTCCTCAGTTCATATTGTTTGTTGGATTCCTCAGATGAGTGAGGTCATATGATATTTTTCTTTCTCTGCCTGGCTTATTTCACTTGACATAATAAGTTTCCAGGTCCATCTATGTTGTTGCAAAAAATAATATTTCTTTCTTTTTCATGGCTCCATAGTATTCCATTATATATATGCATCCCTGCTTTTTAATCCACTCGGCCACTGATGGGCACTTGGGCTGTTTCCAGATCTTCGCTATTGTGAACAATGCTGCCATATACATGGGGGTGCATTTCTCCTTTTGACTTGTTGATGTGTTCTTGGGATATATTCCTAAAAGTGGGATGGCTGGGTCAAAAGGCAGTTTGATTTTTAATTTCTTGAGGAATCTTCATACTGTTTTCCACAGTGGCTGCACCAGTCTACATTCCCACCAGCAGTGCAGGAGGGTTCCCTTTTCTCCACATCCTCGCCAGCACTTATTCTGTGTTGTTTTGTTGATGAGCGCCATTCTGACTGGTGTGAGGTGATATCTCATTGTGGTTTTAATTTGCATTTCTCTAATGATTAGTGATGTTGAGCATTTTTTCATATGCCTAATTGGCCATCTGTATGTCCTCTTTGGAGAAGTGTCTGTTCATTTCTTTTGCCCATTTTTTGATTGGATTGTTTGTCTTCCTGGTGTTGAGTTTTACAAGTTCTTTATAAATTTTGGTTATTAACCCCTTATCAGACATATTGTCAAATATGTTCTCCCATTGTGTGGTTTGCCCTTTTATTTTGTTCATATTGTCTTTAGCTGTGCAGAAGCTTTTTACTTTGATACAGTCCCATTTCTTTATCCTGTCCTTTATTTTCCTTGCACATGGAGATACATCAGCAAATATATTGCTGTGAGTGATGTCAGAGAGATTACTGCCTATGTTTTCCTCTAGGATACTTATGGTTTCAGGACTTACATTTAAATCTTTTATCCATTTTGAGTTTATTTTTGTGAATGGTGTAAGTTGGTGGTCTAGTTTCATTTTTTTGCAATTAGCTGTCCAATTTTTCCAACACCATTTGTTAAAGAGACTTTCTTTACTCCATTATATGCTATTACCACCCTTATCAAATATCAATTGTTCATAAAGGTGCAGGTTTATTTCTGGGTTCTCTGTTCTGTACCATTGATCTATATGCCTGTTCTTATGCCAATACCAAGCTGTTTTGTACAATGGCCTTGTAGTATAACTTGACATCCGGAAGTGTGATACAACCCACTTTATTCTTCTTTTTCAAGATTGCTGAGGCTATTGTGTTCTCTTTTGGTTCCATATAAAGTTTTGGAATATTTGTTCTATGTCTTTGAAGTATGTCCTTGGTATTTTAATAGGAATTGCATTGAATTTATAATTTGCTTTGGGTAATATGGACATTTTAATGACGTTTATTCTTCCCAGCCATGAACACGGTATATGCTTCCACTTGTTTGTATCTTCCTTGACTTCTTTTATCAATGTTTTATAATTTTCCGAGTACAAGTCTTTAACCTCCTTGGTTAAATTTACTCCTAGGTATTTTATTTTATTTTTTGCAATAGTGAAGGGGATTGTTTTCTTAATTTCTCTTTTTGACAGTTCATTGTTAGTGTATAAAAATGCCTCTGATTTCTGAATATTAATTTTATATCCTGACACCTTGCTGATTTCTTTATCAGGTCTAGTAGTTTTTTGACTGCGACTCTAGGGTTTTCTATGTACAGTATCATATCATCTGCAAATAACAATAGTTTTACTTCTTCTTTTCCAATTTGGATGCCTTTTATTTCTTCTTCTTGTATGATTGCTGTGGCTACGACTTCCAGAACTATGTTGAATAAGAGTGGTGAAAGGAGCACCCCTGCCTTGTTCCTGATATTAAGAGGATTGCTTTGAACTTTTGCCCATTGGGTATGATGTTGGCTGTGGGCCTGTCATAGATGGCCTTTATCATGTTGAGGTATGTTCCCTGTATTCCCACTCTGCTGAGAGTTTTGATCATAAATGGGCGCTGGATTTTATCAAATGCTTTTTCTGCATCTATTGATATATCTTGTGGGTTTTGTCCTTCCTTTTGTTTATGTGATGAATCACATTGATTTGCGAATATTGTACCAGCCTTGCCTCCCCAAAATAAATGCCACTTGATCATGATGTATGATATTTTTCATGTATTGCTGGATCCAGTTTGCTAATATTTTGTTGAGAATTTTAGCATCTAAACTCTTCAGGGATATTGGCCTATTAATATTCTTTCTTTGTGTTGTCTTTGCCTGGCTTCGGAATCAGAATTATGCTTGCCTTATAAAAGGAGCTTGGATGTTTTCCCTCCTCTTGAATTTTTTGAAATAGCTTGAGAAGGATAGGAGTTAGTTCTTCTTTGAATATTTGGTGGAATTTGCCTGTGAAGCCATCTGGCCCAGGGCTTTTGTTTGTTGGGAGTTTTTTGATAACTGTTTCTATCTCATTTGTTGTAATCGGTCTGTTTATTTTTTCTGATTCTTCCAGATTGATTTTTGAAAGATTATATGTTTCAAGGAATTTGTCCATTTTACCTAGGTTGTCTAATTTTTTGGCATACAGTTCTTCATAGTATTTTCTTACAATCCTTTGTATTTCTGCTGTGTTCATTGTTACTTCTCCACCCTCATTTCTAATTTTATTTATTTGAGTCCTCTCTCTTTCTTTCTTGGTGAGTCTGGCTAAGGGTTCTTCAATCTTGTTTACTTTTTAAAAGAACCAGCTCTTGGTTTCATTGATTCTCTGTATTGTTGTTTTTAGTCTGTATGTCATTTATTCCCACTCTGATCTTTATTATTTCCTTCCTTCTATTTCTTTTAGGCTTTACTTGCTGTTCTTTTACTAGTTCTTTTAGATGCAGGATTAAGTTGTTTATTTGAGCTTTTTCTAGCTTCTTATGGTATGCCTGTAATGCTATGAACTTCCCTCTCAGTACTGCTTTTGCTGTGTGTCCCACAGATTTTGAGTTGCTGTATGCTCATTTTCATTTGTTTCAAGGAAATTTTTTATTTCTTCCTTGATCTTATTGTTGACCCATTTGTTGTTTAATAACAGGCTGTTTAGTTTCCAAGTGTTTGAGTGTTTTTCAGTTTTCCTATTAAAGTTGATTTCTAGTTTCATGTCATTGTGGTCAGAGAAGATGCTTGATATGGTTTATCTTCTTAAATTTGTTGAGACTCGTTTTATGCCCTAATATGTGGTCTATTCTAGAGAATGTACCATGCACACTTGAAAAGAATGTATATTCTGCTGCTTTAGGGTGAAAGGATTTGAAGATATCTATTAAATCCAATTGATCTAGTGTGTCCCTTAGTTCTGCCGTTTCTTTGTTAATTTTCTTTCTTGATGATCTATCATCCATTGATGTTAGTGAGGTATTGAAATCTCCTACTATTATAGTATTGCTGTTGATCTCTCCCTTTATGTCCATCAAAATTTGCTTTATATATTTAGGTGCTCTTATATTAGGTGCATAGATATTTATAATAGTTATCTCTTCTTGTTGGATTGCTCCTGTTATCATTATGTAGTGACCTTTCTTATCCCTTACGATATATAGTCTTTGTTTTAAAGTGTATTTTGTCAGATATAAGTATTGCTACCCCAGCTTTTTATTCATTTCCATTTGCATGAAATATTTTTTTCCATCCTTTTACTTTCAGTCTATGTGTATCTTTTGTTTTGAGGTGGGTGTCCTGTAGACAGCATATGTACGGGTCCCGTTTTCTTATCCATTCAGCTACCCTATGTCTTTTGATTGGAGCATTTAATCCATTTACATTTAAGGTTATTATTGATATATAGTTGTTTACTGCCATTTTTTCTTTAAATCTATATTCCTCTTTTAAAGTATATATATATATATATATATATATATATATATATATATATATATATATATATTTTTTTTTTTTTTTTTTTTTTTTTTAAATTTTATTTTTTTTCCCTGCTTTGTTCTGTCTACATCAGGCCCCTTTAACATTTCTTGTAGCATTGGTTTGGTTGTGATGAATTCCTTGAGTTTTTTTTTGTCTGGGAAGCTTTTTATTTCTCCTCAATTTTAAATGATAGTCTTGCTGGATAATGAAGTCTTGGTTGTAGGTTCTTGTTCTGCATTACTTTGAATATTTCTTGCCAATCCCTTCTGGCCTCAAGTGTTTCTATTGAGAAGTCGGATGTCATCCTTATGGGTGTTCCTTTGTAGGTGATTGATTGTTTTACTCTTACAGCTTTTCATATTTTCTTTATCTCTCAGCTTTGGTATTTTGATTATGACATGTCTTGGTGTGGGTCTCCTTGTGTTCTTTTTTAATGGGGTTCTTTCTGCTTCTTGAACTTGTGTGACTCTTTCCTGCATCAATTTAGGGAAAATTTCATCTATAATTTCTTCAAAGAGCTTCTCTAGTCATTGTTCTTTCTCTTCTCCTTCAGGAACCCCTATTATGTGGATATTGTTTCTGTTCATGTTGTCACAGAGCTCTCTTAGGGTTTCCTCGGACTTTTTGATCCTTTTTTCTTTTTTGCCTCTGTGTTTTCACTTATGTTGTCCTCTAAGTCGCTGATTCAATCCTCTACTTCATCCATCCTGCTTTTAATTCCCTCTAGTGTAGTCTTCATTTCTGTATTGTGTTTGTCATTTCTGTCTGGTTCTTCTTTATGATTCTGTGTCCTTTTTGATGCTTACAATTTCTTTATTGAGGTGATCATTAAGTCCATCCATTGTAGCTTTGAGATCTTTAAGCATCCTAACAATCATTATTTTATACTCTGTATTTGGTAATTTGATTACTTCCAATTCTTCCATGACTTTTTCTGAGGACTTATCCTGTTGAAGCATATGACTTATGCTTCTCTGCCTACCCATTATTCTCTGTATGACTTATAGGGTTCTTGCAGTTTTGATCTCCTGTAGATCTGTAGTTGTGATCTCTAGTAGATCCGCTCTGAAGACTTGATTTGTTTGTTTTCTTAATTCGGTAGTAATCTTGTTTACTGATCTCAGCAGGGGGCTTATTTGAAATTGTATCCAGGAATGCGGTGGGTGTAACCTGAAACTCTGAAGGCTTGATCTGCCAGCTTCTCTCTGGGGGCAGGGTGCTTTCTCCGCTTCAGTAGGGGGAGATGTATCCTAGATCTCCATAGAGAACTGAGTTACTGCCCCTCCTCCTCACTTTCTGTTTTCAGCTGCATCTTGTTGTGCTGATTGGAGCTGGAGAACTTTCTGGAGGTGGGTTACCTGGAACCACTTCACGCTTGTGCTGTGTGGAGCGATCAACCCCTCCCCCAGCTATGGCTGCCTCCGCACTGGATGAGTCGCTTCTCAGGTCATCCCATGCATTCCTCTGCCCCTGACCATCTGTCTCCCTCTCCCCACTTTCCTTTTGGAAGACAAGCCAGCCCTCTCAGCACACTTCGTTCCCAAGTCCCCAGGCAGGTGGCTGTGAGCAACATTTTCTGTTCTTCTCCTTGTAATGAGAGCCCTTCTGAGTCTCAGCCTCACCCGCCCCCTCGCTCCTGGAAGCAGGGGAGCTCCCACCATGCCCTGTGCTGCCTACCAGGCTCCGTGTGTCTTCTTCTTTGCTCTTTGATACCTGTTCTTGTAGTCCAAAGTTGGTTTTTACGCTGCTTGTACCTCAATTAATTTGTAACCCAGTTTGTTGGTGTGAGCTGGGAGTCTGTGTGTCTGTCTACTCTCCTGCCAGCTTGGTATCTGGTTTCTATATTTTTGATGAAATTTTATATTTTCTTCATATCTATTTATTTATTTTTTTTATTTTTATTTTTTTGTATTTTTCTGAAGCTGGAAACGGGGAGAGACAGTCAGACATACTCCCGCATGCGCCCGACCGGGATCCACCCGGCACGCTCACCAGGGGCGATGCTCTGCCCACCAGGGGGCGATGCTCTGCCCCTCCGGGGCGTCGCTCTGTGGCAACCAGAGCCACTCTAGCACCTGGGGCAGAGGCCAAGGAGCCATCCCCAGCGCCCGGGCCATCTTTGCTCCAATGGAGCCTTGGCTGCGGGAGGGGAAGAGAGAGACAGAGAGGAAGGAGGGGGGAGGGGTGGAGAAGCAAATGGGCGCTTCTCCTATGTGCCCTGGCCGGGAATCGAACCCGGGTCCCCCACACGCCAGGCCGATACTCTACCGCTGAGCCAACCGGCCAGGGCCCATATCTATTTTTTAAGTCACCTTTTTTCTTGATATTACAATGGGACGTTTTTCCTGTTATATTTTTAACTGGTTGTTTCTGGTATAAGAGATTAATACCATTTACCTGTTAAGAAGGTACTCTTCTTAAGTTTGCTTAGTTTTAAGATTTATTTTCCAAAAGAAAAGATTTTTTCCCTAAACTAGAAAATACATTAAACATTGTTATATGCCTTAAAAGAATCAGTGTGTATGTGTGTGTGTATCTTTTGTTAATGACAGATCTTGTAAAGCTGAATGACTTGCATGCAGTCTTGGGGTAAAACCCACTTACTTTTATATACTGGTAGATTTGACAAATTAACCTTCTGTGGTTCAGTTTTCATATCTGTAGCATGGGGATCATAGCATCTACAAAACAGAGTTTTTGTGAGCTGCCAGTAAATTAAAATATTTATGAGTGGTGTACACATATAGTACACTGTATATGTGTATAAATTAATAGATTTATTTTTGTTTCAATAAAGTTGTTTCAACTTCTTCTTTGTACTTTATTTGGATCTATTTTGTCATCTTTCTTCATGCATCTTGAGAGAATAGCCTAATTCATTTATTTCAGTATATAGGTTATAAATTTCCCCTTGTGCATATCCTATAGATTTTTAAAAATAGAGTGTGGCAAAAATATGCTTAAAGTGAGTACATGAAACTGTATCTTGTATTATTTATTTTTGTATTATTTATTAATTGTAATATTTTCCATATGAACTAGAAATCTACTTTTGCCCCACCCTAATAAGGCTTTCAGTGTCTGTTTTCAAAATGACTGTAACTTGTATTTTGATTTCTTCTTCAGTTTAAGTTATTTTGAAAATTTTAAACATTTAAAATCTTTTTATTTTCAAATTTTTAGATTATACATTTTTGTCAATTTGTTCTCATATAACAAAATGTGGACTGTGTGCTATGCTAGCAATTAAAAAAATTGTTGCAATTTTCTTCATGGTTTTTTTCTTTTAATTCATTTTAGAGAGGAGAGTAAGAGAGAGAGAGAGACAGAGAGAGAGAGAGACAGAGAGAAAGAGGGGGACGAGCAGGAAACATTAACTCCCATATGTGCCTTGACCAGACAAGTGTAGAATTTTGAACCGGTGACTCAGTGTTCCAGGTTGACGCTTTATCCACTGCACTACCACAGGTCAGGCCATTCTTCATGTTTTAATAAATAGGCTCTTTTGTGGTGGATCCATTTTTAGGGGGCCTATTTAATTTGTTTAATTTGTTGGTTTTTATATGACTGTAGATTAGTCCATTTTTCCCTGTATTTTTATCAGGTATGGTTTATATACTGCATACAATTCATAACATTTTCATGCACAACTGTTGAAATATTGATGTATCTTTTACAAAAATATTTATTGATTGATTTTAGAGATGGAGGGGGAGAGAGGCAAAGGGAGGGAGGGAGAGAAATATGTGGTTCCCTCATTTATGCATTCATTGGTTGATTCCTGCATGTTTTCTAACTGGGGATTGAATGCACAACCCTGGCATATCAGGACAACACTCCAACCAGTTGAGATGTCCTGGGTCCAACAGTAGTACTAGGCCTAATTCCATCAGGAGTTGGCTCAGGGATTGGACCCAAACCAAACCAATTAGAACCAAAGGGATACAGATTCTGGGCTTTTTGGGGAATTTGTGGGAAAAAGATTTTCTTTTTTATATAAACTTGAAAGTATTATGTAATCATCTTGCTAACACTTATGAAACACTTGCTGAAGAATGTTTGGGACTGAAAGCCAACAGGGTCTTTGCTGTTTAGATTTTTGGGGGACAGAGGTGTGGGGGTAGTAAGCTGACAGTCTGCCCAACCCCCCACCTCACTTGTTCTGTGAAGTTGCTAAAGGATATTTTTCCCACACCTTCATGTTAGCTATGGTGCTGGATTGTTTATACTCTTCCTATCCCCCATGTCCCTTGGAAAGACTGGAGGCAGTTTCTTTTTTATCCTTTGTTTCATGAAGTTAAGATGTTATGTATAGAGGGGGTTTTCTGCACTTGGGAGAATTCTTGGGATGGGCTTTGGAAATGTGACTTTGTTTTAATGTTCTCTTTGATTTGCTAATGGCCTCACTTTGCCCTACACATAAAGCAGGTAGGGGGGTGGAGGCTCCCTCTTTGCAAGCTATCTCTTGTGTTGCAAAGAGACCTCCTGAGCCCATCCTTTTTCTCTTTAAGTCTATTTTTCTTAATTCCACACTGTTCCCACTCAGGACCTGGAATTACTAGCTGCGCTGGTTTCTGGCAAGTGGCACCTGAACAGGGACCCAAGGAAGGAAAAACTAAACTAAAGGCAGGTGATGGAGCTCCCCAGGTATGCACAGTAAGTAAAATTTTTGAGTAGAGTTTTCGGGGAAAGTAGTGTTGGGAGTAATAAATTACGGATTAGGGTAAAGAGTGAGGTACCTTTTTCTTTTTGTACAAATGTTTTTATTTGAGGAGAAGCTGTTGTTTAATCAGTGAGCTAGAAACAGAGGGATGTAAATATGAGAAGACCTTGGAATCTGAGGATGACTCAGGAGATAATGAGGATGTCACGGCTATGGCCGCCCTAACCTTTGCTCCTCCACTGCCCTCTGCTCTTTCTTACACTTACCAGGTTGCTCCCAGTATCTTTGTCTCAGACTTTTGAGATTCCTGCTCCAACAAGCTATAGATCAGGCTTGAGATATAGGGGATTACATCAGAATGTGCATTGATATTGGGCCTTTATAAATGCAAGGTCTGGCTATTGCCTCAGTGTTTCAGGGGAGGCCTCCAGGACAGTAGTTTGATAAATGGCAGAACAAACGAAAGAAGGAAGGTCAGGGAAGTACTTTTGCCAGTGGATCTTGTTTCCAAAGTGGGGGTTTAGAACATTTTATTAGAAATTGCCCTGGTCCCCCTGGATGTCAGTCTTACCCTCTCCTTCAAGGGCAGCCAGCTCCTAAAGCTCCTAGCCTCTGCTCACACTGTAGGAGAGGGAAACATTGGGCGAATGAATGTAAATCTAAGTATACTACTGAAGGGCAGGTGACTCAGGGAAATGGACAACAGAGCCTTCCCCTGTCCCGTCAACTTAGTTTGCTGCTCAGCTAAAACTGAGGTAGAGAAATCTCAGCATAATCAAACTGAACTGCCAGTTGCAGCAGCTACTGGAATTTGACAATGAATAGGAGAGTCAGGTGTTAGAAATGTTACAGCTTTTCTTGTTATTGTCTAATTTTCTTTAATGTTTTAACTACAATCCTCTGAACTATCATTTTGTTTCTTTCCTATTCTTTGCCTGGAAATTTGGACTGGGGACCTGAGGTGGATCTGTCTACAAAGTTTTCTTGTGGCCGCCGAGATTTTTTCTTGAGGAAGTTTTGATTAGTCTCATCCATCTTTAGTCCCTCTCTAAAAATGCCCTAAGATCAGGCAGGCATCTTTCTAATCTGGTTGTGCTAAGAAATACCGAGTTTCTCTCTGGTTTGTCTGATTCTTGTTTCTGTTAGTCTTTGTTTAATGTTGTCTAAAATTAAGGTGATCAATCATCCTCCTTTAGGGAGGACAGTCCTTCTTTTGTAAGTTCTGTCCTCTCTCGAAAAGTGTCCTCCCATATGTCCTCATTTTTCTTTTCTTTTCTTTTCTTTTTTTTTACAGAGACAGAGTCAGAGAGAGGGACAGACAGTAACGGAGAGAGATGAGAAGCATCAATTATCAGTTTTTCGTTGTGACACCTCAGTTGTTCATTGATTGCTTTCTCATATGTGCCTTGACCATGGGCCTTCAGCAGACCGAGTAACTCCTTGCTTGAGCCAGTGACCTTGGGTCCAAGCTGGTGAGCTTCTGCTCAAACCAGATGAGCATGCGCTCAAGCTGGCGACCTCAGGGTCTCAAACCTGGGTTCTCCGCATTCCAGTCCGACACTCTATCCACTGCGCCACCACCTGGTTAGGCTGTCCTCCTTTTTGATATTGGAAGACTAATCTGTAAATTTCTGTATTTGATCGATGCAGAGTTAATCCATTGCAATGTGATGTGAAGATTTGTCAAGGATCAGTACAGTGCGGCGAGACGTGATTTTGAGACGCCTGCGCTCCACATGGGAGACCTTGAGAGAGCGCACGGTATACCGAGCGTGCAAATGGCTTTGTGTACTTCTTACTGAAACATGACATGGCACATGACATTGGAGACTCACGATTATTTCTCAGTGAATATTCAATAATAGACTGGTAAGCACAATTCACATTTTATAAATTCATTATCTACTTAATTTCCAAATACGTATAATTTTATTTATAAGTATTTCCTTGAAATTCGAGTTTTAAAGTGGAAATCTAACCTCAAACCATATCTACAGTGTGTCCATAAAGTCATGGTGCACTTTTGACCGGTCACAGGAAAGCAACAAAAGATGATAGAAATGTGAAATCTGCACCAAATAAAAGGAAAACCCTCCCAGTTTCTGTAGGATGATGTGGCAGCATGTGCGCATGCACAGATGATGATGTAACACCGTGTATACAGCGGAGCAGCCCACGGCCATGCCAGTCGAGATGTGGACGGTACAGAGGTAAGTTGATTGTGTTCTGTGGCTCCCTAAATTCAAATCCGTGACCAAAGTGCAACGTGAATATCGGCACGTTTATAATGAAGCGCCACCACATAGGAGTAACATTACTCAGTGGGATAAGCAGTTGAAGGAAACCGGCAGTTTGGTGGCGAAACCCCGTTCTGGCAGGCCATCAGTCAGTGACGAGTCTGTAGAGGCTATACAGGATAGCTACCTAAGGAGCCCTAAAAAATCTGTGTGTGAGCCCACATCGATCTGCACTGAATAGGTATGATATGAAACTGGGAGAGTTTTCCTTTTATTTGGTGCTGATTTCACATTTCTGTCATCTTTTGTTGCTTTCCTGTGACCGGTCAAAAGTGCACCATGACTTTATGGACACACTGTACTTATATTGCATTTTGATTAAATAGTTGCACCAAACAGATGTTTTTTAATTAGAAAATGATAAATACATCCAAATATCACTCCAAATTAGTGGTTTTGATATTTGGTTTTACTAAATGAGTACTTGTTTCATATAATTATTATTAAAAATTAATAGGCATGTGCCTGACCTGTGGCAGCACAGTGGATCAAGTGTGGACCTGGAATGCTGAGGTCACCGGTTCAAAACCCTGGGCTTGCCTGGTAAAGGCATATATGGGAGTTGATGCTTTCTGCTCCTCCCCCCTTTTCTCTCTCTGTCTCCCCTCAAATGAATAAATAATAATTAAAAAATTAAAAATTAATAGGCGTGTAAGCATAATTACAATATAAAATATTACAAATGTTTTTATTATGCATTTATCATATTATAGTGTATTATTGCAATAAAATGTTCTTATTTATGATATTGTTTTCAATTTATTTTTGTCCTCCTTTTTATTGTAAAAAAGTTGGTCACCTTACTAAAATGTGTCTGTTTTTAAGGTCTGAATTAAGTTCTTGTATGCAAAAATTGAAAATGCTGGCTCTAATATTGAAAAAATAAAATCCCTACATTTTTTAAAAAATTGGAACTTGTAAGGAGCACTCACTTAAATTTAAATAGAATGGAATGTGGATCCTAAAGACTTGCTAATTTGGTTGAGCTGATGTATCTGTTATTGCTAAGCAACATTTTTTTTTTTCTCTTGACTCATTCATGAAGCAGTCACCAAGCTGCGAGCTGCCAGGTTTAGAGCAACATTAAAGTTCCCTAACAATGGGAAGATAATGAAGGTCATACTGGATTTTTTTCAGCCCTATGTGCTCTCTAGAGCAGTGGTCACCAACCCCCAGGCCGCAGACCAGTACCAGTCCATGGGCCATTTGGTACTGGTCCGCAGAGAATGAATAAATAACTTACATTATTTCCGTTTTATTTATATTTAAGTCTGAACGATGTTTTATTTTTAAAAAATGACCAGATTCCCTGTGTTACATCTGTCTAAGACTCACTCTTGGCGCTTGTCTTGGTCACATGATACATTTATCCATCCCACCCTAAAGGCTGGTCCGTGGAAATATTTTCTGACATTAAACTGGTCCATGGCCCAAAAATGGTTGGGGACCACTGCTCTAGAGTGCCTGTTAATCAATGGAATAAATGTTTTGAAAGGTATGGGAGTGTTACTTAGAAAAGCATTTACTATATTTTGTCACTTTTGAAATTCACCTGAGGACATGTATTTCCTTACAATCCTCAGGGTCAAGACATTATAAAGTGTGCCCAGCAAACGCTTAAAGGTCAATTATAAAAAATAAAAAAGGGGGAATCATGCCTTGGAATTCCTGCAAATCTTCTTTATCAAGTTTTTTACTTTAAAATTTTTTAAAAATACTGATATACAGGGCCATTCAGCAGTGAAAAGACTCTGAATCCAATGAGGAAAGCCTTCCCTGAAGTGTGATGGAGGAACCCGCTCACAGGAATCTGGCAAGGGTCAGACCGTTCTTTTATGGGGCCGAGGATATGTGTGTGTTTTTCCTAGGTCTGCTGAGGCTCCTTGGTGGGTTCCTGAACATTTGGTGAGACACTGTGAGTCAGGATGAGAGACTCACTTCACAAGAGCAATTGTATAAGGCTTATTTTACTCTGCTCTCGTCCCTCTCTCCATCAAACCTGTTCCATCTATCAAATCCTCTTAGCCCACTCCAAACCTCTTTCTCCTGAAAATTCCTACCCTCTTTCATTTGATCCAGCTGATAACATTGTCCTTCTGTCTTTTTCCAATCAGCTCCAGATATATGGAAAAAGTTTATATAGGCAGAGGAGGACCCTCAAACCCCTCAACAAGATCTCCAAAGCATGGCTTTTAAGGTCTATAATGACTGAGAGGAACAAGAAAAGGCAGACAGAGCCCAAAGAGATCAGGCAAAATACTAGCTTTTGGCGTATTTTAAAGGCTCCAACATCCTTAAAGGCTCCAACGCCCCTAAGGGGCTTTATAAGACTCCATCAGGGCCCTGCTTCAGGAATGGAAAGGAAGGTCATTGGACTAAAGCCCACCTACCTTCTCAGCCCCTGCCAGGGCCATGCCCTTGTTTTGGGAAAAAGAGACACTGGAAGGTAGGCTGACCCCTCGCTCCTCCAAGGGAGGGTTCAGTCTCTTCCAGCCCTACCCCTACCACCTCTGACCTAACCTTGCCCAGCCTGCTGGGACTTGCCACTGAAGATTGAAGGTTCCTAGGGCCATCAGCCCCATCTCAGGTCACCGTGGACGAGCCTAGGTAACCATCCAATTAGCAGGTAAGCCAATCTCATTTCTTACAGACATGAGGGCCACTTACTCTGCCTTGCCCGAATGTTCGGGTTCTGCTCATCCCTTGGAGATCTCTGTTGTGGGTATTGATGGTCTTATTTTCCTCCTCACTTGCCATGGATCCACTGCCTTGTTTCATACATGGTGTCTTCTTACACACTCTTTTCTCCTCCTGCCTCAATGCCCCATGCCTATTTTAGGTTGGGACCTACTCTCCAAATTCAGAGCCTATCTCTCCTGTTTGCCCATTTCTGTTACAAATTTACTTCTACCACCCAGCATAGTGAATCTCAAGGTTCTCCTCACCACCCCATGGCTGCAAAACTCCACGGAAAGGCCCCCTGGTTTCATTTCTCCAGGTTAAACAGAAGCTCCATCTGCATACATGCTACAGATGGCCCTTCCAGTCTACCTGAATCATTGTCAAAGATCCAGACTTGACATTAAGCTTGAGACAAAAGCTTAATGTGCTAGAAGCAGTGGTCATTGGGACTTGGACGCTAGCTGAAGAGTGTGGAAATGTGAGAACAGTTCCAGTGCCATGTGGACTTTTCCTGAATGTGTGTGACTCCTGCTCCTTGGGACAGTTCTCAGACTGAAGTGGGGTTGGGTTGTATTTACAGATAATGTGGAGTGGTGATGGTGTCAACATGGATGTGGTGAAATTACATTAACATATTAAGGACATTCAAAACTGCAAAGATTCTATTTTAGATCCTGCTGTATTAGGTAAGAATTTGCTTGATAATCTGAAAGGCTTTAATCCCTTCATTGTATTAAGACACTTCTTTTGGTATCTGTTAGCATTGGCTATTTTTATTTTGTGTTTCTTTTATATTTTTCCAGTCTGCCTCCAATCCGAACATGGGAAATCAGATGAGTATGAATCACAACACACGAATTGAAGTTAAAAAATAGAAAAGGGGGATATGTTGGGGACTGAAAGCCAACAGGGTCTTTGCAGTTTAGATTTTTGGGGGACAGAGATGTGGGGAACTGGCAGTAAGCTGACAGTCTGCCTAACCCCCCACCTCACTTGTTCTGTGAAGTTGCTAAATGCTATTTATTTTTATTTTATTTTTTGTATTTTTCTGAAGTTGGAAATGGGGAGGCAGTCAGACAGACTCCTGCATGCGCCCAACTGGGATCCACCTGGCATGCCCGCCAGGGGGTGATGCTCTGCCCATCTGGGTCGTTGCTCTGTTGCAGCCAGAGTCATTCTAGCACCTGAGGCAGAGGCCATAGAGCCACCCTCAGAGCCCAGGCCAACTTTGCTCCAATGGAGCCCTGGCTGTGGGAGGGGAAGAGAGAGACAGAAGGAGAGGGGGAGGGGTGGAGAAGCAGATGGGCACTTCTCCTGTGTGCCCTGGCCGGGAATCGAACCTGGGACTCCTGCACGCCAGGCCGACGCTCTACTCCTGAGCCAACCAGCCAGGGCAATGCTATTTTTTTTCTACACCTTCATGTTAGTTATGGTGCTGGATTGTTTATACTCTTCCTATCCCCCATGTCCCTCAGAAAGACTGGAGGCAGTTTCTTTTTATCCTTTGTTTTGTGAAGTTAAGATATTATGTATGGTGGGGGTTTTCTGCACTTGGCAGAATCCTTGGGATGACTTGGAAATGTGACTTTGTTTTAATGTTTTCTTTGATTTGCTAATGGCCTCACTTTGCCCTATAAATAAAGCAGGTAGGGGGGATGGAGGCTCGCTCTTTGCAAGCTATCTCTTGCATTGCAAAGAGACCTCCCAAACCCATCCTTTTTCTCTTTAAGTCTATTTTTCTTAATTCCACGCTGTTCCCACTCAGGACCTGAAATTACTGGCTGCACTGATTCGCGGCAGAAGAGTGAAAGAAAAGCATTATCTAATATATGAAAGAGATAAAAGTCTGAGTTTCTACAGTAAGTGATATCTCTGGATTTTTCAGTTCTGTAAGCCAAGTATTTCTATTTTGCTTATTACTAATTCATTATTTTTATTATTATTTTAGCTTATGACATTTTGATTTAGATTACTAGCCACCAAAAGAAAGCTGATTAACACATTTGTCTTTCATAGACTGGGTTTTCTTTACTCATTTTTTTTTCACAGTTAATAATCATTTGTCTTTTTCTAAATATGATTAGAAATGTTTCCATTTTATTTTCATTCTTTTAGTGATTGACATTAAAATTTTAAGATATACTTTAACTCTAGCTATCGTTAGAGAAATATAATTTTATTGGCACCTGTATTCTCCATTCTTACAAAGAATCATAGCATATTTCCCTGCTCTCTTTTTACTCTCTCATGTTAAAAGTATCTGTGATCAATACTTACCTAGTTCTACAAATAAATTTTACTAATTTAGTTGCTCATGATTGCTTCTTGCATGCCATTATTCCTCTAGGATCCATGTGCCTTCTTGCTGAAGAAGATCCTTTAATATTTCTTTCAGAGATAGTCTGTGGGTGGTAAACTTTTTTCCTCTCTGAAAATGTCTTTATTTGGCCATTACATTGGAATAGGAACGGAATTCTAGATTCAAAGTTATTTTCTTTGCAATATAGAATGATATTACTCCATTTCTTTTTGTATTCTTTTTGGGTAATCTATTTTTTCTTTCTGGTAGATTTTCAGTTCGCTTTTGTGTTCTGAAATTTCACTCTAGTACAAGATTGGCAACTACAGTTGGTGGGCCAAATCTATCTCACCACCTGTTTTGGTAGAGCCCATGTTTTCACCTTTTTAAATTTGGAAAAAAAAAAAGTATATTTCATAACATGTGAAAATGATATGATCTTAGTGTCTATGATTAAAATTTCATTGGAAGACAACCATACTCTTTTGTTTACATATTATTTTTGGCTACTTTCACACTATAATGGCAGAGCTAAGCAGTTGTGACAGAGACCTGCAAAGCCTAAAATATTTGCTATGTGGTCAGAAAAAAAATTAGCTGATTCCTGTTTCTGTATATATTTTTATTTGTTTAAACAGATAAACTCTGGGACGTATCTGGCTCTTATTTCTATTGTTTTCTTAGAGGATTTCTTACCCCAGAACCACAATTACTATTCCAAATAAAAAAGTTTTCAGCTGTGCTCATGCTATTATTCAGCCTCATGATTGTATTTTTTCATTTAAAGTTTTTCTTTTCATTTCCAAGAAACTGGCTAGTCTTGCTTCAAGGGTGCAATATTCTCTTATCTAAAATAGTAAATATAGTCATTTGATGTCTTGTTCTGTTGCTATAGTGCAAGGGTAGTCAACCTTTTTATACCTACCGCCTACTTTTGTACCTCTATTAGTAGTAAACTTTTCTAGCTGCCCACCGGTTCCACAGTAATGGTGATTTATTAAAAAGTAGGGGGGTAATTTAACTTTATAAAATTTATAAAGCAGAGTTAAAGCAAGTTAAAGCATATAATAATAATTACTTACCAAGTACTTTATGTCGGATTTTTGCTAAGTTTGGCAGAATAAATCTTTATAAAACAATTTACTATAGTTAAATCTATCTTTTTATTTATACTTTGGTTGCTCCGCTACCGCCCACCATGAAAGCTGGAATGCCCACTAGTGGGCGGTAGGGACCAGGTTGACTACCACTGCTGTAGTGAGTCTCCTTTCAAGGGTGAAAGTTCTTGCATTTGTTTAGTATTTTAGTGGTATTTGTCAACTGTTTGATATTTGTTTACTGTTCTGCGTAGTTGCAAATAGACTGCTGCCTCTGTTTGCACTGGTTTCTTGCGAGGGGGCAATGTAGGGTTGCTAGTGTTTTCAGTGAGAACTGGGGATGGATGGGCCTTCATGCTTGTGTGGATGTTTCAGTGGCTGTGCTTTCTCTGCTTCAAGATACAACACACACTGCTTTTGCCCTTTCTTTAGGGTATGATGAGATATATAGTCATGTGCCAAATAAAGACTTTTGAGTTTTGTTTAACAAAGGACTGCATATATGATGGTGGTCCTATAAAATTATAATGGATTATAAGCAAAACATCTGATTGATGTTAAAAGAAAAGGCTGGACCTGACTAGTGATGTTGAATTTACTGCTAGCTCCCGGGACTTTAAACAGAAGGGCTCAGTATGTGCCTGCCCTTGGCTGGGGCTGGAGTTGCTGGAGTTGCAAGAGTAAGAGGCGTGTGCTGGGAAGGGAGAGAGCCCCAAACCACCCACATTCCACCCCTCCGAACATCCATGTGTACAAACTCACTTAACCTCAGTTTCTCTTTATCTCTTTTAGTCCCGTTTTTCCCTCTCTGCCCCACACCTTTATCTCCTCCCATCCTTTTAATTATTTCTCATCTCAAGCCTTAGCTTCCTGGCTTTCTTAATCTTTGCTCTCTGTTTCTCTCTCCTTTTCCTTCCCTCTCACCTTCCCTCCTGATGTCTTCCCTCCCTTCATGGCCTTTTCCCTGCTCCCTCAAAGCATGTGTGCATAAACACAATTTATCTTCTTTGCTATATTTTTGTGGTAATTTTCTATGTTTAGATACACAAATACTGTAATTACCACTGTGTTACAGTTGCTTACAATATTGAGTACAGTAGCAGGCTGTACAGTCTTACAGCCTAGAAGCAACAGGCTGTATGTACCTATAGCCTAGGTGTGTAGGCTAGCTATATCCTTTAGGTTTGTGTAAGTGCAGTCTGTGATGTACTTGTACAAGAATGAAACTGCCTAAGGATTAACTTCTCTGAATGTATCCCCATTGTTAAATGGCATGTGACTGTGTAGGGCAGGCATGGCCAACATACGGCCCATGTAATGAGTTTATGCAGCCCACAATTAAATTTTTAATATTCTTCTTTACTTTAAAATCTCAGCTATTTAGAAGTGGAAGCGTCTTTGATTATTGGAAGTTGAGATATTTAAGAAGATAGTGATATATGGAAAAGAATTCTGTGTGTGACTAATCTAGGGTTAACTTCCAATAATTGGTCGAATGGATTCACGATACTTCTTTATTTTTTTTAAAAATTCCATTATAAAGATTTACAACTTTTGTACTCGTCTGTACTCAATATGAACTGTTTGATGTTTAGCAGCAATGTGAAACCCACATTCTTTTAGGCGGAGTTTGCCAGTGCGCACCCAAGGTCAAACAATTCGTTATTTTTGTGGTCAAGTGTGCTGAATCAAGTGGCATTGTAGCACAGACAATAGCTGCATTTGATAACTGAAAACGTATCCAGGCTGTTTGTAAAATGAAATAATTGTTTTATTTGCGATATAATCCCTTCAAGCTCATTCTATTAATTAAATATTGTTTTGATTGATTGCAATAGTTTGGATATTTATACAGTATATAATTATATTTTTATTAAAATATTTTTATTAAAATATTGTATATTAAAAATTGTTTTCACTCACACTTATTCATAAACTAATTACATAAAATTTTGTTTACTTAAACTAATAGTTTTTGTATTTAACATTTTTTAATTTTAATATTTCATCCGGCCCATGAAAAAAGTTTTCTTTCTAATCTGGCTTGGGGGCAAAAAATGTTGGCCACACCTGGTGTAGGGTTTGGCCTACCTGGATGTCTCTGGTCTCCTTCTTGCTCTTTGGTTTTAGTCAAGTTCAGGTATAGATCTTAAATGCTGCTCCCTTTATCTGTAGCAATTAACTTCTGCATCCTCCTGCACAGAACATAAGCTCTGGCTCCCTCTTCAGTCTGATCCATCTACTTTATTTTATTCCACTGAAAGTTTCTTTCTTTAAGTGGTGCTGTGTACTTTTTTTATGGTATAAGAGATTGAAAACTACAGTATGCTTTCAACCTACCTCTTTGAAATAGTCTATATTATTACTTTTAATTTTTTTCCCCTATTGATTTGAAATAGAGAGAGAGAGAGAGAGAGAGAGAGAGAGATCAACTGTTGTTTCACTTACTTGTTCCATCTAGTTGTATACTCACTGGTTGCCTCTTATATACCCTGACCAGGTATCGAACCTGTGACCTCAGCACACTGGGATGACACTCTATATACTGAGCCACTCAACCAGGGCATTATTATTACTTTTTAGAAGTCCACTGAAGTTTTGTTTGTGGTTCTAACATGTATTTAGTAAATAGTCTACAGACAAAAGTGTTTTATCTATTTTGAGGGAATAGTTTATTATGGCTGCAAATAATAGCTTTTAACTTTTTTTCTTTCTTTTAGAGTTTTTGCCTCAAAAAAATCTGATGTCATCATGGCAGGTTTTTGGGTGTTCATTCTCTTTTTTATTCAACCTTTGCCATCATTCCACAATTGAATCTTTTTCTTTTAAAAAGTGAGTTTATTCCATTTATATTCACTGATCTAAAAATACCTGCACTTTTCTTTTGTACACACGGTTTTTTCTGATTGAATTAGAATACTTGAGTCATGCTTTCACTTTTCAAGTGTTTAATTAATATTATTAAACTCTCAACTTACCTATCAACTTTAGAGGGTATCTGAGGAGGCCCTGCTAATGAAACTCAAAATATATTTTCTTCCTCCTCTCTATATCCTAATTTCAGTTACATTGCTATTTCTAGGATGTTATACAAATATTCTTCTTCCTCTCTATATCCCAGTTTTAGTTATACTATCTTTCCCATAATATTATGTTCTGATCAATATCCTTTCTACATTTAAAGGGATTAATTACTATTATTTATATATATATATATATAGAGAGAGAGAGAGAGAGAGAAGGAGAAAGGGAAAGAGACAGACTGGAAAGGAGAGAGATAAGAAGCATCAACTCATAGTTGCAGCACTTTAGTTGTTCATTGATTGCTTTCTCATACATGCCTTGACTGGGGGGGTGGGGTTGGGAAGGGTGAGATGGAGTGGGTGGGACTTAAGGTGAGCCAGTTTCCCGTTGTTCATGCCAGTGACCTTGGATTTCGAGCCAGAGACCTTTGGGCTCAAGCCGGTTACCCTGTGCTCAAGCTAGCGAGCCTGCACTCAAGCCAGATGAGCCTGTGCTCAAGCTGGTGACCTCAGGTTTTGAACTTGTGACCTCAGCGTTCCAGATTGATGTTCTATCCACTGTACCACCATCGGTCAGGCTATTATTTCTTTTTTAGATTAAATTTATTAAGGGTAACATTGGTTAATAACATGTAAGTTTCAGGTATACAACTTTATGATACAACTGTATACACTATTGTGTGCTTACCACCCAAAGTTTAATCTTCCATGGCTATATATTTGACCCCCTTTACCTTCTTTGTTCTCTCTCTAATCCCTTTCCCTCAGGTAACCATGATTCAGTTGTCTGTACCTATGCGTTTGCTGGTTTGCTTTTGTTTTATATCCCACATATGAGTAAAATCATGTGGTTCTAGTCCTTTTTCATTTGACTTCTTTCACTTAGCACATTACTCTCAAGATCCACCTGTTGTCGCAAATGGCAATTTTTCATCTTTTTATGGCTAAGTAATATTCCATCACACACACACACACACACACACACACACACACACACACATCACATCTTCTTTATCCAACTATCTGATGATGAGCACTTAGGTTGTTTCCATGTCTTGGCTATTATAAATAATGCTTCAATGAACACACGGGTACATATATATTTACAAGTAAATGTTTTCAATTTTTGGAGGGGTAGATATCCAGAAGAGGGATTGCTGGGTCTATTCTTAATTTTTTTAGGTACCTCCATACTATTTTCCATAGTGCCTGCAGCAACCTACATTCACACCAGCTGTGTCTGAGGGTTCTCTTTTCTCTATATTCTCTCTAATACTTATTTCTTTATTAACTGAGAGCTGGGGATGTAGAGACAGACTCATGCATGTACCCCGACTGGGATCCACCTGGCAAGTCCCCTACCAGGTGATGCTCTGCCTGTCTGGGCCACTGCTCCATTGCTCGGAAACCAAGCTATTTTAACACCTGAAGCAAGGCCTTAGAGCCATCCTCCGTGCCCGGGTCCAACTTTGCTCGAATCATTCAAGCCATGGCTATGGGAGATAAAGACAGAGAAATGGGGTGGGGTGAAGAAGTAGATGGCCACTTCTCCTGCTTGCCCTGACTGGGAATCGAACCCAAGACCTCCACATGCTGGTCTGATGTTCTACTACTGAGCCAGCCGCCCTGGGCCTGTTATTTCTTGTCTTATAGATAATAGCCATTCTAACAGGTGTGAGGTGATATTTCATTGTGATTTTAATTTACTTTCCCTTATAATGAGTGATGTTGAGCATCTTTTCACATATTCTTTGGGTATTTGTATGGCTTCCTTGGAGAAATGTCTATTCAGGTCCTCTATTTTTTTATTGGTTCTGTTGCTGTTGAGTTGTATCAATTTTTGTGTGTGTGTGTGACAGAGACAGAGAGAGACAGAGAGACAGAGAGAGGGAGAGATGGAGACAGACAGACAGGAAGGGAGAGAGATGGGAAGCATCAATTCTTTGTTGCAGCATCTTAGTTGTTCATTGATTGCCTTCTCATATGTGCCTTAACTGGGGGGCTACAGCAGACTGAGTGACCCCTTGCTCAAGCCAGCGACCTTGGGCTCAAGCTGGTGAGCTCTGCTCAAACCAGATGAGCCCGCGCTCAAGCTGGCAACCTCGGGGTTTCAAACCTGGATCCTCCGCATCACAGTCAGATGCTCTATCCACTGCACCACCACCTGGTCTCATTTCTTTATATATTTTAGATATTAGCCCTTATCAGAGGTATCATTTGTAAATATCTTCTCCTAATTTGATGGTTGACTTTTTGTTTTGTTGATGGTTCCTTTTGGGCTTTTTGGTTTGATGTAGTCTCATTTGTCTACAATGAGCCTTTTGGGTCAAATTCACAAAAATGCCTCTGAGACCAGAGTCCGCATGTTTAGTGCCTATATGTTCTATGTATTTTATTATTTCAGGTATTATATTCAAGTCTTTAATCCCTTCTGAATTAATCTTTTTATTTTATTTTATTTAGAAAATTAAATTTAACAGGGTGACATGGATCAATAAGAGTACCTAAGTTTCAGGTAAACATTTCTATAGCATTTGAACTGTTGAGTATGGGGTCTACCCACCACCCAAAGTCAAATAATTTTCCATCATCATATATTTGTTCCACTTTATACCTTTCCCCTCCCCCTGGCAACCATTTCACTTTTATCTATATCCACGAGTCTCTCAGTTTTATATTCCACCTATGTGTGAAACCATACAATTCTTAAGTTTTTCTGATTTACTTATTTCACTCAGTATAATGTTCTCAAGGTCCATCCATGTTGTTGTAAGTGGCAATATGTCATCATTTCTTTTGGCTGAGTAGTATTCCATTGTATATATGTACCACAGCTTCTTTGTTTTAAAATTTATTTTAGAGAGGAGAGAGAGAGAGAGAGAGAGAGAGAAAGAGAGAGGGAGAGAGAAGGGGGAGGAGGAGAAAGCATCAACTCCTATATGTACCTTGACCAGGTAAACCCAGGGCTTTGAACTGGCGACCTCAGAGTTTCCAGGTCGACACTTGATCTACTGCGCCATCACAGGACAGGCTGTACCACAGCTTCTTTATCCAATCCTTTATTAGGGGACACTTTGGTTGTTTCCATGTGTCTTGGCCACTGTGAATAATGCTGTGATGAACATGGGTGTGTATGTGTCTTTACATACCAATGTGTTTGAGTTTTGGGGATACCCAGCAGAGGGATTGCTGGGTCATATGGTAGTTCAATTCTTAATTTTTTGAGGAACCACCATACTTTCTTCCATAATGGTTGTACTAATTTGCATTCCTACCAACTTCAAATTATACTATAGAGCCACAATAATCGAGACAGCATGGTATTGGCAGAAAAACAGACATACAGACCAATGGAACAGAATCGAGAGCCCAGAAATAAAACCATATAACATAGACAAATCATCTTCGACAAAGGAGCCAAAAACACATGATGGAGAAAAGAAAGCTTCTTCAATAAATGGTTCTGGGAAAATTGGAAAGTCACATGCAAAAGGATGAAACTTGCCTGACCAGGTGGTGGCGCAGTGGATGGAGTGTCGGACTGGGATGTGGAGGACCCAGGTTCAAGACCCCAAGGTCGCCAGCTTGAGCAAAAAAAAAAAGGCTCACCAGCTTGGACCCAAGGTCGCTGGCTCGAGCAAGGGGTTACTCGGTCTGCTGAAGGCCCACAGTCAAGGCACATATGAGAAAGCAATCAATGAACAACTAAGGTGTTGCAACAAAAAACTGATGATTGATGCTTCTCACATCTCTCCATTCCTGTCTGTCTGTCCCTATCTATCCCTTTCTCTGACTCTCTCTCTGTCCCTGTAAAAAAAAAAAAAAATGACTACAGTTTATCCCCCTGCACAAAAATTAATTCAAAATGTATCAAAGAACTGAATTAACTTTTAAAAATATTTTTAAAAAGCATTTCATTTATTGCTTTTAGAGAGGGGGAGAGAGTGAGAAGCAGTTGCTTCTCCTATGGGCCTTGACTGGGCAAGCCTGGGGCTTCGAACCGGCAACCTCAGCATGCCAGGTCATTCATTGCTTTATCCACTGCACCACCACAGCTCAGGCTGGAATTATTTTTGTGTATCTTGTTAGTAGTCTAGTTTTATTGTGTTTTATTTAGATTTTATTTATTCATTTTAGAGAGAAGAGAGAGAGTGAGTGAGAGAGAAGTAGGGATGAACAGAAAGCATCAACTCCCATATATGCCTTGACCACGCAAGTCCAGGGTTTTGAACCAGCGACTTCAGCATTTCAGATCGATACTTTATCCACTGCACCACTACGGGCCAGGCCTAGGTTTATCCTTTTGCATGTGGCTTCCCAGTTTTCCCAACTCCATTCACTAATGAGACTTCCCTTGTTCCATTGTATGTTTTTGGCTCCTTCGTTGAAAATTAGTTGCCCACATATGTGTAGATTTATTTCTGCACTCTCAATTACGTTCTGTGTGTCTGGTTTTTTGCCAATACCATGCTGTTTTGATCTCAGGGAGTGAGATACCTCTGGACTTTTCCTTTTTTTCTCAGGATTGCATTGGCTATTCAAGGTCTTTAATGGTTCTATACAAAAAATATTTTTTTTATTCTATGAAAAATGCCATTGGGATTTTGATGGGAATTATATTAAATCTGTATAACAAAGTTTATTTTTCTGATCCTTAAACATGGAATTGCTTTCCATTTCTTTGTCTTCAATTTTTTTTTAACAGTGTCTTGTAGTTTTCAGTGCACAGGTCCTTCACTTCCTTTGTTTATTCCTAGGTATTTTATTCTTTAAGTCATGATTGTAATGGGACTGTTTTCTTCATTTCATTTTCTGCAACACATTTTTGTATAGTGATTTTGTACCCTGCAACTTAACTGTATTTCTTTATTGTTTCTAATAGCTTTTTGCTGGAGTGTTTAGGGTTTTCTACATCTAGAATCATGTCATCTCTAAATAGTAACAGTTTTACTTCTTCATTTCTAGTTCAGATGTCTGTTATTTATTTTTTCTTGCATAGCTGCTCATGTTAGGACTTCCAGTACTATGTTGAATAACAGTGGTGAGAATGGGCATCCTTGTCTTGCTCCTGGTCTTAGAGGAGAAGCTTTCAGTTTTTCCCCACTGAGTATGATTTTATCATAAATGGATGTTGTATCTTGTCAAATGTTTTTTTCTGCGTGTATTAATACAATCACATCAGTTTTCTTACAATTTTTTTCCTCATTGATTTGAGGAGGAGAGAGGGAAAGAGAAAGAGAGAGAGAGAGAGAGAGAAACACTGACTTGTTCCACTTATTTATGCTGTCATTGGTTGTTTCTTTTATGTGCCCTAACTGGGAATCGAACCCACAACCTGGGCATATTGAGATTACGCTCTAAGCAGCTGAACTATCTGGTGAAAACTGGTCTTTTTAAAATCCATCCTGCTACTCTGTGCCTTTTGATTGGTGAATTCAGTCCATTTACATTTACCGTAACTATTGATATATGAGGACTTACTACATCCATTTTATCTTTTATTTTCTAGTTGCTCTATATCTCCATTGTTTCTTTTCCCTTTTGATTATGTCTGCTATGTCTGGCAGTTTTCCATAATTTTTTCCCCTCTGTTTCCTCCCCCCCCCCCCGGTTTAATGTCTCAGCTCTGGATTTTTGTTTTGTTTACTATTAGTCTTGTGTAAAATGTCTGATGCAAACAATATTCCTTTTTTTCTGATTACACCCTATCTTCATTCACCTGTACACATTCAGTCCTTTCCTCTTCCTCTTTCATGATTTTCTTGTCACAAATTATCTCTTTATATGTTGCACATTCATTCCAAATTGCAGTAGTTATTTTTCAGTACCCCTTTCCCCCTTTACCCTTTTAATTAAGCATTTAATATTTTATTCTGAAGTAGAGTTGCAATTTCCTACTTCTGTTAGTCATTTTACTCGCGTTTTGATTACTTTTTTCTCTTGGTTTCTGGTAGAAGAGGTTCTTTCAACATTTCTTGTAATGTAGGTCTTGTGGTATATTCTCTCAGCTTTTGTTTGTCTGGGAAAGCCTTTATTTTTCTCCTTAGCCAAAGAATAACTTTGCTGGATATATTATCCTTAGCTGATAGTTCCTTCCAATACTTTCTTTTCTTTATTTTTGTATTTTTCTGAAGCTGGAAACGGGGATAGACAGACAGACTCCCGCATGCGCCCGACCGGGATCCACCCGGCACGCCCACCAGGGGGCGACGCTCTGCCCACCAGGGGGCGATGCTCTGCCCCTCCGGGGCATCAGTATGTTGTGACCAGAGCCACTCTAATGCCTGGGGCAGAGGCCAAGGAGCCATCCCCAGCGCCCGGGCCATCTTTGCTCCAACGGAGCCTCACTGCGGGAGGGGAAGAGAGAGACAGAGAGGAAGGAGAGGGGGAGGGGTGGAGAAGCAGATGGGCGCTTCTCCTGTGTGCCCTGGCCGGGAATTGAACCCGGGACTTCTGCATGCCAGGCCAATGCTCTACCACTGAGCCAACCGGCCAGGGCCCTTTCAATACTTTGAGTACTTCCTTCCATTCTCTCCTGGCTTGTAATGTTTCCACTGAAAAATCTGATGATAATCTAATGGGATTTCCATTGGCTGCCTTTAGAATTTTGTCATTAATTTTTGACAGTTTGAATAAAATGTGTCTTGGAGAAGGTCTTTCTGTGTTGATATAATTAGATTTTGTGTTAGCTTCCTTATGCCAAAATTTAATTCTTTCCATAGGCTTGGTTAAGTCTCATAAATTATTTCTTTGAGTAGGCTCTTTGTTCCCTTCTCTCACTCTTTTCCTTCTGGTATACCCATTATCCTTACGTTCCTCTTTCTAATGGAGTCAGATAGTTCTTGTAGAGTTATTTCTTTTATTTTCACTTTTCTCTTCCTCCTCCTGGGTCTTTTCTAGGTTTCTGCCTTTAAGCTTGCTAATTATCTCTTCCATCTGCTCTATTTCCAATCTTTTCTAATGCATTCCTCATCTCATTTATTAAGTTCTTCAGCTCCAGATATTTTGTTTGGTTCTTTATGATAGTTTCAATCTCTTTAGTAAAGTATTCCTTAATTTCATTAAAACTAACTTTATTCCTGAGATCACTGAATTGCTTTTATGAGTTCTCTTGTATCTCACTGAGCTTCTTTACAAATGCAGTCTTAAATTCTCTATCATTTAAGTGACAGTCTTCCATGACTTTGAGTTTGGTTTCTAGAGACTTTTCATTTTCTGTCTGTGCTTCCATGTTACCTTGGTTGTTCATAATATTTGATGTATTGTTTCTCTGACATATATTTGAGCTATTCAGCTATTTTCTTGTTTAGATACTCTTTTGCTCTTAACAAGTCAACAGGTTGATAGGCAGGGTAGGGTACTTTTTAGTTTTCCAGTAGATAGCATAAATTTTTGTTTTCTCTTAGCTGCATTATTTATGTCTCTGAGATAGCAGTGGAGCAGTGTTTCACTTAAGAAAAATGCCATGCATGTACTGGAATAACAGGTGTCCCCTGTGGCTGGCTCACCTGGGTTATGGGCACCACCACTGTGGTGGGCGGAATGTAGCAGGTGATGGAGAACTGGGTTTGTGAGCTCCCATTGCTATTTATTTTTTTCTAATGGTCAGTGGCCCTGCTATGTTCTTAGAAGCATCTCTACTGCCTCTACTGGGTTCTGCCAGAATGGTTTGGGCAAGAGAGGCAAGTTTGCAATGTTGTGGTTCTGATCCCTTGCCAGCAATAGCTGTCGGTGCCACTGTGTTATTCAAGGCTTCCCAGCCACTTCTGCTATGGTCTGCTGTGATGGGGGAGAGAGGAAGAGAGATGCCTTTTCTCACAGGAACACTGCTTCTGAACCTCTTACACTCTAGAGACCACAGAGTAAGGGCTGCAGTTCAACTTCCTCACTGCTACTATGCTCACTGGAGCCACAATGGGCACACAATTGCACCAGCAGCCACCATCTCTGTCCTTCCCCTGACCTGACTCCTCTACTCATTCCAATAAGCCTACCTTCAGATGTACCATTGGGTGGATCTTTTGGCACACTATTATTTCTTTTTTATTTATTTTTTTGACAGAGAGAGACAGAGATAGGGACAGACAGGAAGGGAGAGAGATGAGAAGCATCAATTCTTCATTGTGGCACCTTAGTTGTCCACTGATTGCTCTCTCATATGTGCCTTGACCAGGGGGATACAGCAGACTGAGTGACCCCTTGCTCAAACCAGATGAGCCTGCGCTCAAGCTGGCAACCTTGGGGTTTCGAACCTGAGTCCTCCACGTTCCAGTATGATGCTTTATGCACTGTACCACTGCCTGGTCAGGCAGGCACACTATTATTTCTTTTCCACCATGGTTGCTCTATTTCTGGGCTCTTGGTTTTATTATTATGTCTTTTTTATTTTTTATTTATTGACTTTTAGAGAGGAAGGAAAGGAGGGAGAGAAAGAGAGAGAAAAACATCAATTTATTGTTCCACTTATTTGTGCATTTATTGGTTGACTCTTGTATGTACCCTGACTGGGGATTGAACCAGCAATCTTGGCATAGTGGGATGATCTAACCAACTGAGCTACCTGGCCAGGGCCAATTATGTCCTTTTAAAAGAAAAGCTCAGAGGTGCTATGTTCCCTTCAGTTATTACATGTTTGAAAATATCCATTTGTGTTTTCATGCTTGAATGTCATCTTGGGTTAGTGTAAATTTTTGAGTATCGACTTTCTTTCTTTGAGAAAGTTGCAAATATTGTTTCATGGTCCTCCAGTATCCATTATTACTGTGTAGGTATCTGAGGCAAGACTGATTATGGTGACTTGTCTGGTGACTTGCATTTTGAAAAATGGACCCCCCTAAATAAACTTTAAATAATCTTTGAATTCTGGTAAATTCACCACACATATCTGGAATCAATCATTATCAGTATTTCCTAGATAAAGGCATCTTACATAACAGAATCTGAACTTTTAGACTGAGGTCTTCTTTTATTTCAAAAAAGCTTTTCTATTATCTTCAAGTTTTTTCTATTCTATTTACTCTAATGCATAAAGTTAGATCCCTTTGTTTTTCTTACATCCACTTAATTTTCTTTCTTTCTATTCCATTTTACTTGCTCTCTAAGCCTTTTTCCATGTCCCTAGTTTTTCTTTATGATAGTACAAAAACACATACATATAATGATCTTTTTTCCTTGCTACTGTTATACTTATTGGAACTGAACGGGGAATAGAACCAACAACCTTAGCATATAGGAATGACACTAACCAGTTGAGCTACCTGGCCAGGGCTCACAAAATTTTTAATGGTTACATGGAATTACACTGTGCAAACATAGGATAATTTAATTAATTTTCTATTAGATACTTAGATTATCTCAAAATTTCCACTATTAATAGACATCTAAACATGTTTTTTTATTTTTAATTTTTTAAAAATTCAGTGAGAGGGAAGACAGAGAAACAGATTCCTGCATGCGCCCCAACCGGGATCCACCTGGCAAGCCTGCTAGGGGGTGATGCTCTGCCCATCTGGGGCATTACTCCATTGCTCATCAACAAAACTATTCTTTTTAAAAAAATTAATTTTAATTGGGTGACATTGATAAATCAGGGTACATATGTTCAGAGAGAACATCTCCAGGTTATTTTGACATTTGATTATGCTGCATTCCCATCACCCAAAGTCAAATTGTCTTCCATCACCTTCTAACTGGTTTTCTTTTTGCCCCTCCCTGCCGCCAACCCCCTCCCTCCCTCTTCCCCCCACCCCATAACCCCCACACTCTTTTCCATGTCTCTGAGTCTCATTTTTATGTCCAACCTATGTATGGAATCATATAGTTCTTAGTTTTTTCTGATTTACTTATTTCGCTCAATATAATGTTATCAAGGTCCATCCATGTTGTTGTAAATGATATGATGTCACCATTTCTTTATTTTTTATATTTTTAATTTTTTTTACAAAGAGAGAGAGTCAGAGAGAGGGACAGACAGGAATGGAGAGATGAGAAGCATCAGTCATTAGTTTTTCATTGCACACTGCGACACCTTAGTTGTTCATTGATTGCTTTCTCATATGTGCCTTGACTGCAGGCCTTCAGCAGACCGAGTAACCCCTTGCTCGAGCCAGCGACCTTGGGCCCAAGCTGGTGAGCTTTTTGCTCAAGCCAGATGAGCCCACGCTCAAGCTGGCAACCTTGGGGTCTCGAACCTGGGTCAGGCCAATGTCATTTCTTTTTTTTTTTTTTCTTTTTTTTTTTTTTTTCCTTCATTTTTTCTGAAGCTGGAAACAGGGAGAAACAGTCAGACAGACTCCCGCATGCGCCCGACCGGGATCCACCCGGCACGCCCACCAGGGGCGACGCTCTGCCCACCAGGGGGCGATGCTCTGCCCATCCTGGGCGTCGCCATATTGCGACCAGAGTCACTCTAGCGCCTGGGGCAGAGGCCACAGAGCCATCCCCAGCGCCCGGGCCATCTTTGCTCCAATGGAGCCTTGGCTGCGGGAGGGGAAGAGAGAGACAGAGAGGAAAGTGCGGCGGAGGGGTGGAGAAGCAAATGGGCGCTTCTCCTGTGTGCCCTGGCCGGGAATCGAACCCGGGTCCTCAGCACGCTAGGCCGACGCCCAATGTCATTTCTTATGGCTGAGTAGTATTCCACAGTATATGTGTACCAAAGCTTTTTAATCAACCCATCCACTGACGGACACTTGGGCTGTTTCCAGATCTTCACTATTGTGAACAATGCTGCCATAAACATGGGGGTGCATTTTTTCTTTTGAAATAGTGCTATGGTGTTCTCGAGGTACATTCCTAAAAGTGGGATAGCTGGGTCAAAAGGCAGTTCGATTTTCAATTTTTTGAGGAATCTCCATACTGTTTTCCACAGTGGCTGCACCAGTCTGCATTCCCACCAGCAGTGCAGGAGGGTTCCCTTTTCTCCACATCCTTGCCAGCACTTATTCTGTGTTTTGTTGATGAGCGCCATTCTGACTGGTATGAGCTCATATCTCAATGTGGTTTTAATTTGCATTTCTCTAATGATTAGTGATGTTGAACATTTTTTCATATGCCTATTGGTCATCTGTATGTCCTCTTTGGATAAGTGTCTATTCATTTCTTTTGCCCATTTTTTGATTGGATTGTTTGTCTTCCTGGTGTTGAGTTTTACAAGTTCTTTATAAATTTTGGTTATTAACCCCTTATCAGATGTATTGTCAAATATGTTCTCCCATTGTGTAGTTTGTCTTTTTATTCTGTTCTTATTGTCTTTAGCTGTGCAAAAGCTTTTTAGTTTGATATAGTTCCATTTGTTTATCCTGTCTTTTATTTCACTTGCCTGTGGAGATAAATCGGCAAATATATTGCTGCGAGAGATGCCAGAGAGCTTACTGCCTATGTTTTCTTCTAAGATGCTTATGGTTTCACACCTTACATTTAAGTCTTTTATCCATTTTGAGTTTATTTTTGTGAATGGTGTAAGTTGGTGGTCTAGTTTCATTCTTTTGCAGGTAGATGTTCAATTTTCCCAACACCATTTGCTGAAGAGGCTGTCTTTACTCCATTGCATGCTCATACCTCCTCTGTCATATATCAGTTGTCCATAAAAGTGTGGGTTTATTTCTGGGTTCTCTGTTCTGTTCCATTGATATATATGCCTGTTCTTATGCCAGTACCAGGCTGTTTTGAGTACAATGGCCTTGTAGTATAACTTGATATCCGGAAGTGTGATACCTCCCACTTTATTCTTCCTTTTCAAGACTGCTGAGGCTATTTGTGTTCTCTTTTGGTTCCATATAAATTTTTGGAATATGTGTTCTATATCTTTGAAGTAAATCATTGGTATTTTAATTGGTATTGCATTGAATTTATAAATTTCTTTGGGTAATATAGACATTTTAATGATGCTTATTCTTCCTAACCATGAGCATGGTATATGCTTCCATTTGTTTGTATCTTCCCTGAATTCTTTTATCAATGTTTTATAATTTTCTAAGTATAAGTCTTTAATCTCCCTGGTTAAATTTATTCCTAGGTACTTTATTTTTTTGGTTGCAGTGGTGAAGGAGACTGCTTCCTTAATTTCTCTTTCTGACAGTTCATTGTTAGTGTATAAAAATGCCTCTGATTTCTGAGTATTAATTTTATATCCTGCCACCTTGCTAAATGCATTTATCAAGTCCAGTAGTTTTTTGACTGAGACTTTAGGGTTTTCTATATACAAATATCATATCATCTGCAAATAATGATAGTTTTACTTCTTTTTATTTCTTTTATTTCTTTATTTCTTTTTCTTGTCTGATTGCTGTGGCTAGGACTCCAGAACTATGTTGAATAAGAGTGGTGAAAGGGGGCACCCCTGCTGATCTTAAGGGGATTGCTTTTAATTTTTGCCCATCAGTATGATGTTGGCTGTGGGTTTGTCATAGATGGCCTTTATGATGTTGAGGTATGTTCCCTGTGTTCCCACTTTGCTGAGAGTTTTGATCATGAATGGGTGCTGGATTTTATCAAATGCTTTTTCTGCATCTATTGAAATTATCATGTGGTTTTTCTCCTTCCTTTTGTTTATGTGTCACATTGATTGATTTGCGAATATTGTACCAGCCTTGCGTCCCAAGAATAAATCCCACTTGATCATGGTGTGTGATTTTTTTCATATATTGCTGGATCCAGTTTGCTAATATTTTGTGGAGAATTTTAGCATCTAAATTCATCAGGGATATTGTCCTATAATTTTCTTTCTGAGTGTTGTCTTTGCCTGGTTTTGGAATCAGAATTATGCTCACCTCGTAAAAGGAACTTGGAAGTCTTCCTTCCTCTTGAATTTTTTGAAATAGCTTGGGAAGGATAGGAGTTAGTTCTTCTTTGAATATTTGGTAGAATTCACCTGTGAAGCCATCTGGCCCAGGGCTTTTGTTTGTTAGAAATTTTTTGATAACTGTTTCGATCTCATTTGTTGTAATCGGTCTGTTTAGGTTTTCTGATTCTTCCAGATTTTTTTTTTGAAGATTATATGTTTCAAGGAATTTGTCCATTTCATCTAGGTTTTCTAGTTTTTTGGCATACAGTTCTTCATAGTATTTTCTTACAATATTTTGTATTTCTGTTGAATCAGTTGTTATTTCTCCACTCTCATTTCTAATTTTATTTATTTGAGTCTTTTCTCTTTTTTTCTTGGTGAATCTGGTTAAAGGTTCATTGATCTTGTTTACCTTTTCAAAGAACCAGCTCCTGGTTTCATTGATCATCTGCATTGTTTCTTTAGCTTCTATGTCATTTATTTCCACTCTATATTATTTCCTTCCTTCTACTACTACTTCTGGGCTTTACTTGCTGTTCTTTTTCTAGTTCTTTTAGATTCAGGGTTAAGTTTTTTATTTGAGCTTTTTCTAGCTTTATAAGGTATGCCTGTAATGCTACGAACTTCCCTCTCAGGACTGCTTTTGCTGTGTCCCATAAATTTTGAGTTGATGTATGCTCGTTATTGTTCGTTTCTAGGAATTTTTTTATTTCTTCGTTGATCTCATTGTTAACCCATTCGTTATTTAATAACATGGTATTGAGTTTCCAAGTGTTTGAGTATTTTTCAGTTTTTCTGTTGTGGTTGATTTCTAGTTTCATGCCATTGTGATCAGAGAAAGTGCTTGATATGATTTCAATCTTCTTAAATTTGTTGAGGCTGCAGGCCCTGGCCGGTTGGCTCAGTGGTACAGCGTTGGCCTGGCATGCAGGAGTCCTGGGTTCAATTCCTGGCCAGGGCACACAGGAGAAGTGCCCATCTGCTTCTCCACCTCTCCCCCTCTCCTTCCTCTCTGTCTCTCTCTTCCCCTCCCGCAGCCAAGGCTCCAATGGAGCAAAGTTGGCCCGGGCACTGAGGATGGCTCTGTGGCCTCTGCCTCAGGCACTAGAATGGCTCTGGTTGCAACAGAGCAATGCCCCAAATGGGCAGAGCATCGCCCCCTAGTGGGCATGCCGGGTGGATCCCGGTCGGGCGCATGCGGGAGTCTGTCTGACTGCCTTCCCGTTTCCAACTTCAGAAAAATACAACAAAATAAAAATAAAAAAAATGTCTATTTTACTGTTAGTTGGCTATACCCTGATTTTTACTCAGTGGTCTAAATAAAGTAAAAACTTGCTAAATTTGTTGAGGCTGCTTTTGTGCCCTAACATGTGGTCTATCCTAGAGAATGTACCATGAGAACTTGAAAAGAATGTATATTCTACTGCTTTAGGGTGAAAGGTTCCAAAGATACTTGTTAAATTGAGTTGATCTAGTATGTCCATTAAGTCTGCTGCTTCTTTGTTAATTTTCTTTCTTGAGGATCTATCTAGTGATGTTAGTGGGGTATTAAAATCCCCTACTATTATAGTATTGCTGTTGATCTCACCCTTTAAATCCATCAAAGTCTGCTTTATATATTTACGTGCTCCTATATTAGGTGCGTAGATATTTATAATGGTTATATCTTCCTGTTGGATTGCTCCCTTTATCATTATGTAGTGAACTTCTTTATCTCTTACTCTAGCCTTTGTTTTAAAGTCTATTTTGTGTGATATAAGTATTGCTACCCCAGCTTTTTTTTTCATTTCCATTTGCATGAAATATTTTTTTCCATCATTTTATCTTCAGTATATGTGCATCTTTTGTTTTAAGGTGTGTCTCTTGTAGACAGCATATGTACGGGTCCTATTTTCTTATCCACGCAGCTATCCTATGTCTTTTTTCTTTTTTTGCTTTTTTGAAGCTGGAAACGGGGAGACAGTGAGACAGACTCCCACATGCGCCCGACCGGGATCCACCCGGCACGCCCACCAGGGGCGATGCTCTGCCCACCAGGGGGCGATGCTCTGCCCCTCCGGGGCGTCGCTCTGCTGCGACCAGAGCCACTCTAGTGCCTGGGGCAGAGGCCAAGGAGCCATCCCCAGCGCCCGAGCCATCTTTGCTCCAATGGAGCCTTGGCTGCGGGAGGGGAAGAGAGACACAGAGAGGAAGGAGGGGGGTGGAGAAGCAAATGGGCGCTTCTCCTATGTGCCCTGGCCAGGAATCGAACCCGGGTCCCCCGCACGCCAGGCCGACGCTCTACCGCTGAGCCAACCGGCCAGGGCTGCTATCCTATGTCTTTTGACTGGATCATTTAATTCATTTACATTTAAGGTTATTATTGATATGTAGTTGTTTATTGCCATTTTATTCTTTAAAACTGTATTCCTCTTTAGCTATATTCTTTTTCCCCTTTGATCTGTTTACAACAGGTCCCTTAGCATTTCTTGCAGCATTGGTTTGGTTGTAGTGAATTCCTTGAGTTTTTTTTGTCTGGAAAGCTTTTTATTTCTCCTTCAATTTTAAACAATAGCCTTGCTGGATAAAGTAGTCTTGGTTGTAGGCTCTTGTTCTGCATTACTTTGAATATTTCTTGCCATTCCTTTCTGGCCTCAAGTGTTTCTGTTGAGAAGTTGGAGGCCATCCTTTGTAGGTGATAGCCTTTTTTTTCTCTAGCAGCTTTTAATATTTTCTCTTTATCACTTAGCTTTGGTATTTTAATTATTATGTGTCTTGGTGTAGATTTATTTGGGTTTCTCTTTAATGGAGTTCTCTGTGCTTCTTGAACTTGTGAGACATTTTCCTGCATTAATTGAGGATAGTTTTCAGCTATGATATGTTTGAACAAAGTCTCTATCCCTTGTTCTTTCTCTTCTTCTTCAGGAACCCCTATGATGAGGATGTTATTTTTCTTCATGTTGTCACAGAGCTCTCTTAGAGTTTCCTCAGACTTTTTCAGTCTCTTTTCTTTTATCTGCTCTGCTTCCGTGCCTTCATTTATCTTGTCCTCTAACTTGCTGATTTGATTCTCAGCTTCATACATCCTGCTTTTAATTCCTTCCATTGTGTTCTTCATTTCTGATTCTTTTTAATTATTTCAATGTCCCTTTTTATATTTGCTATCTCTTTATTTAGGTGTTTGTAATGACAATCTATTGTTGTTCTAAGATCTTTGAGTATCCTAACAATCGTTATTTTAAATTGTGCATCTGGTAATTTGGTTATATCTGACTCATTCAGGTACTTTTCTGGGGATTTCTCTTGATTCATTTGTGTTGCATTTCTCTGCCTTCTCATTTTGTCTGGGTAAAAGAAGGTTTTGGCCACTGGAGTCCTCAGGGTGTGGCCTCTGTATTCCCTAGGTGTGGTCTGTTTGCAGGCCCACCACCCCCTCTGTTGCTGCTGCCTAGGGCATTTGGGTATGGGCATTGCCAGTGCCAGGCCACTGGGGCTGTTGCTGTGGTTTCTGCCTCTTCACAGGAGCAACGAAACTATTATTAACGCCTGAGGCAAAGGCCATGGAGCCATCCTCAGCATCTGGGGCCAACCTGCTCCAGTCAAGCCATAGCTGCAGGAGGGGGTGGCAGGGTGGTGGAGGGGAGAAAGAGAAAGAGATAGAGAAAGAGAGAGAGAGAAGCGAGAGGGGCCTGGGTGGATAAGCAGACAGACACTTTTCTTGTGTACCGACTGGGAATTGAACCTGGGACATCCACACGCTGAGCCAATGGTCTACCACTGAGCCAACTGGTCAGGGCTTAGACATGTTCTTAACAGCAGTGATATTGCTTCATAAGATCAGTAAACTTGCCCCAATTCTTCCTAAGGATGCTCAATACCAAAAAACTTTAAATCATGGTTTTGAATCCACTTGCTTGTCTTTTCTTCTCATACAGTCAGGCTCAGGATAATTAATGAGTGATGAATGATTTTAAGGGTTTCCAGATCATCTCATAAAAATGAGACCTCAATTTTGTGGCTAAGCACAGTAAGGAAATTTCCTGATCAAAGGAAGGGGTTTGGTGATGGCTTTTTCAGTACTCTCAAAAATGATATTAAAGACTCAATGGTAGGGGTGAAAAATGGTATAGTCTCTATGAAGGATTATTTGACATTCTCTGTTGAGCTGGATATTTTCTATTTATCCCTCTAGATCTACTCTCCTCTTAGTTCTGTTTCCAAGGAGGCTGACCCAAATGGACCACATCAGTGGGTTCTCTTTTGGTTTCTGGTTGGAAGCCAATGGGAAGCACCAGCAGGATACTGAAGGATATGAGGAAAATGAAATTAGGTATTTATTCTAGCAGATGTTTCTTAGCTGGGTTGCTATACATTGGCTAAATCTAATTACTGAAGGTCCTGTCAGGTGACCCTCTTTGTAGGAATTATCTTTGGATTCTGCTTCTGGTTTCATCTCCTTGTCCCTTTAGACCAAGGAATGGAAATGGCTTCCCAATGATGGTAGTTTTGGATGTCTGCATCATTTCTTGTTGATTTTTCTAAAATCCTTTTATGTCTTTGCAAGTGTGCCATGTTTGCTAAACATCTAGAAATTTATTCTACATGTGTATAAAATGACATGTATATGAAGTTATTCATTGCAACATTATATTTCTAAAGTGAACTATTAGAAATATAATGTCCATCTACAAAAGGCTGTAAAATAATGGTATAACAACACAGTGGAATATTATGCAGCTATAAAAAACTTAAAACATTCATTAGATACAGCTATGAAATAGTCTCCAATTTATTGATTTGTTTCCTCCCAATATTCAGTTATTCTTTTATTAATTCCTCACATACTCAAGGTCCCCCAAATATTTGTGAAGCCTCATTTATACCTCAGTGATTAGAAAATACAAGTGTTTTGTTTACCATGTATTCTTCCAACCTTTGCTGTTGTTTTTATTTTATTTTTGACAGAGACAGAGAGAGAGTCAGAGAGGGACAGATAGGAACAGACAGAAAAGGACAGAGATGAGAAGCATCAATTCTTCATTGCAGCACCTTAGTTGTTAGTTGATTGCTTTCACTTATGTGCCTTGATGGGGGGGGGGCTATAGCAGAGCAAGTGACCCCTTGCTCAACCAGCAATCATGGAGTCATGTCTATGATCCCTCACTCAAGCCAGTGACCCTGCACTCAAGCTGGTGAACCCTGCTCAAGCTGGCGACCTTGGGGTTTTGAACCTGGATCCTCTGCATCTCAGTCTGATGTTCTATCTACTGTGCCACCGCCTGGTCAGGCTGCTGTTATTGTTTTTAGCTTTATTGAGGTTAATTTGTTATACAAAAACTTGTATACATTTAATGGATACTTCTTGATGAGTTTGGACATATGTATACAGTCTTCCCTTGCCATATTGCAGTTCACTTTTTTGTGGTCTCACTGTATCGCAGATTTTAAAATTGTATATAGCTACTTTTGTATCGTGGATATTTTTTTGCTATATTGTGGGATTTTATGGCATACAGGTATTTTAATATATTTATTACTTTAATTATTTTTGCAGTAAAATAAGCATTTTCTATCCTAAAAAGTTGAAAACAATATAAAAAACATTAATTAAAACATATTAAAAGAATATTAACCGAAATAAAATACAGAGCATACAGCAGATGAGTAGACAAAGACTCGCACTTATGGAAAATGCAGCTATGGCTGCTTCTGCTTGAGCTAGTTTGCCCACGTGAGATCGTACAGGGCACACTACTGGCTTATGGATGGGAGGCAACCAACCAGAGCACTGTGTTTACATAGGTTTAAGAGTGTAGAAAGTGTTTAAGAGCACAGGAAGTGTTTATAAGAGTGTGGGGAGGGTTTATAAAGCCTTAAAAATATATAAATAGTAAAATAAATATAAGGTCACTAATTCGTGTATTTTCTCCTATCATAGGGGGTTCTGGAAACTAACACCGCGAAAGACGAGGGACCACTGTTCATCTATGATGCCATTACTCCAACCAAGTTACTACACATATCCATCACCTCCAAAAATTTCCCTGTATTTTGTGGGTTTTTTTTATAGGAACACTGAGCATGAGATCTATCCTCCTAATATATTTTATAATTGTACAATCCCATATTTCTAACTGTAGGTAACTATGTTGTACAGCAGATCTTAGAACTTATCTTGTACAACAGAAATTTTATACAAGTGTGGAAAAGGCAAGGTATCAAATAATGAATATAATACGCTACCATATGTATAAATGAAAAAATAATATATATGTGTATTTGCTTTTATAGATATATATACATACACACATGTATATATGTATATATGTGTATCTATCTCTCCATATATCTACATATATGTGAGAGAGTATGACAATGTGAAGTGTCTTTTGAAGGGTACACAAGAAAATGCCAACAGCAATTATTTCAAGAGAGGAAAATCGAATAGTAGGAAACCTGACTACTCTGTTGTTTCTTTGAATATTAAATCATAATAAGAACGTATTGCTTATTCAAAAATACATTATATTAATAATAAGTTTTAATTGAGAGGCTTTGAGAAAATGACTAAGGAAGATTAGAGAAACTGGTAAAGGAATTGCTAAGTGATGGAAAGAGCCAACAAATTACAGAGTTACTGAAGTGTTTCAAGCACTGAAATTCTCCTAATTTAATTTCTTACATGATCCTTTTATGGAATTATACACTATTATAAATTTTATGTAGAAGTTACTTCCTGTTCTGGGCTGAATGCAGAAAACCATGTATGATAAAGGTTTGTTTTAAACATGCTCATTATTATTTAAAAGATCTTTAGTTCTTTTGGCCTCCTCCCAGATTTACAGAGTTTACTTACATCACTGACATAGTACAACTGCACAACAATCTTAGTTTTCAGTCATACAGAAAGCACAACTCCACTACAGGAAATGGGATACGAGAAGACTCTTCAGGAAATGAGAAGAAAAGGAATGCTGGGGAAAACATTCAACTAAAGTTGTTTAAAATCACTAATTTTTATGATATTCAAAAAATAGCAAAAATAGGAAAATATTGCTAGCTTGATTTTTTAAGGTGGTTTTAATATTCCTGGTATGGTTATCCCTGTTAAAAAATGGTCTACAAGACACAGGGAGATGAACTCACCCTTCCTGGAACTGTGCTTGGGCAGACTCCTCTGCTACGAGAGTCTCATACTCCTCAGCAGCAAACCTGTCCCAGTCAGAGGGTTCAGGCATGTCATTGTCCACATCCTGAATGGAAAGAATACAGCCACAGGAAATAAAAATAATCAAAGAAAAAAAAAAAGGACATATATTAGTTAATAGATCACTGAAAACAACCAACCTGAAAAATGTTTCATTTCAACATGTTAAAATTAACAATTTCAAAGTGATTTTCCACACCTCCAATCACAAGATTATAATGAACTGTTCAGCAGTTGGATTATTCTGACTGTAATGAGAGACCTTTCTCTAGTCCAGGAGTCGGGAACCTTTTTGGCTGAGAGAGCCATGAACGCCACATATTTTAAAATGTAATTCCATGAGAGCCATACAACAACCTGTGTATGTTTAGCATTATCCAATAAAAATTTGGTGTTGTCCCGGAGGACAGCTGTGATTGGCTCCAGCCACCTGCAACCATGAACATGAGCAGTAGGAAATGAATGGATTGTAATACATGAGAATGTTTTATATTTTTAACATTTTTTTTATTAAAGATTTGTCTGTAAGCCAGATGCAGCCATCAAAAGAGCCACATCTGGCTTGCGAGCCATAGGTTCCTGACCCCTGCTCTAGTCCCTTCTTCCCTGAACACTGCATAGCAGGTACCATATTCCCCCATGTATAAGACGCATTCTTTTACGAAAACTTTGGGGGTCTAAAAACTGGGTGCGTCATATACAGTGGTCATAGATTTTTTTTACTTGCATTTCCCACTTTTTTGCACTTGTTTTTTACACTCGTAATTTTTTTTTTACTTGTCTGGGGACAATTTGACACCAGCAGAAAGAGTGAAGAAACCAACGATAGGAGAAGTTTGTACCTGGGTGAAAAGATCTGGGATAATATCAAGATTGAGATTGTTGTCAAGTCATTTAAGAAGTGTAGCATTTCAAATGCCATAGATGGAACTGAGGATGAGGCAATATATGAAGACAGTGATTCATCATCAGTCACAGATGAGGACAAACTAACGGAGGGGAGTTTTCACAGTGATGAAGAGTTGTATGAATTTTATGATGAATAAAACTTGAGTTTGGGGAGACAAGATGGTCACAGAGTAGGCAGACACTCCAACTCCCACTTCCCAGAACCAAGGTGAATTACAACTTAATTCTGAGAACACTCATCTTGAAAGACCAACTTTGGACTAAACTAAGAGGATTCTACAGCCAAGAACCACCAAAGAACCCACACTGAGACTGGTAGGAAAAGCGGAGATGTGGAAAGGGCTGCCCCGCACCCAGGAGCGAGCGGCGATGGGGAGGGTTGCCCAGTGAGTTGTGGGTCCTCAGCCCCAAAAAGGGAATCTCAGCCTGGAGCCCTGGAGTCTGGAAGGGGCTTAAGGACTATATTTGGCTGAGAAAAGAGCCTAGATACTGTTTGAGAGAAGGAGGCAGAACTCTCAGACCCAGGCTCTGTATTAAAGGGACTGCATGGAGAACCTTGATCACAGCCACTTTCCTGGAGCACCAGGAGCGAAGAACGCTGGGAGGACTGGAGTTGCCAGGGGAGAGAGTGGTCTCGGAGGCATAGAGGGAGACACTTTGAGGGATGGACACCCTAAACCCTGGGCTGAGTCACTCTCCAAATCTAAAGTGAACATTTTTCCTGGGAACAGCATCACCAGCTAAGGGAAGAAATTACTCCATCTACCGAAGGCTCTCCTGCCCCAGTTAGAACAAAGAGGTGTTTAGAGACAGGCAGCACGTTAGGGACACAAATAGTGAGTGCAAAGGTCTGATTTACACCGCCCCCCAGATGCTGGGTGTTTCCTGGGGGCAGGTGGGCCAGGGCACAGCTGCGGAGGCCAGGGCTGTCCGAGCGAGCTTGTGCAGGCCGGATTGCAGAAGCAGAAACTGTGGCGGCCACTGCAGAGGTCCGGTCTCACACACAATTCTGCCTGCGGCCCCCCCAAGCAACAGTGGAGGGGGTTTGCATGGGTGTGCGCAAGCCCACTAGTGAGGGCGGAAGTTGCAATGGTCACTCCAGAGGTTGGGCTGGTGCACAAACCTGCCCATGGCGTGGGTGTGCCCTCAGCAGCAGTGGAAGCCGGGTGACATCAGGGGTGGTCTGAGTGGGCAAAGACGGGTCCAGCCACGGAGGTGAGAGCCCTGGCAGCTGCTGAGGAAGTCTGAGCCAACGTGCAAAACCCCTTGGCCACGTGGACCCACCCTCCGCAGCCCCGGCAGTGGTCCGAGCAGGCATGCATGGGCCCACCCATGGAAGCAGAAGCTGGGGCGGACACTGCATAGGCTGAAGCCCATGTGCAAACTTGCCTGTGGCGCAGGCCTGCCCTCAGCAGCAGCGGAGGCTGGGGTGGCCTTGGAAGTAGTCCAAGTGGGTGCACCTGAGCACACCCAGGACAGCAGAGGCCGCAGTGGCGGGCCGGAGCCTGCAGTATCTGAGGCCAAATGCCCCAGGCAGCAATAGCGGTGGGCCTGTAGACAGACCACACAACAGGAGCACAGGGGCCACACCCACTGGACCCCCGTGACTACACCCTATTGTGTGCTGGAAAAGAAGAAAAAACCAAAATAAATAAATAAATAAAAAGTCTGGATAGAATGAAACCCGAGGCTAAGAATGAGGACACATCCAATACCATACCTAATCACTGAATTATAGTACTGAGCCCAACAAGAAGCCAGCAATAAGAAGCAACATAAAGCAGATCTCAGGGGAACTTGACCTTTAAAGGAACTTCCCCCAGGCCAAGAGTAGTTAAAAGCAAGCCTAGGAGTGCAGCTAATATTTACAACAGCACCTGGGCTCAGCAGAGGCAGCCACAGATCTGGATTGCCTGTAGCTCCAAAAAGGTTGATAAAAGCCAGTCATAGACAGTGACCCCCACTGATCTGCACCAGGCCCTGGAAAGGGAGGTACAGGGCAGGCACATTCAGCAGCCAGAAACAGAAAGCACCAGTTCAGGACCTAACAACCCTTGTTAGAGTGGAAGCTTAAGGAAGGGCTCTTCACACCTGACCCAGCTAAGACATAAAAAACAGCAACACAAACAGCAAAAACAACAATGATAGCAGATAAGTAGCCTATCGCAGATTATAAACAATAGCTGATGGCAACCCAAGAAGACCTAGAAATAACACAACTGAAAATTGGAGGCAGACAATACCAACCCAAGACTTAGCTAGCTTCACAAACAACACACCCAAATGAGGAGTTTATACACAGACAAAATGGGAAGACAGAGAAATGCAATCCAAATGAATCAACAAGAGAAATCCCCAGAAAAAGAACTGAGTGAGATGGAAATAACCAAACTATCGAATGCAGAGTTTAAAATAATGATTATCAGAATGCTCAAAGATCTTAGAGCAACAATGGATGAACACAATGAGCACCTAGACAAAGAGTTAACAAGCATCAAAAAGGACACTGAAATAATAAGAACAAGTCAGAAATGACAAATACAATATCAGAAATGAAAAGTACACTAGAAGGAATTAAAAGCAAGCTGGATGAAGCAGAGGATTGAATCAGCAATTTAGAAGATAAATGAAAGCATGGAAGTAGAGCAGCAAAAAGAAAAGAGGCTCAAAAAGTCTGAGGAAAAAGAACAAGAGATAGAGAGCCTATTTAAAGAAATCATAGCTGAAAACTTCCTAAATTGATGCAGGAAGAAGTTACACAAGTTCAAGAAGCATAGAGAATTCCATTAAAGAGAAACCCAAAGAAACTTACACCAAAACACATAATAAGTAAAATACCAAAGCTAAGAGATAAAGAAAAAATACTAAAAGCTGCAAGAGAAAAAAAAATCACCTACAATAGAGCCCCCATAAAAATGACATCCGCCTTTTCAACAGAAACACTTGAGGCCAGAAGGGAATGGCAAGACATATTCAAAGAAATGCAGAACAAGAGCCTACAACCAAGACTTCTTTATCCAGCAAGGCTATCATAATATGTAGATATCTTCAGAACCTTTCACCCTAAAGCAGCAGAATATACATTCTTTTCAAGTGCTCATGGTACATTCTCTAGGATAGACCACATGCTAGGGCACAAAAGGGGTAGCAACAAATTTAAGAAGATTGAAATCATATCAAGCATCTTCTCTGATCACAATGGCATGAAACTAGAAATCAACCACAACAGGAAAACTGAAAAATACTCAAACACTTGGAGACTAAATAACATGTTATTAAATAAAAAATGGGTTAAAGAGATCAAAGAAGAAATAAAAAAATTCCTAGAAATGAATGAAAATAAGCATACAACTCAAAATTTATGGGACACAGCAAAAGCAGTCCTGAGAGGGAAGTTCATAGCATTACAGGCATATATCAAAAAGCTAGAAAAAGCTCAAATAAACATCTTAACCCTGCATCTAAAAGAACTAGAAAAAGAACAGCAAGTAAAGCACAGAGGAAGTAGAAGGAAAGAAATAATAAAGATCAGAGTGGAAATAAATGACATAGAGGCTAAAAAAACAACAACAAAACAATACAGAGGATCAATGAAACCAAGAGTTGGTTCTTTGAAAAGGTAAACAAGATTGATGAACCTTTAACCAGACTCACAAAGAAAAAAAAAGAGAGAGTACTCAAATAAGTAAAATTAGAAATGAGAGTGGAGAAGTAAGAACTGACACAGTAGAAATACAAAGGATTTTAAGAAAATACTATGAAGAACTGTATGCCAAAAATTAGACAACCTAGATGAAATGGACAGATTCCTTGAAACATATAATATTTCAAAAATCAATCTGGAAGAATCAGAAAACCTAAACAGACTGATTACAACAAATGAGATCGAAACAGTAATAAAAAAACTCCCAACAAACAAAAGCCCTGTGCCAAATGGCTTCACAGGTGAATTCTACCAAATATTCAAAGAAGAACTAACTCCTATCCTTCTCAAGCTATTTCAAAAAATTCAAGGGGAGGGAAGACTTCCTTTTACGAGGTGAGCAGAATTCTGATTCCAAAACCAGGCAAAGACAATGAAAAGAAAGAAAATTATAGGCCAATATCCCTGATAAATTTAGATGCTAAAATTCTCAACAAAATATTAACAAACCGGATCCAGCAATACATGAAAAAGATCATGCATCATGATCTCCCATCCAAGAACTAACCAGGCCCGACCCTGCTTAGCTTCAGAGATCAGACAAGATCAGGCGCATTCAGGGTAGTATGGCTGTAGAGGCCTAACATGATGATCAAGTGGGATTTATTCTGGGGAGGCAAGGCTGGTACAATATTCACAAATCAATGTGATTCATCACATAAACAAAAGGAAGGAGAAAAAGCACATGATAATTTCATAGATGCAGAAAAAGCATTTGATAAATCCAGCACTTATGATCAAAACGCTCAGCAAAGTGGGAATACAGGGAACATACGTAACATGATAAAGTCCATCTATGACAAACCCACAGCCAACATCATACTGAATGGGCAAAAATTAAAAGCAATCCCCTTAAGATCAGGAACAAGGCAGGGGTGCCCCCTTTCATCACTCTTATTCAACATAATTCTGGAAGTCCTAGCCATAGATATCAGACAAGAAGAAGAAATAAAAGGCATCCTAATTGGAAAAGAAGAAGTAAAACTATCATTATTTGCAGATGATATGATACTGTATATAGAAAACCCTAAAGTTTCATTCAAAAAACTACTGGATCTGATAAAGAAATTGAGCAGAGTGTCAGGATATAAAATTAATACTCAGAAATCAGAGGCATTTTTATACACCAACAATGAACTATCTGAAAGAGAAATTAAGGAAACAATCCCCTTCACTATTGCAACCAAAAAAATAAAGTACGTAGGAGTAAATTTAACCAAGGAGATTAAAGACTTGTACTCGGAAAGTTATAAAACATTGATAAAAGAAATCAAGGAAGATACAAACAAGTGGAAGCACATACCATGTGCATGGTTAAGAAGAATAAACATCATTAAAATATCTATATTACCCAAAGCAATTTATAAATTCAATGCAATACCAATGAAAATACCAATGACATACTTCAAAGATATAGACAACATATTCCAAAAATTTATATGGAACCAAAAAAGAACACAATAGCCTGAGCAATCTTGAAAAAGATAAATAAAGTGGATGGTATCATACTTCCTGATATCAAGTTATACTAGAGGCCATTGTACTCAAAACAGCTTGGTACTGGCATAAGAACAGGCATATATATCAATGGAACAGAGTAGTGAACCCAGAAATAAACCCACACCTGTATGGACAACTAATATTTGACAAAGAAGGTAAGGGCATACAATGGAGTAAAGACAGCCTCTTTAACAAATGGTGTTGGGAAAACCGGACATCAACCTGCAAAAAAATGAAACTAGACCACCAACTTACACCATTCATAAAAATAAACTCAAAATGGTTAAAAGACTTAAATGTAAGTCGTGAAACCATAAGCATCTTAGAAGAAAACATAGGCAGTAAGTTCTCTGACATCTCTTGTAGCAATAAATTTCTGATTTATCTCTACGGGCAAGTGAAATAAAGGACAGGATAAACAAACGGGACTATATCAAACTAAAAAGCTTTTGCACAGCTAAAGACAATATGAAGAGAATAAAAAGACAAACCACACAATGGGAGAACATATTCGACAATACGTCTGATAAGGGGTTAATAACCAAAATTTATAAAGAACTTGTATAACTCAACACCAGGCAGATAAACATCCAATCAAAAAATGGGCAAAAGAAATGAATAGACACTTCTCCAAAGAGGACATACAGATGGCCAACAGGCATATGAAAAAATGCTCAACATCATTAATCATTAGAGAAATGCAAATTAAAACCACAATGAGATATCACTTCACACCAGTCAGAATGGTGCTCATCAACAAAACAACACATAACAAAACAACACAGAATAAGTGCTGGCAAGGATGTGGAGAAAAGGGAACCCTCCTGCACTGCTGGTGGGAATGCAGACTGGTGTAGCCACTGTGGAAAACAGTATGGAGATTCCTCAAAAATTTAAAAATTGAACTGCCTTTTGACCCAGCCATCCCACTTTTAGGAATATATCCCAAGAACACCATAGCACTGATTCAAAAGGAGAAATGCACCCTCATGTTTATGGCAGCATTGTTCACAATAGCGAAGATCTGGAAACAGCGCAAGTGTCCGTCAGTGGACAAGTGGATTAAAAAGCAGTGGTACGTATACACAATAGAATACTGTGGGGTCATGAAAAAGAAGGAAGTCTTACCTTTTGTGACAACATGGATGGACCTGAAAACTATTATGTTAAGTGAAATAAGCCAGGCAGAGAAAGAAAAATATTATATGACCTCACTCGTTTGAGGAATCCTGTGAACAATGTGAACTGAGGAACGGAATTGAGACAAGAGGAGGGATCAAAGGGACCAGAGGAAGAGGACAGAGGGAAAGAGGATGATAGGATGGGATAATCCTGAAGGGAAGGGGGGAGGGTGCTGTGAGGAGAGGGCAAGGGAGATGTTGAGGGGAATACAGGGGAGGGGGAATGCATTTGGGGTGATACTAGAATGTATGTAAACACAATAAATTAAAATTAAAAAAATTTGAGTTCAATAACTTTATGTAATTTTTTTTCAAATTTTGGGCCCCAAAATTAAAGTGCATTTTATATATGGGAGTGTTTTATACATGGGGAAATATGGCACCTGCAGTGACTTGTGGGTTACATATGCCTACCTGAAATTTACCATCCGTTCCTCTGGCAAATTTTTACTGTATCTTTAAAAGGTCAAACAGCAGGTCATTTGTGCTGTCTTCCTGGAAACAGCCCTTCTCCCTCTATTAGCTTCCTTTGCTGTACTGCCTATGCTTGGTTACCACCTTTTGCTCTTTTGTCTTTTCCATCCCTATGTACCCACTGTCTCTTCAACACAGTGCCTGGAATTTATTGAGCACTTTCTGACTAATCATTTTTTTTTTTTTGCAGATCAGAACAAATACTGATAATTACCATCTCTTATTAAAAAAAGTCAAACTTAAAGACATACATTTAAAAGTAAAATTTATAACACAAATGTAAGAAATGAAGGGGGATAAGGCCACACATTTTCCTTCTAAAATATGGGCAGCATCTTGGATGATATATTCCAGCTAAAATATGTTTTCCATAATGAAAATGAGTTAACATTTTCCTAAAATGTAGGGTTATAGAATAATGCAAGTACCTAAAAATGCATCACACAATGTGTTAATTACTTAATCCATTTTAAGAAGCCCAACCTTACCCTTTTAACATCTCTGAAACTGGCCATGCTTCTTATACTTCAAATTGGCAATGAGTATTTGTTTTTAGGAGGTGATCTTCATATTCTTACTACTATTTAGGTCAAAAAGTTATGCAACATGTAGAAGAAAAAAAGACTGGAAAAGTTTCCTGTGGTTGTACTCCTGTAGGACTCAACTGAAACAGTCCTTTTCTATCAACGTAATTTTTATTAAAACGGGAATATAGAAGAGGAAGCGGTAATAATCTGCTTTTTGTGTTTTGGGCATAGATCGTATGTGTGGTTTTCTGAGGGTTCACGGGTTTGTGTGTGGGTAAGGTAGAATGTATTCAGGTGTAGAATGATTTCAAACTGACAGTCATGACAATCATTAACACTTGAAAAAGTGTTTTATGACAGATAACCTTCTGTGATGGGGAAAACTATTCATCGTGTCATCTCAAAAATTAATGGTACAATTAAATCAAGCCCGATACACTTTCTAATACAGATGGGCCTACTGAAATATTTTTTTAAGTAAGAAGTTTTTTTCAAAAACTTTTTTTGTAACTAGTTTCTAATATATATGTAAGTACACATGGGCCATGCAATTCACTCAATGATAGGCAGATGCAAGTTATCTAAACTTGACTAGCTGTCGGGAGATATGTGCTCTAGGTTCTTTATTCTCTCTTTTCAGTATGTGATAAAATGTTTTAAATGTTACCTCTTTAAATATCACAGTTCCTGCAGACAGAAACTATTTTTATCTGTAGCACACAGTTCCTGATATTGCAAACCTCAAACAGAAGTTAAAATACTGGTACCTTCTGGATTGCAAAGGGATCTCTCTGTTCATGGTCTAAGTATTTCTCCAGATTAAAGAAAGTGTCATAAAAGATGTGAGCCATTCTGCATCTCTTCAGATCGCGTAGAGTTATTCTGCCTACATAAAAACAAAGCTGGTAAATTCCAAGAGTTGTTCTGGTGAGTGAAAAAAACTTCTACTGAAGTTTAAGAAGTATATGTACACATTTGTTTTATTATAAATATCCCGTTTCCTTTTTTTGAGGTAAAATTCACATAACATAAAATTCACCATTTTAACCATTTTAAATGGCTAAAAATTGTTTTTAAGTGTATAATTCAGTGGCTTGTAAAACATTCGCAATGTTTTACAACCATCGCCACTATTGATTTCCTCAACATTTTCTTCACCTTTCAAAAGGAACTCTACTCATCAAGCAGCCCTTCCCCTATGTCTCTTCCCCTCCACCCTGAAGTCCCTAGCAATCACTAATTGCTTTCTGTTTCTATGGAAAAGTTCCATTTCTTAAACAGAATTTGCCATCAATTGTTGTTCTTAACACTAATAGTAAAGAAGAAATTTTAGTACTTCTGTATTTGGAAAGCCTGTAGGAAAGACTGTAGAGTTAAAGAATTTAGGACAATGAGGATTATGTGCCCCCCTCTGTTATACAGGTGAACAGTGAATACATCCCTGTACTCAACCTTACCATCATTGGCTGGCTTCACCAGGTCAAGCATCTGGCACAGCAAATCATGGAACGGCAAGGGCTCAATACCCATGGCTTCCATCCGCTCACACTGCTCCTCATAGAAGTACTCTAGCTCGTACATGGAGAGCACGCCATCACCATCCACGTCCATGCAGCGGAACCAGTACTCAATGCTAGGCGGTAGTGACACTCATTAGTAATGGCCCAGGAAAGGTCCTTTATTCATTCAGATTTATGATTGCCCATGTTTCTTTTTAAATAAAAGTTACATACGGGTGTATACTTTAGACTTAGGGAGACATAGTTTTATAAAACTTCTAAGAAGAAATGGTGACCTTGGGATCTAGCCAGTGCCCTCAGGATCGAGCTGGCAACCCTGAAATCAAACTGGCAACCTCGGTGCTTCAGGATGATGCTCTATCCACTGTGCCACTGGCCAGGTACCCTCTCCCCCACTGCCTTTTTTTGAAAAAAACATTTAAAATAAAAATTTTATGTATTTAAGGTGTACAAAGAGATAATTTGATATACACTATGAAACAATGACTACAGTAAAGCTTTTTAACATATCTTCTCACAAAGTTACCATTAGCAAATTTCCAGTATTCAATATAGTATTATTAACTATAGCTATGCTGTACATTAGACCTATAGACTTATTCATCCTACATAACTGCAACTTTGTACTGTTTGACCAATATCTCTCTATGTCATCCATGCCCCCAGCTTCTGGTAGCCATTCTACTCTCTGCTCTGTAATTTTGACTTTTTTTAGATTCTACATGTAAGTGAGATCATGCAGTAGTATCTTTCTATGCTTGACTTATTTCACTTAGCATAATGTACTCCAGGGTCATCCATGTTGTTGCAAATGACAGGACAGCCTTCCTTTTAAAGGCTGAATAGTATTTATTGTGTCTGTGCAAATATATACATTTTCTTTAGTCATTATCTATTGAGGGACATTTAGGTTAGTCTGATACCATATCTTGGTTATTGTGAATAATGCTATAATGACCATGAGAGCTTTAGTTTAAGGTGGCAATGTAGGAATATCCTAACTTGCCTCCTAAAGACACACCAAATCTACATCTACATAAAGAAACAATATTCTCTTAAGAACTCATTGAGAGACTCCTACATATTAGGCAAATGAGGAAGAACCCACATCTAAGCAGGTAGAAGAGGCTGAAACACACTTGTCATAAATACCAACCCTGGGACAGTGACCCACAATTGGGAGGAGCTCAAAACTTGGAGCTTCTCCCTGAGGAGTGAAGAGTATGAACCCCTCATCAGGCACCTCAACTTTTAAGAGCCGTCAGTGAGATGACTCCCCAAAACATCTAGCTTTGAAAACTAATGGGGCTCGCATCCACGGAACAAACACGGTTATAGTGAAATGAGAAACAATTCTTAAATAGCTCATACACTCAGACTCACCTGCAACATGACTCAGTGTAGAAGTAGCCAATAGAAGTGCCTGGACTTTTTGGGAAAGAGGCTCATTTCCTTATTAAAGCCTCAGCCTAAAGGGCAGGCATCTAACTGACACACATGTAGGGCTTGCTGGTGTACTCTGGGGATGAGGCTAGCAGGTGCCCTCTTTACACTCTCCCCCTGCCTTGCTCCAGCCAGATGAGGCCACTTTTCGCTCTCCCTGCATCTTATCCCAGAGCGCCAGCATCTACCAAAGGGGGGCTCCTACCCACATCTGAAACCCCAGTTTTACTTCTGGTGCTATACTTCCGCGGCGGCTGCCAGGTGCTGCCCCTTGATGGCCTGGCTCTAGAGGTTGGGGGCCTGTGATTCTGCATCCCACAAGATGTATTAATTGGTTAAAGTTCTTGGTAGTCTACACACTCAGGGACTGCATAAACAGCAGACTGAAACATACCAGTCTTTCTGTGAAAGAGGCCTACTTGGCTCAGTGGTAGAGCATGGGCCTGGTGTGTGGATGTTCTGGGTTCGATTCCCAATCAGGGCACACAGGAGAAGCGCCCATCTGCTTCTCCACCCCTTCCCCTCTCACTTCTTTTTTTTTTTTTTTGTATTTTTCTGAAGCTGGAAACGGGGAGAGACAGACTCCTGCATGCGCCCGACCTGGATCCACCTGGCACGCCCACCAGGGGGCGACGCTCTGTCCACCAGGGGGTGATGCTCTGCCCCTCCGGGGCGTCGCTCTGCCGTGACCAGAGCCACTCTAGTGCCTGGGGCAGAGGCCAAGGAGCCATCCCCAGCGCCCGGGCCATCTTTGCTCCAATGGAGCCTTGGCTGCGGGAGGGGAAGAGAGACAGAGAGGAAGGAGGGGTGGGGGTGGAGAAGCAAATGGGCGCTTCTCCTATGTGCCCTGGCCGGGAATCGAACCCGGGTCCCCCGCACGCCAGGCCGACGCTCTACCGCTGAGCCAACCGGCCAGGGCCCCCTCGCACTTCTTTCTCTCTCCCTCTCCTGCAGCCATCCTTTGATTGGAGTGAGTTGGCCCTCGGCTCTGAGGTTGGCTCCATGACCTTTGCCGCAAGCACTAAGAAGAGCTCGGTTGCTGAGCAATGGAGCAATACCCCAGATGAGCAGAGCATCATCTCCTATTGGGCTTGCTGGGTGGATCCTGGATGGGTCTCATGCAGAAGTCTGTCTCTGCCTCCCCTCCTCTCACGAAAGAAAGAAAGAAGGAAAGAAAGGAAAGAAAGGAAAGAAAGAAAGGAAAGAAAGAAAGGAAAGAAAGAAAGGAAAGAAAGAAAGGAAAGAAAGAAAGGAAAGAAAGAAAGGAAGGAAAGAAAGGAAAGAAAGAAAGAAAGAAAGAAAGAAAGAAAGAAAGAAAGAAGAAAGAAAGAAAGAAAGAAAGAAAGGAAAGAAAGAAAGAAAGGAAAGAAAGAAAGGAAAGAAAGAAAGAAAGAAAGAAAAAGAAAGAAAGAAAGAAAGAAAGAAAGAAAGAAAGGAAAGAAAGAAAGGAAGAAAGAAAGAAAGAAAGAAAGAAAGGAAGGAAAGAAAGAAAGAGGCCTACTTGGTTGTCCAGGAAGTTGGGCCCAAGGAGCAGGCTTCTGGTTTGGCACACATCTAGGAACCTATGGAAGTGTTCTCATGGAGTACAGGTGGTAGGTGCCATCTCTGAGCTCCCCTTGCCATGCTCCAGCTTGCACGTATCTCCCAGAGAGGAGCTTACGCTCTCATAAAATGACTGTCTGGATTTTTGTGGCTGTTGCCAGGGACATCTGGATTGTCTGGCTACAGAGACCAGTGGGGCTTATGCTCACAGGTTCCATAGGATTGTACCGAACAGAGAAAGCATTCTTAAAGGGCTATTCCCCCTAGGGCATAGCAAAGGGGCAATAGAAATGGGAGCTCAGTATTTCTGTGAAAGAAGCCTATTAGCTTTTTGTCATAGCTGCAGCCAGAAGGTTAGGCTTTTAATTAACACATATCTAAGGGCTGAATACAATCCTTTCCACGACCTGGGAGGGTGGGCATTCTCTTCACTGTCTCTCTGATGTGCTCCAGAGTGCCAGTATCTCCAAGAGGGTAGCGTTTACATATATCCAGTGTCTTGGTTTTTACAGCCATAGTTCTTATGGCTGCTGCTCAGGTGATGTCCATGGATTGCTGGGTTCTGGTGGCCAGGGAGCTTGCGTTCCTAGGTCCCATAGGACTATAATAATTGTAGAGACAGTTTTTGGCAAGCTACCACACCCACAGCACTGCACATACACCAGACTGAAACATATCTCTAGTCTTTCTGTGAAAGAGGCCTATTTGCTTGTGCTGGAGCTTCAATCTGAGTGGCAGGCTTCAGGTGTGGAATATAGCCAGGGGCATATGGAGGTGCTTTCAGAGAACATAGGCTGGTGGATGCCATCTTTGCATTTTCCCTCTGCCTTACTCCAGCTTGTTGGTATCCCCTAGGAAGAAGTGTATACACTAGTCTAGCACCTGGATGTTTATGACTGCTGCTCAGGGGACACCTCCAAATCACCTAGATGTGGTAGCCAACAGGGCTTGTACTTGTATCTACAAAACTGTATATATTTGCATAATTTAAAAGCTGCTGCCTGAGGGCCTGCCTTTAATCAGCCTGAATCTAGGTGCTGAAATGCTCCCTGTTGTGACACTGGCAGGCCTTGGCACACCCTCAATGACTGGGAGCCATTAAAAATAAAAAAGGCTGCCTGGGCAATCACATAGGCTTCCGAGACAAAAAAAGAACTAGGGCAGGACTGAACAATAAGGTTCATCTCCTACCAAGGCCACTATATCAAGAGTGGGAGAGGTGACTAGTTTATCTAATTTGCAAAAACCAACAGAGTCAAATAAAATGAAGAAACAAACAATTATGAATTATGTTCCAAATTAAAGAATAAGTTAAACTTCAGAAATATTCCTTAATGAATAGGAAATAAGTGATTTACCTGATAGAGTTCAAAATAATGGTCATAAAGAGATTTTCCATCTCTTCAATGAAAAAGAGATGGAAAATATAAGAAAGTACCACAAAGAAGTCACAGAGCTGAAGAGTATTATAATTTAACAACAACAACAACAAAAACCACAAAAGGGGTTCAATAACAGACTAGATAAAGCAGAAGGATGAGTCAACTTGAATACAGGTCAGTGGAACTAACCTAATTACAGCATCAAAGAGAAAAATGAATTAAAAAAAAGTGAAGATAGCTTAAGGAACTTATGGCACAATATTAATTAGATAAACACTCATGTTAACAGGGCTCCAGAAGGAGCAGAAAGAGAGAAAGGGGCAGAAAACTTATTTAAAGAACGAATGGCTGAAAACCTCCCTAACATGGAGAAAGAAATAGACATCTAGACCAATAAGAGGAATTTAAAATACCCACACCATGACACATTATCATTAAAGTGCACAGAGTTAAAGATAAGGAGAGAACCTTAAGAGCAGCGAGAGAAAAACAATGTTATATGTTCAAAAGAACCCCTCAAATACTAGCAGCAGACCTTTCAGCAGAAACTTTGTAGGTCAGAGAGCGGCACAACATACTCAAAGTACTGCAAGAAAATAATTCCAACCAAGAATATTCTGTCTGGTAAAGCTGTCAATCAGAATTTCCAGACAAAACTAAAGGAGTTCATCACCACTGAACTGGCCTTACAAAAAATGACAAAGGAGTTTTCTTTAAGGTGATAAGAAAGGGTGCTAATTAGTAACAAGAAAACAAAAAAGTATAAATCTCACTGGTAAAGGTAAATATATGGTAAAGGTGGTAGATTACTCACTTATAAAGCTAGTATGAAAGTTAAAAGACAAAATTAGGGCAAAGGGATGGGGGTAAATGAGCCCAGAAAGAGACTTGCTTGGGGTGGAGGGTGAGCGATGCAGTGTGCAGATGGTGTTATACTGAGCTGTCCACTTGAAACCTGTATGGTTTTCCGAACCAACATTAACCCAATTAATTCAATTAACTAAAATAAAATAAATATAACTAAAAAGTTAGTTAAGGAATATAATAAAAAGATGTAAAATGTGACATGAAAACATAAAAAGTAGAAAGGGGAGAGTAAAAATTTAGAACATTAGAATGTGTTCAAGCCTAAGTTCTTACCAACTAAAATAGACTGTTTTTGATATAAGCTGTTATATGTAAGCCTAAAGGTAACCACAAAACAATAACCTATGGTACACAAAAAATAAAGAGAAAGAAATCTGAGCATACCACTAAAGAAAGTCATCAAACAATAATAGAAGATGAAGGAATACTTACAAACTCATTTTACAAGGTCAGCATTACCTTGGTAACAAAACCAGAAAAGGATGCCACAAGAAAAGAAAATTACAGGCCAATATTCCTGAAGAACATAGATGTTAAAGTCCTTAACAAAATATTACCAACTGAATTTAACAGTATATTAAAAGAATCATACTATGGTCATGTGGGATTTATTACAGGGATGCAAGGATGGTTCAACATCTTCAAATCAATGTGATATACCACATAAAAAAAAATGAAGGTTGCCTGACCCGTGGTGGTGCAGTGGATAAAGAATCGACCTGGAAATGCTGAGGTCGCCGGTTCGAAACCCTGGGCTTGCCTGGTCAAGGCACATATGGGAGTTGATGCTTCCAGCTCCTCCCCCCTTCTCTCTCTCTGTCTCTCCTCTCTTTCTCTCTCTGTCTCTCTCTGTCTCTCCCTCTCCTCTCTAAAAAAAAAAAGAATAAAAAAAAAATTAAAAAAAAAATGAAGGTTAAATATGGTCATCTCAAAAGATTTAAAAAAAGCATTTGACAAATTAAACATCCATTTATGATAAAAACTCTTAACAATGTGGGTACAGATGGAATGGTCCTCCATAATACAGGCCATATATAAGAAACCCAGAGCTAACATCATACTCAATGGTGAAAAGCTGAAAACTTTCCTCTAAGATTAGGAACAAGAAAAGGATACCCACTCTCAACATTTTAATTCTGCACAGTACTCAAAGTCCTAGTGAGAGTAGTTAGGGAAGAAAAAGCAATAAAAGGTATCAAATTGGAAAGGAAGAAGTAAAACTGTTACTATTTGCAGATAAAAATCCTAAAGTTTCCACCAAAAATACTGTTAGAATAAATGAAATCAGTAAAATTGCAGACTTCAAAATCAATTACAAAAATTTGTTGCATTTTTATAACTAATAACAAATTATTAGAAAGAGCAATTAACAACCCCACTTATAACTGCATAAAAAATATCTAGGAATAAATTTAGCAAAGGAGGTGAAATATCTGTACACTTAAAACTATAGGACCTGATGACGTCAGAGTAATGGCGCGGTAGGAAGCGATACAGATAAATCTCCCCCAAAACTCAACAAGATCTTCAACCAGAAACAGAAAAACCTATCCTTGGAGCCTCCAGATGTTTCGCAATACACCCGAAGGTATGGTCGAGCGAAAAACTGGCTAAATATATAATCAAACCCCGAAGGAAATAGGGAGTAAGAAATGCTCACCTTCCTCACTAACCTAAACAGAGCGGCTTTCACTGGGAACTGAGAATATAGAAACTGAGGTGGGCAAAGGGGGTGAATAGATCCAGGCCACGGCACAAACGGCCGAACCAGGCTGTGGCACAGAGATCCAGGCCGAGGAAAAACTGTTCCTGGGCAACCCGGGCAATACAAGCTAACACTCGCGCCAAACCCAGAAAAAGAAAGACAAGCGGGGCAGCCATTTTCCCGATTTCCTGGTTGGCGCGTGCAGAGAGTGGGCGAGAGACTCCTTCCAAAGCCCCGAGAGTGTGCGCCCGTGTTGTCCCACAGAGAGGCAGAGTCAGAGGCCTTTGTGTGGGCTGAAAGCGGAATCTCCGGGCCACCCCAGCGCCCTGGGAAAGCCGCGCACGGAGAGGGAGCGAGAACTAATTCCAACGCTGGAACTTTTCTGTGTGGGAGGGGGATTCACTCAGAGGGTGAGGCGGCTGGCCTGATATCCTGATCAGCGTGCACGGAGAGTGAGCGAGAGATTCCTCTCAGCACCTCAGGAGTGGGCGCCCATGTTACCCCACAGAGGGGCAGAGTCAGAGGCCTCTGTGTGGGCTGAAAGCGGAATCTCCGGGCCACCCCAGCGCCCTGGGAAAGCCACGCAAGGGACGGAGCGAGAGCCAATTCCAACGCTGGAAATTTTCCGTGTGGGTGGGGGTTTCACTCAGGTGAGACTGCTGGCCTGATATCCTGGTATGCGCGTGCAAATAGTGAGCGAAAGATTCCTCCGAGTGCTTCGGCAGTGCCCGCCCGTGTTATCCCACAGAGGGGCAGAGTCAGGGGCCTTTGTGTGGGCCAAAAAGCGGAATCTCGGGCCGCCCCAGTGCCTTGAAAAAGCCGCGCCCGGGGACGGAGCGAGAGCCAATTCCAAAGCTGGAACTTTTCCGTGCGGGTGGGGTTTCACTCAGAGTGTGAGACTGCTGGCCTGATATCCTGATCTGCGTGCGCAGATAGTGGGCGAGAGATTCCTCCAAGTGCCTCGGCAGTGCGCGCCCGTGTTATCCCACAGAGTGGCAGAGCCAGAGGCCTTTGAGTGGGCGGAAGCCCCGCCTGATTATGCTAGCAGCTCTGACTGACTGAGCCTTACCCAGAGCCCTGTGCTGAGTGGGAATAGAGTGGGGAGTTGCCAGCTCTTTGAGCCTCTTACTATCCAGGCAGAGGCAGCAGCAACCCCATAGCTGGATTATCAGGCTACAAACTGAGGAAGGAAAGACTAGGAGAAGGGCTCTAGGAACACAGACTCTCTCACTGTCGGAGCCTATAAATGCTAATGAGCCTCAACTGCCAACGAGACTGAAGCACAATACACGACATCGCCATAGAGACTTATCAACTGCAAACCTCTACCTGAGCGTGCCAAAGGGGCAGAACCCGAGGTACAGAGTCACCAACCAGGAAGAGGGAGAAAAAAGAAAAAGCAAGAAGATAACCTCTCAAAATCAAGAATAATACGCAGACTTTATAGCCTATCCCATTTTATTATATTAGTTAGTTTGTTTCTCTTATCTTCATTCTTGATATTTTTTATTCCTCCTCCAATTTGGTCATTTAACTATCTGCTGGTCTTACTCTTTCCTCTCCTTGAACTACACTACCCATAAGTGTTACATCTCCCATTATCTTTTCTTTCCTCTTCCTTTCTCTCTATGAGGGTTGCACTCCAAAACCCTTAACTCTCTCTCTCTCTCTCTCTGTCTCCTCTTTTTTCTTTTTTTAGTGGTTCCCTCTTTTCTCTCTCTCTCTCTCTTTCTTTTCTCCCTCTATATTAGTTTCTTCATTTCTCCTTTACGTCTCCTCTCATTCAAACCTCAATAACGAACAATATCTTATCTGGGACTCAAACTTATGTTTGTGGCATTTTGGAGGGTTTTTACTTCACCTTTTTAACACACTAGCAGTGCTCCCATCCCTGGCTCTCCATTTTATCTAGTTCTTGTTCCACTAAATACAATAGTAATTTTTTAATTTGTACCCCCATTTTCCTGTTTCCCTCTTATTCCTCTGATCATAACTCTTAGTCAACCAACACCTAAAAGCAAATCATTTTATTCCTGACCCATTTTTTTTTCTTATTTGCTTTTTGTGGGTCCATACACCCTTTTTTTTTCTTTTTTTTTTTTTGCCCCTTTATTACTTCTCCCCAATTCAGGCCCTCCATTATGGGCATTGTTTGTTCTATTTAGTACAATATAATTCACAGTTCACCACAAGATTTTCTCAAGAAAGAGGGGAGAGGAGAGGAGAGAAAAAAAAAGGAGGGGGGTAAATAATTTCCTTTTTAAAAAAAAATTTTTTTATTTTATTTTTCTTTATTTCATTATTAATTTTTTTTTAAAAAAACTTTTGATTTTTTATTTTTTTAACTTTTTATTCTTTATTAAATCTCATTAATACTATCAACAAAACCACCCTCAGATGCCATTAAGGAAGAGAAAATCGAATATCATGGATACAAAAGAAAGAGAGGTAACGCAGCTAGATGAGGAAAAATCTATGGAGAAAAAATTTAATATATTGGAAACCTTGGAGCTAAATGACAGAGAATTTAAGATAGAAATCCTAAAAATCCTCCGAGATATACAAGAAAACACAGAAAGGCAATTTAGGGAGCTCAGAAAACAACTCAACGAACACAAAGAATATATTTCCAAGGAAATTGAAACTATAAAAACAAATCAAACAGAGATGAAAAACTCAATTCATGAGCTGAAAAATGAGGTAACAAGCTTAGCTAATAGAACAGGCCAGATAGAAGAGAGGGTTAGTGAAATAGAAGGCAAGCAACTTGAGGCACAACAGAGAGAAGAAGAGACTCAAAAATTAAAAAAAATGAGATAGCCCTATAAGAATTATCTGACTCCATCAAAAAGAATAACATAAGAATAATAGGTATATCAGAGGCAGAAGAGAGAGAAAATGGAATGGAGAACATACTCAAACAAATAATAGATGAGAACTTCCCAAGCCTGTGGAAAGAACTAAAGCCTCAAATTCAAGAAGCAAACAGAACTCCGAGTTTTCTTAACCCCAACAAACCTACTCCAAGGCATATCATAATGAAATTGGCACAAACCAACGGCAAAGAAAAAATTCTCAAGGCAGCCAGGGAAAAGAAGAATACAACATATAAAGGAAGGCCCATTAGATTATCGTCAGATTTCTCAGCAGAAACTCTACAAGCTAGAAGAGAGTGGACCCCAATATTTAAAGTCCTGAAAGAGAGGAACTTCCAGCCACGAATACTATACCCATCAAAGCTATCCTTTAAATATGAAGGAGAAATAAAAACATTCACAGATACAGAAAAGATGAGGAAATTTATCATCAAAAAACCCCCACTCCAGGAATTACTAAAAGGGGTTCTCCAATCAGATACAAAGAACAAAAAAAAACAAAGCCACAAGTAAAAGCTCCAAGAACAACACAATAAAACCAAATTTAAACTGTGACAACAACAAAAAGAAAGGGGGGGAGAGGATGGAGATTAACAGTAGCAAAGAACGATGGAGTGCAAAAGTACTCACAAAATAGTGCGCTACAATGAACAGGGTAGGAACTCTTTTCATTACTTAAAGGTAACCACCATTGAAAAAACTACCACAGAAGCACATGAGATAAAAAAGATAGCAACAGAGAAAAGATGTATGGAATACAACCAAATAAAAACAAAAGATAGAAAAAACGAAAGAGAAGGATCAAATAAGACACAAAACTAACAGAAAGCAATATATAAAATGGCAATAGGGAACTCACAAGTGTCAATAATTACAATAAATGTAAACGGATTAAACTCACCAATAAAAAGGCACAGAGTAGCAGAATGGATTAAAAAAGAAAATCCAACTGTATGCTGCCTACAGGAAACTCATCTAAGTAACAAGGATAAAAACAAATTCAAAGTGAAAGGCTGGAAAACAATACTCCAAGCAAATAACATCCAAAAAAAAAGCAGGCGTAGCAATACTCATATCTGATAATGCTGACTACAAGACAGTAAAAGTACTCAGAGACAAAAATGGCCATTTCATAATGGCTAAGGGGACACTGAATCAAGAAGACATAACAATTCTTAATATATGCACCAAACCAAGGAGCACCAAAATATATAAGACAGCTACTTATTGACCTTAAAACAAAAACTGACAAAAATACAATCATACTTGGAGACCTCAATACACAGCTGACGGCTCAGATCGGTCATCCAAACAGAGAATCAACAAAGATATAGTGGCCTTAAACAAAACACTAGAGCACCTGGATATGATAGACATCTATAGGACATTTCATCCCAAAGTGACTGAGTATACATTTTTCTCCAGTGTACATGGATCATTCTCAAGAATTGACCATATGTTGGGCCACAAAAACAACATCAGCAAATTCAGAAAAATCAAAGTTGTACCAAGCATATTTTCTGATCATAAAGCCTTGAAACTAGAATTCAACTGCAAAAAAGAGGAAAAAAATCCCACAAAAAATGTGGAAACTAAACAACATACTTTTAAAAAATGAATGGGTCAAAGAAGAAATAAGCGCCGAGATCAAAAGATATATACAGACTAATGAAAATGACAATACGACATATCAGAATCTATGGGATGCAGCAAAAGCAGTGATAAGAGGGAAGTTCATATCACTTCAGGCATATATGAACAAACAAGAGAGAGCCCAAGTGAACCACTTAACTTCACACCTTAAGGAACTAGAAAAAGAAGAACAAAGACAACCCAAAACCAGCCAAAGAAAGGAGATAATAAAAATCAGAGCAGAAATAAATGAAATAGAGAACAGAAAAACTATAGAAAAAATTAATAGAACAAGGAGCTGGTTCTTTGAAAAGATCAACAAAATTGACAAACCCTTGGCAAGACTTACCAAGGAAAAAAGAGAAAGAACTCATATAAACAAAATACAAAATGAAAGAGGAGAAATCACCACAGACACCATAGATATACAAAGAATTATTGTAGAATACTATGAAAAACTTTATGCCACTAAATTCAACAACCTAGAAGAAATGGATAAATTCCTAGAACAATACAACCTTCCTAGACTGAGTCAAGAAGAAGCAGAAAGCCTAAACAGGCCTATTAGTAGAGAAGAAATAGAAAAAACCATTAAAAACCTCCCCCAAAATAAAAGTCCAGGCCCTGATGGCTATACCAGCGAATTTTATCAAACATTCAAGGAAGACTTGGTTCCTATTCTACTGAAAGTCTTCCAAAAAATTGAAGAAGAAACAATACTTCCAAACACATTTTATGAGGCCAACATAACCCTCATACCAAAACAGGCAAGGACTGCACAATAAAAGAAAACTACAGACCAATATCTCTAATGAATACAGATGCTAAAATACTAAACATAATACTAGCAAATCGAATACAACAACATATTAAAAAGATAATACATCATGATCAAGTGGGATTCATCCTAGAATCTCAAGGATGGTTCAACATACGTAAAACGGTTAACGTAATACACCATATCAACAAAACAAAGAACAAAACCCACATGATCTTATCAATAGACGCAGAAAAGGCTTTCGATAAAATACAACACAATTTTATGTTTAAGACTCTCAACAAAATGGGTATAGAAGGAAAATATCTCAACATGATAAAGGCCATATATGATAAACCATCAGCTAACATCATATTAAATGGCACAAAACTGAAGGCTTTCCCCCTTAAATCAGGAACAAGACAGGGTTTTCCACTCTCTCCACTCTTATTTAATGTGGTACTAGAGGTTCTAGCCAGAGCAATCAGACAAGACAAGGAAATAAAAGGCATCCATATCGGAAAAGAAGAAGTAAAGGTATCACTTTTTGCAGATGATATGATCCTATACATCGAAAATCCCAAAGAATCCACAAAAAGACTACTAGAAACAATAAGCCAATACAGTAAGGTCGCAGGATACAAAATTAACATACAGAAGTCAATAGCCTTTCTATATGCCAACAATGAAACATTTGAGAACGAACTCAAAAGAACAATCCCCTTCACAATTGCAACAAAAAAAATAAAATACTTAGGAATAAACATAACAAAGAATGTAAAGGACTTATATAATGAAAACTATAAACCATTGTTAAGGGAAATTGAAAAAGATATAATGAGATGGAAGAATATACCTTGTTCTTGGTTAGGAAGAATAAATATAATCAAGATGGCCATATTACCCAAAGCAATATATAAATTTAATGCAATTCCCATCAAAATTCCAATGACATTTTTTAAATGGAGCAAAAAATCATCAGATTTATATGGAACTATAAAAAACCCCGAATAGCCAAAGCAATCCTAAAGAAAAAGAATGAAGCTGGGGGCATTACAATACCTGACTTCAAACTATATTATAGGGCCACGACAATCAAAACAGCATGGTATTGGCAGAAAAATAGACACTCAGACCAATGGAATAGAATAGAAAACCCAGAAATTAAACCACATATATATAGTCAAATAATTTTTGATAAAGGGGCCAAGAACACACAATGGAGAAAAGAAAGCCTCTTCAATAAATGGTGCTGGGAAAACTGGAAAGCCACATGCAAAAGAATGAAACTGGACTACAGTTTGACCCCCTGTACTAAAATTAACTCAAAATGGATCAAAGATCTAAACATAAGACCTGAAACAATTAAGTACATAGAAGAAGACAAAGGTACTAAACTCATGGACCTGGGTTTTAAAGAGCATTTTATGAATTTGACTCCAAAGGCAAGAGAAGTGAAGGCAAAAATTAATGAATGGGACTACATCAGACTAAGAAGTTTTTGCTCAGCAAGAGAAACTGATAACAAAATAAACACAGTCAACTAAATGGGAAATGATATTTTCAAACAATAGCTCAGATAAGGGCCTAATATCCAAAATATGCAAAGAACTCATAAAACTCAACAACAAACAAACAAACAATCCAATAAAAAAATGGGAAGAGGACATGAACAGACACTTCTCCCAGGAAGAAATACAAATGGCCAACAGATATATGAAAAGATGCTCATCTTCTTTAGTTATTAGAGAAATGCAAATCAAAACTGCAATGAGATACCACCTCACACCTGTTAGATTAGCTATTATTAACAAGACAGGTAATAACAAATGTTGGAGAGGCTGTGGAGAAAAAGGAACCCTCATACACTGTTGGTGGGAATGTAAAGTAGTACAACCATTATGGAAGAAAGTATGGTGGTTCCTCAAAAAACTGAAAATAGAATTATCTTATGACCCAGCAATCCCTCTACTGGGTATATACCCCCAAAACTCAGAAACATTGATACGTAAAGACACATGCAGCCCCATGTTCATTGCAGCATTGTTCACAGTGGCCAGGACATGGAAACAACCAAAAAGCCCGTCAATAGATGACTGGATAAAGAAGATGTGGCACATATACACTATGGAATACTACTCAGCCATAAGAAATGATGACGTCGGATCATTTACAGCAAAATGGTGGGATCTTGATAACATTATACGAAGTGAAATAAGTAAATCAGAAAAAACCAGGAACTGCATTATTCCATATGTAGGTGGGACATAAAAGTGAAACTAAGAGACATTAATAAGAGTGTGGTGGTTACGGGGGGAGGGGGGAGAGGGAGAGGGAAAGGGGGAGGGGGAGGGGCACAAAGAAAACTAGATAGAAGGTGACAGAGGACAATCTGACTTGGGTGATGTGTATGCAACATAAGTGAACGACAAGATAACCTGGAGTTGTTATCTTTGAATACATGTATCCTGAATTATTGATGTCACCTCATTAAAAATAAAATTATTAAAAAAAACTATAGGACAGTTATGAAAGAAAAAGAAGATACACATAAATGGAAAGATATTCCATGCTCACAAATTGTTGGAAAATGTTCAGGCTACCCAGAGCAATCTATAGATTCAACACAATCCCTATCAAAATTCCACTGGCATTTTCCAAAGAAATAGAGCCAAAAGTGCTGCCCTGGCCAGATAGCTCAGTTGATAAAGCATCACCCTGATATGTAAAGGTTGCTGGTTCGATCTCTAGTCAGGGCACATACAGCACATACAGAAACAGATTGATGTTTCTATCTCTTTCTCTCTCTAAAATGAATTTTAAAAAGTTTTTTTAAAAAGGAACAGTGCTAAAATTTGTATGAATCACAAAAAAAAATGTGAGTAGGCAAAGCAATGTTAAGCAACAAGAACAAAGCTGGAGGCATCACACTACCTGATTTCAAAACATACTACAAAGCTTAGTATTCAAAACAGCATAGTATTGACATAAAAACAGAAACACAGAGCAATGGAACAGAATAAAGAGCCCAGAAATAATCCCACACATATACAGTCAACTGACTTACAACAAAGGAGTTAAGAATACACAAAGGGGCCCTGGCCAGTTGGCTCAGCGGTAGGTAGAGTGTCGGCCTGGCGTGCGGGGGATCTGGGTTCGATTCCCGGCCAGGGCACATAGGAGAAGCGCCCATTTGCTTCTCCACTCCCCCCCCTCCTTCCTCTCTGTCTCTCTCTTCCCCTCCTGCAGCCAAGGCTCCATTGGAGCAAAGATGGCCCGGGCGCTGGGGATGGCTCCTTGGCCCCTGCCCCAGGCGCTAGAGTGGCTCTGGTCGCAGCAGAGCGCTGCCCCGGAAGGGCAGAGCGTTGCCCCTGGTGGGCGTGCCGGGTGGATCCCGATCGGGCGCATGCAGGAGTCTGTCTGACTGTCTCTCCCCGTTTCCAGCTTCAGAAAAATACAAAAAAAAAAAAAAATACACAAAGGGGTAAAGGACAATTTCTTCAATAAATGGCATTGGGAAAAGTACAGCCAACATCACATGCAAAAGAATGAAACTTGACCACTATCTTACTCCATACATAAAAACTAACTCAAAATGAATTAAAGTCTTGAATGTAAGACCTGAAACCTTTTAACACCCAGAAGAAAACAGTCGATAAGCTCCATGACATAGGTGTTGGTTGTACATATATACTATGGAATATTACTCAGCCATAAGAAATGATGACATAGGATCATTTACAATAACATGGATGGACCTTGATAACATTATACGGAGTGAAAAAAGTAAATCAGAAAAAACTAAGAATTATATGAATCCATACATAGATGGGACATAAAAATGAGACTCAGAGACATGAACAAGAATGTGATGGCAACGGGGGAGGAGGCCTGGGGGGAGGGGGGATGGGGCGAGGAAGGAGAGAGGGGGTTGGGGAAGGGAGAGGCACAAAGAAAACCAGATAGAAGGTGACAGAAGACAATTTGACTTTGGGGGAGGGGTATACAGCACAATCAAATGTCAAAATAATCTGGAGATGTTTTCTCTCAACATATGTACCCTGATTTATCAATGTCACTGCATTAAATTTAATAAAAAAAAAATCTGCCACCAAAAGCAAAGGCAACAAAAAGCAAATACTAAATTGATCATATAATTTTTATCCTTCATTCTGTTAATCTGGTATATAACATTTATTAATTTGTATATACTGAACCATACTTGCAACCTAGGGATAAACTCCACCTGATCGTGGTGTATGATCATTTTAAAGTACTGTTGGATTCAGTTTGCTAGCATTTTGTTGAGGTTTTCTGCATCTATGTTCATCAAGAGTTTTGGCTTGTAATTTTCTTTTCTTGTAGTGTCCTTGTCTGGCTTTGGTGTAAAGGTAATGCTGGCTTCATAAAATGAGTCTGATAGTGTTCTTGCCTTTATAAATTTGGAGGAAAAGTTTGAGGACTGTTCTTACTTATTCTTTAACCGATAAAATTGTGCTGGGAAGTCATCAGGTCTCAGGCTTTTCTTTTTGGGAGGTTTTTGATTACTGATTTTATTACCTTACTCATTACTGGTCTGTTCAGATTTTCTATTTTTTGTGCTTCAGTCTTGGTAGGTTGTATGTTTCTAAGAATTAACCCATCCTTCTAGGTTATCCAATTTGCTGACATATAAATGTTCACAGAAGTCTCTTGTGATCCTTTGTATTTCTGTGCTCTCACTTCATTCTCCTTCCTCCATGGGGAGGGTGTCTCTGTCCATGTTGAGCTGCCTGGGCTTAGAGGATGGGATAACATGGGTAATGTGAGATTTTCCTTTCTACCCTCTTCAATGCATCTTTTCTTATTGGTCTACTCTACCCAGATGCTGCAGCATCTCATCTGGAATCCTTATATTTTGTGAAAGTATTTTTGTGCATGGATATTTACTCAAATTGATGATTCTGGAAGGGTATGAGCAATGGAAACATGTATCAACCATCTTGCTGATATCAGTCTCTATGGCTAAATTTAAAAATTATATGTATGGCCTAAGTGATATTTTAATTTCCTGTTATGTTGGACCTTCTGAACTGGTTCTCTAATTTTCATATCTTGCCTGTATTTTCTATTGTTTTTTTCTTCTTCTAAACATTATTTTTCATTTCTGCTATCATAATTTGATTTCCCAGAGTTCTTTTTCGGTTCCCTAAATGTTCCTTTTATAAAAGTATCATTCTATTTATGTTCTGTGAATGCAATTTCTCTTATTTCTCTGAGGATATCAATTAACAGTGTCTTCATCGTTGTTGTTGCTAAGGTATTTTTCTCCCTGAAATTCTGCTTCATCTAAGTTACTTTTCCCCTCTTCCACTTGTTTGGTTTCTATCATTTACGTAAGAAGCTTTACTCAGACATTTAGTGGTCCTTTGTTGTCTGCTCATATTTAAAAGCAAATGCTAAAAATATGGGCACAGGTTTGTAGACTCTGAGCTTTACTGTACAATGATTTGACCCACAGGTTTGTATTCTCTGAGCTTTACTGTACATGATCTGGCTGGGTTGCTTCCTTGGGAAAGACCTGATGTCATATCTTCAGGTTTTTATTCTTGGGCTGCTCAGATTTTGCAGAAAAACGTCTTTTAGTCTTCTGCCTGGAGATTGAGGAGAGGTTGCTAGAATTCTGTAAACTGATGAGGAATGAAGACGTGTCAAGTCAGCATTCAGTATGTATATATTCATTTCATGGGTTTTCAATACGGTACCTATACCTTCAATTGTACCTAGTCCTCCCCAGACCAGAGGCCCTGTATTTTACACCTTCCAAGAAGTGACGCATCTCTCTTCTGCCTGGTAGAGGAGATGTTCTGGAGGTCAACTGTTTCTTTAAACAAACTTTCTATAAACTCTCCTGATTTTTGGCTTTATCTTTACCATGCCCCACTTCCAACGTTCCCGGTACCCCATGAGTCCTGAATGTTTGTAGGTTTTTGCTGGGTATATTCAGTTGCTTTTTGGTCTTTATCTCTGGTGGGTTAGGATTCAAATAGTCTGCTAAGTTTATTATGTTCCAGTTTGCAAATCTTTATTACTATTATTTCTTTTCCTTTGTCTTTTGTTATTATGGATATATTCCTTGAACAAAAATCTCTTTACTGTCATTTTAGTGGAATTTCAAGAGAGGCCAAATGTGCTACATGTGGTTAAGTTGCTATCTTCACCAGAAGCTTACTCACACTCCATCATGGCTACCTTATCATTAGCTCTGTCACTTAGGGGAGCAAGGATAGCCATGCCATCAATTAATCACAGAATATGAAGCCATTAGATTAGTATTAATTGGTAACAAGGGACAATATTTTTATATAAAGAGCTACTGATTTATGGCAAGTTAAAACTTCCCAAGAGGAGGTTCTTAGAGACTTTTGATTAAATTCCCACTAGTAGGCCTTAAAACATTAAGAGCTTCAATACATTTAGTGTTTTTCAAAATCCCTTTGAGGAGAGAAAGGTGAAAATAACTAAGTGGTGACTATTAATTGTTTTCAAGTAGGTCACACTAAGATGTGTGTACCTTTATCCAGTAAGATAAACTTCACATTATTGGAACAAACTTAACATTTAACACTTGCAAAGCTCTTTTGAGAAATCTATTTTAAAATTGTATCAGTTTAATATTTAATGTTACCATCAAAGAATAGAGGAGATAGACCCTGGCCGGTTGGCTCAGTGGTAGAGCATCGACCTGGTGTGCAGGAGTCCTGGGTTCGATTCCCGGCCAGGGCACACAGGAGAAGCGCCCATCTGCTTCTCCACCCTCCCCCTCTCCTTCCTCTCTGTCTCTCTCTTCCCCTCCCGCAGCCAAGGCTCCATTGAAGCAAAGTTGGCCTGGGTGCAGAGGATGGCTCCATGGCCTCTGCCTCAGGTGCTAAAATGGCTCTGGTCGCGACAGAGCAATGCCCCAGATGGGCAGAGCATCGCCCCCTGGTGGGCATGCTGAGTGGGTCCCGGTTGGGCGCATGCGGGAGTCTGTCTGACTGCCTTCCCGTTTCCAACTTCACAAAAATACAAAACATACTAACAGAGGGTTGCAAGAGCCTGTCCACAAAAAATAATCTATCCAAAGACACTTTACATATCTAACCCTGGCAGGCTCTGCCATAGGAGAGACTCAAGATCCTAATTTTGTAAGCAATGCAATACGTCCCTGAATAACTTCATTTCATTGTTTTGTTATTATGCCGATGAGATGCAGGAGAAACTTAACTCTCGGTTACATCAATTAGCCTATGGTGAAACTGGTTTCATTACATGTTGCTTTGCTTCAAGTCACAGAACCTACTGACAACATTAAGTGAGGACTTGCTATATTTTATACAGCATTCAAATGTGAGTGTATTAATTCTTTCATGAAGCTCGTTTTTTCTACCCACATTTTCATAGGTCACAAACCTGATTTCTTCAAAGTGCTGCCTATTATATTTTGTTAAATAAGAGTTTGATTTTGATGTATAGCTATTTTCTTAATTAAGTTAAGAGTGAAGTTGAATAGTCTTCTGCTCATATTCTCCATAGGGAAAGCAATCTGAAGCTCTGAGGATGAGTATGCTGTGTGGCTAGTAAGTGTCAGCAGGTGCCAAGGGGACAAATACCAACAAGTAAAAATCAGGAGTTACTTTCTTCTATGGTTGACCTAATTTTGAGTCTCTTAAGCAATAAGGAATTTCAGAACACCAAAAGAATTCTCTTTTAGGGATTCCATAGCCTAGTTGGTAAGACGACGACAAGCAAACACGCTGTCCTGTAGGGTGAGCCATTACTGTGGTAAAGAGCCCAGGATTTGGAGTCAAACAGACCTGGACCTGAATCCGAGTGATGTCACATACTAGGTGTGTAGTCTCTCGGAGTTTCTGTGTCTTCAACTATAAAACAGGACAACTGATGCCTAAATTCACAGTGGTATGAGGATTAAATAAACCACTGCGTATGAAATACTTGTTACCTGGCAAAGAATAAAGCCTCAACAATACATTAACTATTAGGGAGGACAACGGGGCACAAAGAAAGCATTTGACTCAAAAAACCTCTTTTGGCAAAATTTTGTAGTACAGATCCAGTTATGGATCTCAAGGTATAAAAACTTGATCTGAAGGGCTCTGTTTTTGGAAATGAGGACCTAAGTGTTTGGGCTGAAACCCCCACTAAGAAAATCTAGAGGAAAAATTCTGTTTGAAGGCACTCGGCTATTAACAGGGCAGTGAAAAATGATGGCATCCAGATTGAGAAAAAAACCCAGAGAGGGGGAGCCTCGCATTTGAGATCAGCTTTCCCTTGGGACCATCTACTGATTCTGGAAGAGGGGCCTGAGAAGTTGAACTTTGACCTGCTAGAATTTTGTAAATAATTTTTGGGTCTATCATCATGAGAGATGTTAGTGTGCAGTTTTATTTTCTTGTATGTGTTTGTCTGGCTTTGATATCAAGGTGATGCTGGCTTCATCCACAATTAGCTCTTCTTTCCTCACCAATTAACTACTGAAACATAAAGATCATAAAACAAGAGAAATCCACAGTATTTATTCCCACATTATAAATGCTTGCTAGTCCTACTTATCCCTTGGGATAGCTCACATGTCACTTCACCTGTATTTCTGGAGATAACAGCACTTTCTTGATATACTGCGAGACTGGATTCAGTCTGAGAGGCAGAGGCTAAGTCTGTTCCATCTTGGTACCCCTAGGTTGAGCTTGCATTCATGAAGTATGCAACATGACTTTTCAAGCTTTTGTCCATGTTTTTCTTTTTTTTTGTATTTTTCTGAAGTTAGAAGTGGAGAGGCAGTCAGACAGACTCCGCATATGCTCAACCGGGATCCAACTGGCATGCCCACCAGGGGGTGATGCTCTGCCTATCTGGGGTGTTGCTCTGTTGCGGCCAGAGCCACTCTAGCACCTGAGAAGGAGGCCATGGAGCCATCTTCAGCACCTGGGCCAACTTTGCTCCAATGGAGCCTTGGCTGCAGGAGGGAAAGAGAGAGACAGAGAGGAAGGAGAGGGGGAAGGGTGGAGAAGTAGATGGGTGCTTCTCCTGTGTGCCCTGACTGGGAATCGAACCCGGGACTTCCACATGCTGGGCTGACGCTCTACCACTGAGCCAACCGGCCAGGGCCTGTTCATGTTTTTAACATCTTGGCAAAGGAAACGTAGAAGTCGTACCTGGTGGGGTTCCGTTTGTCTTCCTCAGATATCAAAAACCAAACAAAATCTGCATAGCTCATTCTTCCCTCTTTCTGTACTGTTTTTCCCCTGGGAAAGAAAAATAAAACAACATGGTTTTAAAGTTTCCTGAGAAATTACTCAGATAAATTTAGCAAGATGACAGACAAAGACATAAAGTATTATCTTCCTTTGGACATTAATTAAAGAAAACAATTAGAATGCTGGAACCTCAAAAGGGCAACCCCTTCCATAGCCTATCATATTTTCAAAGGCTGAGAAGGTGAAACCAGAAGGCATTTGCAGAAATGAAGAAAAAAAATCTGGTTTGTAATTTAAATGCAAATAATGACCAGGATCAAATACTGCTACCTGTATTTAGATAAATAATTCATACATCAAAGAATGACTACTATCTTGTATGAAGCCATGACTACATATATTATAGGGTATTATCTGACCTACAGCACTAGCGAATTGTGCAGAAAGCTTGTTACAGTTTTGCTTATAGTTCATTTTAAAATTCGGGTGCTTTTTCTTACCTCGTTACTGCCCCAGAGAATATCCTTTCAATAATTCTGTTTGAAGAAGCTAAACATAAATAAGTACAAAACTAGTTAGAAACATGCTCCATAAAAGGAGTACTTTTGGCAAATTTATTTTCAGTTGTCATAAGCTAAAACATAATAATCTTCCATGGGAGAATATGAGTAGTTAAAATTTTACTTATGTATTATTTAGACTTTTTGAAAATAAGAATTTGAGGTGGCTCAATCAATCAATCATTTAAAACAAGAACATGCAAATGGATGTGTCTGACAGCTGGGATGTAGTACTAATTATAGTTGAGCACCAAGTGAGTTCTGGACATCCTGACAACTAGGACCAAAATGCACATATAGAAGTTGTGTTGATCTTGTTATCTAATAAGACAAGACAACTTTTCCTCTAAAACAAGACAAATTTTAGCATTCAATTCTAGGGGGTATTGATCATTAGCTCCTAATATAAGGGAAACTGAGTAAAACAATGCAGAATGCTTTCAAGTAGGATTTTACAAGATACCAAAACACACCATAAACATACATTTCATCTATAAAAGTCCAGGATATAACATGCTATAATGTGTAATTTTTTAAAATTCCATCAGTAAGTTTTATTCAAGGAGAGACAGATATATCAAGATAGTACGTTGCTTTGATGGCAGACCCTAGATGGTCTAGAACAGTGATTTTCAACCCTTTTCATCTCATGGCACACATCAGCTAATTACTAAAATTCTGTGGCACACCAAAAAACATATTTGTTGCAATCTGACAAAAAATAGGTATAATTTTAATTCATTTATATCAGACAGCTATTGTTGTATTTGTTGTTGTCATTTTTTTAAAATTTGACAATCTAAGGGAAAAGAGATCAGTGCTCTTGACTAAACAGGTAGTGCATGTTTTTATTTTATTTTATTTTATTTTTATTTTTTACAGAGACAGAGAGAGAGTCAGAGTGAGGGATAGACAGGGACAGACAGACAGGAACGGAGAGATGAGAAGCATCAATCATTAGTTTTTCGTTGCGCATTGCGACACCTTAGTTGTTCATTGATTGCTTTCTCATATGTGCCTTGACCATAGGCCTTCAGCAGACCGAGTAACCCCTTGCTTGAGCCAGTGACCTTGGGTCCAAGCTGGTGAATTTTTGCTCAAACCAGATGAACCCATGCTCAAGCTGGCGACCTTGGGGTCTCGAACCTGGGTCTTCTGCATCCCAGTCTGACCTCTACCCATTGCGCCACTGCCTGGTCAGGCGGTAGTGCATGTTTTAAACAGTCTTGTTGCACACCGGTGTGCCTGCTGCTGCACACAGTTTGAAAATTGCTGATCTAGAGTAGTGTACATCATGTGGGTTCAAAATAACCAATATATTAGTTTTTTTTTTTTTTAAAAAGGAGATGACAGCCCTGGCTGGATAGCTCAGTTGGTTAGAGCATTGGACTGAAGCACAGAGGCTGCTGGTTTGATCCCCGGTCGGGGCACATACAGGAACAGACTGATGTTTCTGTCTGTCTGTCTCTCTCCCTTCCTCTCTGGCTAAAATCAATAAATAAATTTAAAAAAATATTAAAGAAAAAAAAAGATGACAGTGGATCTCAGACATAGGGATGGTGGAGACAGGAATCTGTTAACAAGTGCCCCAGACAATGGCATGCACACCAGACTTTCAGAACCAATGATAAGGTCATTAGAGAGTTAGCAGCTATCAGCATCTAGCTCTTCTGCATAAAGTTAAGTACAGTCAACCTATAGGTAAATTAGTTTGGATGAAGACTGTTGAGAGTAAGGGTGTCAGTAGAGCCATGTCTGACCACATATCAAAGCTTATATAAAAAATCCTCTAGCCTGACCAGGAGGTGGTGCAGTGGACAGAGTGTCAGACTGGAATGCGGAGAACCCAGGTTCGAGACCCCAAGGTAACCAGCTTGAGCGCGGGCTCATCTGGTTTGAGCAAGGCTCACCAGCTTGCGCCCAAGGTCACTGGCTTGACCAAGGGGTCACTCGGTCTGCTGTAGCCCCCTGGTCAAGGCACATATGAGAAAGCAATCAATGAACAACTAAGGTGCCGCAATGAAGAATTGATGCTTCTCATCTCTCTCCCTTCCTGTCTGTCTGTCCCTATCTGTCCCTCTCTCTGTCTCTCTGTCTCTGTCTCTCTGTCTCTCTCAAACATTCACACACACCACACACACACACACACACACACTCCTCTAGACTTGTTGAGTCCTGTTTTGGGGGATTAATAATCTGAACCAGACCAAAAAAACAAAAAGGGCTGTATAGGAAAGGCAAGGATACTTAACCCACTGGTAATCAGAAAGTGCAAAGCTAGTAAAGCTGACCTGATGTGCATCTCCATCTTTACACTATTTTGGTGACAGGAAGGTTATGAGTACTCAAAGAAGGGAGGATACAATACTAAAATGCTTATCAAATATATAGATTTGAGTATTTTCCTCTTCATGCCTGGTGGGCACCAGAGAATCTGAGGTAGAACTCTGTTTCTTAAATATGAAAGTTCTATGAAACTTGACATTATATAGAATGAACCTCTTCTTAACGTGTACACAGATATCGTGGTCCCTCCTCTGTCATGGGGGTTAGGTTCAGAACCCCCTGCGATAGGTGAAAATCTGCAAAGTAGCAACCTTATACTTATTTTATTTGTATATATTTAAAGGCTTTATAAACCCTCCCCACACTCTTATAAACCTTTCCCACACTGTTACTAACCTTTCCCATACTCTTATAAACACTTACTATGTGTTTTCTGTACGTGTCTTTGTCTACTCATCTGCTGTATGCTACATATTTTATTTTGATTTAATATTCTTTTAATATGTTTTAATTAATATTTTTATACTTTCTTATAGTTTTTAATTTTTTAGGCTAGAAAATGCTTATTTTACTGCAAAAATAATTAAAATAATAAATATATAAAAATACCTATATACCGCAAAATTCCGTGATATAGAGAAAAATTCATGATATAAAATTAGATATATATAATTTAAAAATTCACAATACAGGGCCCTGGCCGGTTGGCTCAGTGGGAGAGTGTTGGCCTAGTGTGCAGGAGTCCCAGGTTCAATTCCCGGCCAGGGCACACAGGAGAAGCGCCCATTTGCTTCTCCACCCATCCCCCTCTCCTTCTTCTCTCTCTCTTCCCCTCCTGCAGCCAGGGCTCCATTGGAGCAAAGTTTGCCCAGGCGCTGAGGATGGCTGTGTGGCCTCTGCCTCAGGTGCTAGAATGGCTCTGATTGCGGCAGAGCGACGCCCCAAGATGGGCAGAGCATCGCCCCCTGGTGGGCATGCTGAGTGGATCCCGGTTGGGCGCATGCGGGAGTCTGTCTGCCTCCATTTCCAACTTTGGAAAAATACAAAAAAAAAATATCACAATACAGTGAGACTGCAAAAAGTGAACCACGACATGGTGAGGGATGACAGTATGCCAAAGAGCAGAAGCAAAATTCAATGCATTTATTTAAGATTTGTACTCTGCAACATCTAAAAGGCTAAAGACTGATTTTAAAAAAATCAACAATGTCTTCTCAGGGACAATCTTATGAGAGAAGAATGAATCAATCTTGGTTAAAAATATTAAATCCATAGGGAGGTTCTAAGTTTATCACTGGTAAAAATAAAGCAAAATGGTATGTCATAGATAATGTTTTGTTTTCTAACAAAAGAAATAATGCAAAATTCATCTTTAAAAAAAAACACTTTTCTGGAACTAAATTCCAAAAAGCAAGGTTTTGTAAGAGTCCTTAAAAACATTAGCATGTTAGAAACATTATTTTCATCCATGGCTGTGTATAAATACTGTAAAGTAAGAAATTTATAAAGGTGTATACATATTCTCTTTCAAATAAACTTGATCTAGATATGGATCTTATTCAGTTCATAATCAGAAAATAAACACTTCATAGATTTCTCCAACTCATCAAAACTAAGACTAAGGGCTTACTTACCTTCAAACCCCTCCTCTTACACCTGACTTCTAAAGAAAAAACATAGTATTTCCACACACTCCCACTTAAAAACTCTTGGACCTTTAAAGAGGACCTGATGAGGTACAGCATCTAAGAAATGGGAATTTCCCTTTTTGAGTGGGGACAATTTATATAACTCTTGCCTTCTTCAAAACAGTTAAGTCTTAACATCTATAGAAACTCACCCTGGTCATTATATCGAGATAGATCCGCCTGGCTGATGTAGAGGTCATGATCACTATCTAGTTCCCAGAATTTACAATAAATAACATAAAAATGTTCATAAGAAAAGTAGTCTGTTATTTGGTTTATATCTTCTTCTTCTTCCAAAAGGGCTAGAGTCTGAAATGGTATGAATAAAGAAAATTTATTTTAAAGTTATGAAAACTCAGCTTTGGTGATTATACAGAATCTAGTAAATTTTTATTTTAAATTGAATTAAACATTTTAAGTCCTGGTATTAAACCAAGAACTTTAATAGGAAACCTCATCCTCCTGATCATTTTATAAGCATTTATAAGCTCTGTAATATGCTTCACAAAGGGTTAGATATTGTGGAGGATTTAAAAGCAAGAAAAGAGAAGGACCATCACCAAGGGGACGACAGCCTATCAGAGGTTCCCAGATTAGCAAGTGCAGAACAATTAGACAACAGGCTTAGTTACATGGCCATACACTGACATTGCTTTTAACTTTTCAAGATTATCCAGAGTGACCATCTATTCTATTATGAAGAGTGGGCAACCACATATAGAGGGCTTGGTTTTGTAATGCAATTAAGTTTACCATAAAGGTGACTTATACATACAATTATGATGATGTGTGGTGGCCTGGAAGAAACCTGGGTGGTGGGTAAAGCTTTGGGGACCAGAGTTGGAAGTTTCCCCTGACACACTGTGCACCCCTGGGGAGAACTCCAGAAACAATGATTTTGAAACCAGAATTCTTAAAACTAGTCAATGATCATAAACGTGGGGAGATAAAGATGATATTTTGAGACATAAAAGATTAAAAAAGGAAAAGAAACCATAAGGAAACTTAGGAAATAGAAAAAACAAAACAAAATGACATTATCAGATATAGGAACAATCATAATAAAGATAAATGAGTTAAATCTCCCTACTAAAAGATTTTCAGATTGAGTATAAAAGCTAGCCCCCCAAACAAATCTAGGTTTATGTTCTCCAGAAGAGATATCTAAAATAAAATTTAAAAGGAAGGTCAAAAAAATAAAAAAGGAAAACTCACACTAATATAAGAAAACATATGTCAATATTATGGAAAATTAAATTCAAAGTAAAAAATGTTAAGGGACAAAGGTAAACATTTCATAATGTAAATACAACTTTGATAAAAATATTTTCTAAAATGTAAATACTGGGAAACAAAAATACTTTGTCAAATTGAAAACAACAGAAATTATTATTATTATTATTACTATTATTTTTGTGTGACAGACAGAGAGTCAGAGAGAGGGACAGATAAGGACAGACAGGCAGGAAGGGAGAGAGAGAAGCATCAATTCTTCGTTGTGGCTCCTTTAGTTGTTCATTGACTGCTTTCTCATATGTGCCTTGACAGGGTGGGGGGCTACAGCAGAGTGAGTGAGTGACCCCTTGCTCAAGCCAGTGACCTTGGGCTCAAGCCAGCAACCTTGGATTAAAAGCCAGTGACCTTTGGGCTCAAGCCAGAGACCATAGGGTCATGTCTATCATCCCACGTTCTATCTAGCAAATCCGCGCTCAAGCTGGTGAGCCTGCACTCAAACTGGATGAGACCGTGCTCAAGCCAGTGACCTCAAGATTTCAAACCTGGGTCCTCTGTGTCCCAGTCTGATGTTCTATCCATTGTGCCACTGCCTGGTCAGGCCATAAATTATTATTATTAAAATTTTTTTCATTGGTTTGAAAGAGTGACATAGAGAGGGGAAGGGAGAGACAGAGAGAGAGAGAGAGAGAAGCATCAACTCGTTCCACGTAGTTGTTCTATTTAGTTGTACACTTGTTGATTACTTCTCATATTGCCCTGACTAGGGAACTGGGGATCAAACCCATGGTCTCGATGTGGCAGGACAACGCTTTATCTATTGAGCCACCTAGAAAAGGCAAAAATAACATCAGTTACTAAATTACATGAATTCTACTCAATGTAAGATAATGCATCCAGTACAAATTATAAAGTCTACACAGAAATAAAGGAAGACTATGATGTAAAATTGTGATGTAATTAGAAGGTGCAGTGCTAGTGAAGCTGACCTGATGTCATCTCCATCTCTACGCTCTTTTGGTGACAGGAAGGTTATGAGTACTCGAAGAAGGGAGGATGCAGTACTAAAATGCTTATCAAATATGTACATTTGAATACTTTCCTCTTCATGCCTGGTAAGTGTAAAGTACACAATACAAGACTGTACATGCTAAGAACTATGTAAAATCCTTAACTCTAAATATGCATATGAATGAGACTAGAACACATACAGAAATGATATTAGTTGTATTATGGTGATAAAATATGATTACTCTTGTTTTCCAAATTTGCTTGTAATGTTTTAGCTTATAAAATGCTCTTTAATGTGTATAAAGCAGATTATGTACAAGAAGGAGTTTTCATTTTCATAAAATGAAAAAGATCAATACCTTCTGCTGTTGGTGAGTATGTAAGTGTAAGTATGAACGAGTACAGGCTTTTAGGAGGGAAGTTGGCAGGATCTATCAAACTGAAAATGCTCATTGGTCCAGGACTTTCCCTCCAGTAGTCTATTCTAAAGAAATTCTTACTCATATAACACAAGAGGAAAGTACAGAGATGTTCACTGCATCACTGTATAAGGAAAATACATCATCAATAGAGGAATATGTAATTAATTACAGTTGGCATAGCTATGCCATAGATTAAGCAGTAGTTAAAAGAATGATATGCCCTGGCCAGTTGGCTCAGTGGTAGAGCGCTGGCCTGGCATGCAGGAGTCCCAGGTTCGATTCCCGGCCAGGGCACACAGGAGAAGCGCCCATCTGCTTCTCCACCCCTCCCCTCTCCTTCCTCTCTGTCTCTCTCTTCCCCTCCTGCAGCCAAGGCTCCATTGGAGCAAAGTTGGCCTGGGTGCTGAGGATGGCTCCGTGGCCTCTGCCTCAGGCGCTAGAATGGCTCTGGTTGCAAAAGAGCGATGCCCCAGATGGGCAGAGCATCGCCCCCTGGTGGGCATGCCGGGTGGATCCCGGTTGGGCGCATGCGGGAGTCTGTCTGACTGCCTCCCCGTTTCCAACTTCAGAAAAATACAAATATATATATATATATAAATTTATTTAATGGGAATTAAAAGAATGTTAAGATACATTGTTAAGTAAAAAAGAAGTTAACAGAATAAGTATGATCACATATATTAAATAAACTAAAAAAAGCAGCCATAAAAAACAGAACTGCTATATATACTCCACGTATGTCTGTGTGTGAATAGTGACTTCAGATATTATTCAAGATATGTTTATATTATCAGAATGTTTTGTGAGCATATATTTATATATTAAGAGGAAGGCTAAGGAGAGGGGTAGGGAATAAAACAGAAGGGAAAGTCATGTTCTAGGAAGCACAACACTTGAGTTCTATTTCCAATTCAGCCACTTACTTGCTGTTTGATCTTATCTAGGTCATTCAATCATATTTGGGCCTTAAATTTTATCATAATTAAAAAATTATGGATTATAATAATGATCGAGAAACTACAAACTCTAATGCGCTTCAGAAATGAGAGGTAGGCCCTGGCCGGTTGGCTCAGCGGTGGAGCGTCGGCCTGGCGTGCGGGGGACCTGGGTTCGATTCCTGGCCAGGGCACATAGGAGAAGCGCCCATTTGCTTCTCCACCCTGCCCCCTCCTTCCTCTCTGTCTCTCTCTTCCCCTCCCGCAGCCAAGGAGGCTCCATTGGAGCAAAGATGGCCCGGGCGCTGGGGATGGCTCTGTGGCCTCTGCCTCAGGCGCTAGAGTGGCTCTGGTCGCAACATGGCGACGCCCAGGATGGGCAGAGCATCGCCCCCTGGTGGGCAGAGCTTCGCCCCCTGGTGGGCGTGCCGGGTGGATCCCGGTCGGGCGCATGCGGGAGTCTGTCTGACTGTCTCTCCCCGTTTCCAGCTTCAGAAAAATACAAAAAAAAAAAAAAAAAAAAAGTTGCAGGAGTCTGTCTGACAGAAATGAGAGGTAAGGCCTCTTTGATGGAATCATTGCCATCTCAACCCATCCCATGCTACCTTCTGAGAGCCCAGGGATGTACCAGGCATTCTGTAAATATTAATAATAACTGTGATGATTACTGTTCATTTTAGAATACAGTTTGTATATTTACTATGGGCTGCTAATTTTGCCAAGTCTTCATTATTTTGTCCCAAGTAAAGATAGGAAAAAGTAAAGAATAAATAAGGTTGGCCAGACCAGGCGGTGGCGCAGTGGATAGAGTGTTGGACTGGGATGCGGAGGGCCTAGGTTCGAGACCCCGAGTTCGCCAGCTTGAGCGTGGGCTCATCTGGTTTGAGCAAAAGCTCACCAGCTTGGACCCAAGGTCGCTGGCTTAGGCAAGGGTTACTCAGTCTGCTGAAGGCCCATGGTCAAGGCACATATGAGAAAGCAATCAATGAACAGCTAAGGTGTTGCAAGGAAAAACTGATGATTGATGCTTTTCATCTCTCTCTGTTCCAGTTTGTCTGTCCCTATCTATCCCTCTCTCTGACTCTGTAAAAAAAAAAAAAAAGAATAAGAATAAATAAGGTTGTCTTATTAGCCTAAACTTCATTTCTTATCATTCATTTCAAATAAAATATTTCATTTATTTTCAAGTGTGAACAATTCTACCTTCTTCAGGTTAACAGAAGCTTGAACAATTAGCCTGAAGATTACCTTGGTAAAAGGCTCCCACTAGTGGTCAGTACTTTCCCATAAAATAAATAAAATGATTGAATGAAATGTACTCTTTTTAAAAAACAAATTATTTATAAAATTAAATTTAATGGGTTGACATTGATCAATAAGGGTACATAGGTTTCAGGTAAACATTTCTGTTAGAAAAATATACTCTTTCTTAAAAGGAATTTTAGTACTTCTTTTCCAGCAGGAGCTGGATAAAGAGTCATTCTGAAAGGATCAAGTTGAAATTCTTCTATTTCTCTTGCAAAGCCCTTCCACCCTGGCCCTGACCCCTCAGGCCTCATACTGGTCCCTGTCTCTGCGGAGCCTTTGGCCATGAAGAGGCTCTGCAGTTCCTGAACAGGATGCTTTCCTGCTTTCGGGCCTTTGCTTATGCTGCTTCCTTTATCTGGAATCACCCTTTCTCCTAACGTTTTATATTAGTAAACTCCTGATATTTCTGAGGTGCCAGTCCTTCTGTGAAGGCTTCTTTGCATAGTTATTATACATTTCTGTGGAACTTTTCAAGTCAGATATGGCTATGAACTTCCTTTTTCGCTCCATAGTGCATGCACTGATGTAAAAATTCCTGGTTGTTCATTTTACCCCCAACACATCCCAAATATCTGATAATTGCTTAATGAATGAAAGTAGTGACAGAGCACTGCATATAATAAGCATTCAAATATTTGTTAAATGAAGTAAAAATATTATTTAAATCGCTCCTTATATATGAATTCCAACGAGGCATACTTGCAAAAAGTTGCTTTTTCTTAATTCTGTTGAAGTAATTTTTCCACTCCAAGATCTGTTCACTGTGTAGAATATTCTCTGAATAACCTGGTTCCAAAGGAAAACAAAACCAAATAAAAATATTAAAGATATCAGTTACTTTGACAAAGGCCATTGCATCTTATGAATATACTTTGAGCCAGTTAAGTTTTGGCTTTCTATGTCAAGTGTCATTTCTAGTAAAAAATAACACTCTTTAAAAAATCTACAGCCATATAGTTTGCATCTGCCCCTATGAATCCAGGAATAAAAAACAATCTCTGCTCACAAGTCTGCATTTCCAGCTGCCTACTTTATGTTCACCTTTCATCTTACACAGCAATACCGGATTCAAGTAGTGCTTACTGGGCTGGCTGCTTTGGAAAGGTAAATAAGGTGAAAAATACATGCGGGTTTGCTTAACAATGAATGGGTCAGAAGAATGGCTGCCAATGTGAGAGAATCATTATTCTGGTGATTATAGCCTTATTCACTGGAGTCCTAAAGACTTACAGCCTTGCAGAGTCTCTCTAGAAACACAAATACATCTGCAATAATTTCCTTTCCAAGTCCTTATTTGGACATTAACAATTCTGTTGTTGGCTAGTGTTTTACTGATTTTAACAGATGTGAAACTTTGGAGAAGACATTGGACAAGGTGGGAGGGAGGGGATGGGTATCAAATGTGTCTGAGATTGAGGAAGTGTGTGCTGTGGTGTAGGGGCGAATCAGAAAAGAAACACAAGGCTGCAATACTAGAGGTAGGGGGCCATAGTGCATTCTCAATTTTACCTGGGGTTACTCCTACCCAGTAACTTCCCTTTGGCCTATTAGATTTTTTTTTCTCCAAAAGGAAGCAGTGATGAGAACAATTTAAGTAGCTTTTTGGATTGCTTTGGTTTTGATTTTAATTGTCTAATAACATAGAAATCCTGTATCCTTGATTCCTCAAAAAATTGAAAATCAAACTGCCTTTTGACCCAGCTATCCCACTTTTAGGAATATACCCCAAGAACACCATAGAACAGCTCCAAAAGGAGAAATGCACCCCTATGCTTATGGCAGCATTGTTCACAATAGCGAAGATCTGGAAACAGCCCAAGTGTCCGTCAGAGGACGAGTGGATTAAAAAGCTTTGGTACATATACACTATGGAATACTACTCAGCCATAAGAAATGATGACATCAGATCATTTACAATAATATGGATGGACCTTGATAACATTATACGGAGTGACATAAGTAAATCAGAAAAAACTAAGAACTATATGATTCCATACATAGATGGGACATAAAAATGAGACTCAGAGACATGGACAAGAATGTGATGGTACGGGGGGGGGGGTATGGGGGAGGGTGAGGAAGGAGAGGGGGTGGGGGGAGAGGAGGGGCACAAAGAAAACCAGATAGAAGGTGATCGGAAGGCAATTTGACTTTGGGTGGGGGGTATGCAGTATAATCAAATGTCAAAATAATCTGGAGTTTTCTCACAGCATATGTACCCTGATTTATCAATGTCTCTGCATTAAATTTAACAATAAAAAAAAGAAATCCTGTATCCCTGTTGGTTTTATCATGGAAGAGGTTAGATCCCTTTTAAAAGTTATTTTAATGCAAAAAGAACAAAAAAGGGAAGACATTTGGAAATCTATTCAAAAAGTAGACCTAATGAGTGACTAAACTACCATTCTGCTTCTGGATTCTTTAGCAGAGTGACTCTCAAACAAAAGAAAAAACTAGCCTCAAGATGAAGGTCCAGACTTCTACCCAGCATTCCTCACCCCACCCCTTCTACCAGTGCTAACTCCTTCTGACCCATCAGAATCTAGCTCAGTTGCCAACTCCCTAGGAAGATCCAGAACAGGTACTGGGGTGGAGCTCTGACTTCTGTGCTCCTGTCTCCTTCAGTTATCCTGTGGTTATATTCTAAATACTAGTGCACCTGACCATCATCACCTTCAAACTCTAAGGAATTTGGTTTTTCTTGACTTGCATGCCAGTGCCTGACATGGTGCTCTGTGTATATTATCTGGTCAATAATTGCCTGATAATTTTTTTTTTATTTGAAAGAGAGAGTGAGAGAGAGAGGGACAGGAAAGGAGAGAGGGTGAGGAGCATCAACTTATAGTTGCTTTCACTTTAGTTGTGCACTGACTGCTTCTCGTACGTGCCTTGACCAGGGCCAAGCCAGTGTCCCCTTGCTCAAGACAGTGACCTTGGGCTTTTCATGCCAGTGGCCTTTAGGCTCATGCTGGAGAGCTTTGACGTCGTGTGGACAATTCACTACTCAAGCCAGCAACCCCGTGCTGATGACCTAGTACTCAGAGCCAGAGACCTTAGGGCTTCAAACTGGTGTCCTCAGTGTTCCAGGTTGATGCTTTATCCACTGCACCTCCAACAGTCAGGCTAGTTTTTTCAAAAATTGAGTTAATTGACTACATTATATCAGTTTCTATATATTATGAAATAATCACCACAGTCACTCTCCTTAACATCTCTCATCATACATGGTTACAGAATTTTTCCGCACTGTGATGAGAAATTTTAAGATTTACTCTCTTAACAACTTTCAAATATGCGATATGGTATTATTAACTGTTGTCACTATGCTGTATATCACATCCCCAGATCTTATTTTATAACTAGAGTTTGTACCTTTTGACTCCCTTCACTTATTTCTCCCTGCCTGTGGTAAACACCAATCTGTCTCTGTATCTATGAGTTTGGTGTGTGTGTGTTTTTTTTTAAATTCCACATATAAGTGAGATCATACAGTATTTATCCTCTGAATTATTTTACTTAGCACAATGCCTTCAAGGTTGTCAACACTGTCATAAATTAAAATAATTCATTCTTTTTTATGGCTGAATAATATTCCATTGTGTAGTTTTGTTCATCCATTCATCTGTTGATAGATACTTAAATTGTTTACATATCTTGGTTATTGTAAATAATGCTGCAATTATCATGGGATGCATATATCCTTTTGAGTTAGTGTTTGCATTTTCATCAGATAACTACCCAGAAGTGGAATTGCTGGATTGCATGGTGGTTTATTTTAATGTTTTGAGGAACCTTTATACAGTTGTCCATAGTGGTTGCACCAATTGATATTCCCATCAATAGTCCACATTGCCACTTATTATTTCTTGTCTTTTTGATAACAGCCAGGTATGAGGTGATATCTCACTGTAGTTTTGATTTGCATTTCCCTGATGACCAGTGATGCTGAATATCTTTTGATGTACCTGTTGGCCATCTGTATGTCTTCTTTGGAAAAGTGCTTGATAAATAAATGAGATTTGAAAGCTATGTAACAAAGATTTTTGTGTTACATCTGTGACAGAAACATATGGGTTGGTTTCATAACTAGTTGAATAAATCTATTCAGAGTTTTGAATAGCAGATGGATGCCAATCCTAGAAAGGTCTCTAATTAGTATTTCACGTAAGCAGTATTATTGTCTATGATTTATAGATAGATTGATATAAAATGTGCAGAAAACATAAAATAAGGGTAAATATATTATTAATAATTTAATTTAATATATGTGTAAATAATTTATTTAATTAAATAACATTTTTTATTTAAATATTTCATTAAATAGTAATTATTGTGAAAGATACTACTAATGTAGTAAACATTTACTCTTAAGGAAAAATTAGATTAGACTCATTAGTCAACAGAGCCAAATATCAACAGTACAACTGAAATTTCTTTTGAGAGCCAAAATTTTTAAACTGTATAGGTAGGTACATTGTTATTAACTTAATTAGGGTACTCCTAAACTGATCTTTGCTAAAAATGTCCTCAATCTGATTGAGCCCCATCTGGCTCATGAGCCATGGTTTGCCGACCACTGGTAGAGCATAGATATGACCAAGATCTATCTGAATGGCTATCAGATGGAAGCAGCTGACTTTTCTGTTTTGTAGCAAAGAGCAGAACTAGAAGCAGTGGATAGAAATGCCCTTATACTGAAGTGAGGTTTCTTCTCACCATAATTATTTAGACAGAACTTGTCAGGATTCCTGCATTAGGTGAAATGAGACTATCTGTGTCTAATTTCCCAACTGTCCCCAATCACTCTGACTCTGACTGAGGTGTTTCAAGTAGAGAATGTGTCTTTTTTTTTTTTTTTTTCAGAGACAGAGAGAGAGTCAGAGAGAGGAATAGATAGATAGGGACAGACAGGAACAGAGAGATGAGAAGCATCAATCATTAGTTTTTCGTTGCACATTGCGACACCTTAGTTGTTCATTGATTGCTTTCTCATATGTGCCTTGACTGTGGGCCTTCAGCAGACCGAGTAACCCCTTGCTCAAGCCAGTGACCTTGGGTTCAAGCTGGTGAGCTTTGCTCAAACCAGATGAGCCAGCGCTCAAGCTGGCGACCTTGGGGTCTCAAACCTGGGTCCTCCGCATCCCAGTCCAAAGCTCTATCCACTGCGCCACTGCCTGGTCAGGCAAGAGAATGTGTCTTAATTAACACTGTATTAGCACTAGCTTGGCAGAAGTTCATATAAAAAAGCTGGAGGACTTTTAACAAAGATTAAAATATATATATGAAAATAAATGTTAATATCATGTATCACAGTTCCATGTCTTCTCTCTCAAGTTAAAGCCAATTTTGATACATATTATTACACCAAATTTTCCTCTGTTGAACATTTTTAGATTTTTGTGCTTATTTCTTGATTTTGAATATAAATTCATCTTAAAGTCTAAGTTTCCTGTCTCTATAAATTTTGTATTTATATACTTCACAAATATTTTACATTACTTATATAAGTACTGTGTTACACTTAAAAATTACAAATTTTTAATCTGTATTTTTGCTTTTTATTCTTTTCATGTTCAATTTTTGTTTGACAGAATGTTTAAAATTTGCAAATGTTTAGACTGTTAAACATTTCTTCTTTTAGCCTCTTTTTATCTACTTACCTAATACTATAAAAAATGTATCTATATTCCATTTTTTCATTGCCTAAATCTCCTTATTTAGTGCCCTCCTTCACTAGCACATTGATTGGTTTCCACGTTACTGATTCAGCATTTTAGTTTACCGAGGTATGAGCACCATCTAGTGGTTAGAGCCTGTAGCTGCTGGTTCTACATTACATTTTTCCTTCTGTAATACCACTTTAGGACAATAAAAAAGAAATAACCTACATTAAAAAAATATGGAACAAAAATTTAAGAAGAATAATAATTGTTTACTGTCAGTGAAAGGAATGAAATTTGACACTTTTTCACTATATTATCTCTAGTCAATTTGATAGACAATTTGAATCATAAGTCAGTTTTCTTTCTTTTTCTTTATTCTTATTTAAATGGAGACCTCTAATTCACAACTATAGGTCACCAGAAATGGAAATAAGCATTAGGTGAATCTGTCTGATAGTTTCTGAGGGGTGGTCGAATGCAGACACAAATGAGAGACTGCTCACTGGAGGTGACTTAAAAGCAGATGAATATACTCGTGCTGGACGTCGGGCTCTTCTACTTGGCAGGGAGTGGTGAAAGGGTTCCTGATCCACCTTGGGTAATATGGCTCTGAAAAGTATTTCTTCCTGGTCTTCTGCAGAATTTTGACATTAAAAAACATCTAATAAAAATCAGTTCTTTATCTATCAAGAGGAAAAATTCTTTTTTTTTAATACAGAGACAGAGAGAGTCAGAGAGAGGGATAGATAGGGACAGACAGACAGGAATGAAGAGAGATGAGAAGCATCAATCATCAGTTTTTCGTTGCAACACCTTAGTTGTTCATTGATTGCTTTCTCATATGTGCCTTGACTGTGGGCCTTCAGCAGACTGAGTAACCCCTTGCTCAAGCCAGCGACCTTGGGTTCAAGCTGGTGAGCTTTGCTCAAACCAGATGAGCCTGCACTTAAGCTGGCGACCTTGGGGTCTCGAACCTGGGTCCTCTGCATCCCAGTCCGATGCTCTATCCGCTGTGCCACCGCCTGGTCAGGCAAGAGAAAAAAATTCTTAAGGGGAAAGAGTTAAGCTGTTAGTGATGAGCAGCTTCCACCACAGTTTAGTCATCTCAGCAAATATCAGTGCCTTGGCCTCAACAGTTAAAATCCTGGCATTTCAGCCAGACATGATGGATTCAGGTCAGTCAAGACACTGAACACATCAGTAAGACACCATCTGGAAAGGCCACAGAAATATCTTTTTATTGTCAGCACCAATGTTATAAAGAAGTATTTTCAATCTCAACACTTATTTTAAAAACTCATGTGAGCACCTCTTTCCTCAAAAGTCAGCACATGCCAGTTAGGATAAGTGGAGACTTATTCACTGGTAATTCCTTTGCATGGCATGCAAAACTGCAAACTCAAGGGCTATAATTTGTTAGTATTTCCAATTTTCATTTTCACTCAATATCAAAGTGGGTTTTTTTTTTCCATTGCCATCTCTTCTCTAGAAATAAAGGAGAATAGGAGTGACACCAGGTGTAATCTCTTATTTGGGTAGTAATGTCATTTGCTTGTATGCATAGTTGATGTTCTGTCTTTCAGCCTAAAAACAGTTACAAAACAAACAAGCAAAAACTCTTTTTCTATAGCATAGGTTTTCAGTGATAAATATAAAAAGTTGCCCAACTTTTCTTCATCATGTATGTGCCACATATAAACTAATGTTTGAATCATACTCTTGTCAGCAGTTTCTTCCAACAATAAAGTCAAATAACTGAATAACTCTAGTTTGCAAACAAAATATATAGGGTGGGGCAAAAGTAGGTTTACAGTTATAAGTATGTGAAAGTTTATTCTTGTATTATTTATTAATTATTGTATTATTTTCCATACGAACAACTGTAAACCTATTTTTATCCCACCCTGTATTAACTGTTCTACACTGTGTGCCATTGAGATTATATAACATTCAATAGGGTCCTTTTGCCTTTTCTGAGATACTTGTCATTAATTCTGAGGCTGGTCTTTGTAAACACACTAGAAGTAGTGTGATCTCATCTGTCTTTGCCATGAGCAGGGTAGAGAATTATGCCTCTCTAATTTGGCCAACTTTTATGCCTTTAATAACAAAATTAATTAATTTCACATCAGAAAGCATATGTTGTATTTGTACTAGAAAAACTCACTGTATTCTAAAATAATGTAAAAGTTTAAATGACTTCATGCCATTGACTAACTTTTTATTTTATTTTTATTAAGTGAGAGGCAGGGAGGCAGGGAGGAGGAGAGGACAGCCTCCTACATGTGCTCTGACCAGGACCCACCCAACAAGTCCCCTACAGGGCAATGCTCTGCCCATCTGGGGCCAACTACTCCTTTCCTCAGCAACTGAGCTATTTCAGTACCTGAGGTGAGGCCATGGAGCCATGCTCACTGCCTGGGGCCAAAATTCTCGAACCCGGCTGCAGGAGGGTAGGAGGGAGAGAGAGAGACAGAAGGGGGAGGAGTGGAGAAGCAGATGATTGCTCCTGTGTGCCCTGACCGGAAATCAAACCCAGGACTTCCACATGTTGGGCTGACTTTCTACTGCTGAGCAACTGGCCGGAGCCTGCTGTGATACACATATCTCAGTAAATACAGATGTACATTCTATTTTCTCAATTGGATTTTGCTTAATATTTATGATGCTATTTGAATTGCTTTGTTATCATTGTTTCCTCATAAGTACTTAATACTTTGACTACTTCTGAATAATAAATTCATTTTTATGAATTGGGATAAAGTAGCATAAAACTAACAATGAAGTATACATTTTTTGTGTGTGTGACAGAGGAGACAGAGAGGACAGACAGGGACAGACAGGCAGGAAGGGAGAGAGATGAGAAGCATCAATTCTTTGTTGCAGCTCCTCAGTTGTTCATTGATTGCTTTCTCATATGTGCCTTGACTGGGGGGCTACAGCATAGCGAGTGACCCCTTGCTCAAGCCAGCGACCTTGGGGTTTCAAACCTGGGTCCTCCGCATCCCAGTCCAAAGCTCTATCCACTGTGCCACCACCTCATCAGGCTGAAGTATAAAATTTAAAAACATAAATAATATACAAATGCCATGAAAACATTCTGCAGAGAAAATTAATTTCAGCCAATTAATTAGCCAATGTAGTTCTTTTTTTTAAACAATGCAATAAAATTTCTCAGTAATACATGAATAAAATTGTTTCATGGTTTTTTACCCTGAAGTTATAAAAATTCCTTGGAACCACTTGCTAGATGACCACAGATCATCAAACTTAAATACCAAATTAAAAAGTGTAGAGAAACAAAATTTACCTCTATTTTATAATTCTGTTCTTTAACATCTTTTCTAAGAATAAATTTCAATTAAAGGTCCTCTATACATTTTCTAAAGTGGTAGAAAGTTGAGCTAGATTATCTCAAAGACCTTCTCTAACTCTTAAGATTCTAAATTATGCTATTAATATACCCCAAGTTTACAGAACTGTCAACAATTAGAACCCAATAATTCCCTTTGAGACTGGAGCCAGAGTTAATGTGTAGAATCCTTACGCATGAATGATTTCACTTATTCGCTCAATAAATAGTATTTACTGTGCATCTACTATGTGCTAGGCACTATTCTCCATATTGGAGATACAGCAGTGAAAATATAAAGAAGTCCCTGCTCTCATGCAGTTTACTTACAGAGAAGAAGATGGACAATAAACAAATAAAAATTTAAATATCTGATGATCTAAGAGCTAAGAAGGAAAATAAAGCAGAACAAAGGAAGAGACAGTATAGGAGGAGGGCGCACAGGGAGAAGGAAGGTGAAGAGGCAGAAGGGAATCAGGAAGGCCTCACTAATAAAGAAACATCTGAGCACATATCTGCATGAAGTGAGAGAGCGGGCTGTGGGTAAATCTGTAGGAAGAGCATTCTGGGCAGAGCAAAGAATAAGAACGAAGGACCTGAGGCCGAAGTTGGGTTTGGTATGTTCTAGAAACAGGGAGGAGGCCACTGTGGCTGAAGGGGCAGGTGGTAGGAGAGAAGATCAGAAGATGGGGTGTGAGGGGGGCATTATGAAGCATCTGGGCAAGGACTCTGGCTTTTACTGTGAGTGAGATGGGAAACCACTGGAGGGTTTGAGCATAGGAATGACATGACCTGACATATTGTCAGAGGGTAACTGCTTTGTGGAGACTAGACTATAGGGCATTGAGGGTGTAAGCAGGGAGACCAAGTAGAAGTAATCCAAGTGGGAAAGAAGGGTGACACTGGGCCCAGGTGATTGTGGTGGAGGTAATTTAGTACAGTTAAGGTTAACAGGCTAAAATAACTTCTGAGACAGTCTTAGATGACAATGACACCTCCTGGCTTAAAGTCTCAAAAGTTTTGTGACAGATGAAAACCAATGTAAAAGCAAAGAATGAATTTTCTATAGGAGAAAAGAAACCAGCAGTTTTCTGTAACCCAACAAATTCATGGCAAACAAAAAGTACCCTAAGATGAGAAGACTGCCCTCTTTACTGGGGGACCTGAGCCAGAGGCCAGAGCCATCTAACTTGAGTGTGGCTGTGAATGTGAGGTGTGTGCGGGCTCATCTCTGGGAGCTAGGGCTGAGGAAGCCTGACATGGCTGCTGGGTGCTCCTACTCATAAGTCACCCCCTGCCCGGCATTGATGAAATAAGGCAGTACAAGAGAAACGGAATGAGAGCCCCTCATGAATAGATTGTGATTGTGTTATTTTAATTCTTACTTGATTTGTTTTCTGATTACACATAAGCTATTTCTTTTTTTTTTTTTTTTACAGAGACAGAGAGTCAGAGAGAGGGATAGATAGGGACAGACAGACAGGAACAGAGAGAGATGAGAAGCATCAATCATTAGTTTTCGTTGCGACACCTTAGTTGTTCATCGATTGCTTTCTCATATGTGCCTTGACCGTGGGGCTACAGCAGACCAAGTAACCCCTTGCTCAAGCCAGCGACCTTGGGTCCAAGCTGGTGAGCTTTGCTCAAACCAGATGAGCCCACGCTCAAGCTGGTGACCTCGGGGTCTCAAACCTGGGTCCTCCGCATCCCAGTCCGACGCTCTATCCACTGCACCACCACCTGGTCAGGCAAGCTATTTCTTAATACCAAGTCCATGTCTAACTTTGGGGTACTACAGACACATCTTTTTCTGGGAGAGACTTGACAATTCTTTTTGGTATTACATGCAAGTGCTAAAGATCACTAGGTATCAACATTCATGACATAGCAAAAGGAATACCTCTTAAGACTGACTGAACAGAATGAATATATTACTTAATTCTGTATACAAGAAACCCCATAAACACTAATTATATATTAGGAAGGGAAATAGATATAAATAATTAATTTCAATTTACTGTACCTTTCTTCCACTTAAAATAATCACTATAGCCCATGTACCTTTTGCATTAAAATCTGAAAGCCTGGAAACTAAACAGTGAGAAAAGGAGACTTACAGAGGTTTATTAAGACAAAAGAGGACCAGCTTACCGTGGTGATGTAGCGGGAGTGGAATTCTGGAGCATCTTTCAGGAACGTGAGGCCAGGGTGCGTATCCACCACATCCTGAAGAAAACAAACCAAAACTAAATAAACATACAAAAAACCCCACTAAAATCCTTACAGAATTTTGTCCTTCCTATAGAATATGCTGCCAGTTGAGCAAACTTGCTATTTTAGAATATTGAGCAATGCACTTAAAATTTAATTAATACTTTATTAAATTTAAATTGTATCATAAGCATACTTATGTGTGCTTTTTAATTATTTCAATAAAAAGTTAAAATTTTAATTTAGCTATATTTGGTGATTGCTGATTCAACTATTTTAGGTATGTACTGTAATTCTAACACACCAAGAAAGTCAGGGAAATTCATCCCACAGATCATGGTAGGGATTGCAGAAAGGATATAGACACAAGCTAACTGGAGTAATTCTTTCTTAACCTAAAGGCACAAGATTTTTTTTTTTTTTTTTTTTTTAGCGAGAGAGTGAGTGGGAGAGAAAGGGCCAGACAGCAGACAGGGCCAGACAGACAGGAAGGGAGAGAGATGAGAAGCATCAACTCATAGTTGCAGCACCTTAGTTATTCATTGATTGCTTTCTCATACATGCCTTGACTGGGGAGCTGCAGATGAGCCAGTGACCCCTTGCTCAAGCCAGCAACCTTGGACTTCAACCCTGCGACCTTTGGGCTCAAGCCAGCGAGCATGGGGTCATGTCCTTGATCCCACACTCAAGCCAGTGACCTCACACTCAACCTAGAGAGCCCTCATTCAAACCAGATGAGCCTGTGCTCAAGCCAGCAACCTTAGCGTTTTGAATTTGGGTCCTCAGTGTCTTAGGCCAACACTCTATCCATTGTGTCACCGCCTGGTCAGCTAAAAACTGTATGATTTCACATAGGTGGGATATAAAACTGAGACTCATGGACATAGATAAAAGTACAGCGGATACCAGGGGGAGGGAGTTCAAGGGAAGAAATATTGGGGGAAGGGTGTAAAGAGGGACAAATATAAGGTGAAAGAAAATGATTTGAATTTGGGTGATGGATATGCAATATAATTGACTATTCAAATGATGTAGTGATGTTTACCTGAAATCTATGTACACTTGTTGATCAATGTCACCTATTAAATTTAATCTTCTAAAAAAAAAGCCTTGTAGCCAAGTAGGTTGAAATCTATGTTAAGTTGTGTAAGCCAGCTAATGTCTATCAAAATAATTGTGTGGAGAAATCTGTTTTCAATTTAGAATTTTATTTACTTTATTTATTTATTTTAAAGATTTTACTTATTTATTTTAAGGAGGGGGGGTGACAAGAAGTAGTTGCTTTATTCTAGCTGTTCATTTGTTGCTTATCATATGTGCCTTGTCCTGGCAAGCCCAGGGTTCCAAACCTGTGACCTCAGTGTTCCAGGTTGGCGCTCTATCCACTGCACCACCACAGGCCAGGCTAGAATTTTATTTTCTTTAAAATCTGATAATCTTGTTCTCATGGATGACTGTTAGAATATTAAAACCTTGAAATACTGCTATTTTCCAATTATATTTTTAAAGCACTTTGAATAAGCCTAGAGAACCTATTAGAGATAATTACTGTCAACTTAATAACCAAAGGCAATAGCAATACCAACAGAGAAATAATTTATTAATTGGTAAGTCTTCAGTGGACAGATATCAGTTATACCTTTTTTCTTTGTTTCTTCAGATCAGTTAGCTATACATATCTAACAACACAATCTAAAATCAATGTACTTTACTACTTTTTAAAAATATTTTATTTGGAGATAATTTTAGACTTATAGAAGAGTTGCAAAAATATTACAGAGAAATTTCCTATGGCCTTTTCTCAGCTTCCCATAATGTTAACAACTTACAAGCCATAGTACAAAGATCAAAACTAGAAAATGAACACATCTGATACAATACAGACCTTATTCAAATTTAACCTGCTTTCCCCTAATGTCTTTTTCTGTCCCAGAATCCTACACTGCATTTAGTTTTTGTGTCTCACTTGTCTCTCCCAATCTGTGACAGTTCCTCAGTCTTTCCATGTAAAAGGCGAAAGATTTATGCGATCTGAAGAGAAACCAGAGTATAGTCTTTCCATGTATTTAATGATTTTGACACTTTAAATGAGCTCTGATCAGTTATTCTGTAGAATGTCTCTCCATGTGGTTTTGTCTGCTCTCTCATGATTAGATTGAAGTGATACTTTTAGCAGGTATACCGGAGAAGTGATGCTGTGTCCTGTTCAGTCATACAAGGAGTATGTAATGTTGAGATGTCTTATACTTGTGGTGTTCACTTTGAACACACTTGAAGTGATGTCTTCCGGGCTTGCCACCACAAAGTTATTATTTCCCCTTAATAACTGGTAAGTATCATGGGGTAGATTGCTTGAGACTATGAAGTCATTTCTCTGTAAACTTTTGCCCCTTGTTTTAGCAGCTATTGGTGGAACTTGACTGTGACATTTCTTTTGTGTTGGTTATCTAGTAGTGATTCTGTATTTCTCATTCCTTTGACATTTGTTAACTGGAATTCTTTGGAAAGAAAGAGCTCTCCCCTCTTTCCCATGTACTTACTTATTTGTTCAATTTATATCAGTAAATATTCATGGGTATTTATTTTATTTTAAGAATTATAATCCAATACTATCATTTATTTTGTTGCTCAAATTGACAATAGCTTTAGCCATTGAGAACTCTTATCAGGTTGGCTCCTGTGTCCTCTGGACACGTCCCATCCTTTTATGAGCACTTCCATATTTTCTGGTATTCCAAGATGGTTCAGGGTCATCGTATTTTCTTTGTTCCAGGCCTGGAATCAATTTTTTCTCCAAGTAGCCCTGGTTCTTTTTATTGTAGAATGGTATTTAGAAACCAAATTTGGGGGCCAGATGTGCTCATTACTACTAGGGTGTCATTGCTCCTGGGCCTTCTTAGCAAGCAGAGCCAGGAATATATGTATCTATACAAGCTATGCACACAGACATACTTATTTTTTCAGTATCTATCTATCTATATAATATATTAAAACTATGCAATCATACAGACACTCTGATTCCAATCCAATACCACAATTTCATTTTAGTTTTTCCCATTTCCTTTAAAACTTACAGAATTGCCACCCCATATGCCACTGTGAAACAAATTTACCAGCTAGAGTACAGTATTTTATTTACAGTATTTATGTACAGTTCACTTTGTCTTTAGTTTTACAGTATCCAGTTAAAATACTGTTTTTCAAGGTTACATAGGTTACCTTATAACCTTTCCTTCCTTTATTCTCTTTAATGTGGTTATGTCATTCATTTATAATACAGTTCAGTCCATTTGTTACTGTTTACATTCTATTTTTTATCTGTTTCCACAGGTCTTGGTTGATTTTAATCCTCTATTTCTTGGAGGAAAAGTATGCAAAACATTAATATGGTCTTAAGAATCAAAGCTAATGTAGAATTGACATCTTAACAATATCAAGTCTTCTTCCCACCCATAAAGACACATCTCTCCATTTATATAAATTTTCTTTGTGCCTGCAATATTTTGCTATTTCCAGTGTACAGTTCATACACATCTTTTGTCAGATTCATCTCTAAGTATGAAATATTTTGGGGTAATATTATAAACAGTATTTAAAATTTTCAATTTCCAATTGTTTGCTGCTAGTATAGTCAGAAAATTGATTTCTGTATCTTAATCATGTATCTCTAATCTTGCTAAACTCACTTTTTAAATACAGCTTTAGAAAAATTTTGGTATGTTGTGTTTTCATTTCATTCAGTTCAAAATACTTCCTAATTTTCTTTTTGATTTCTTCTCTAACCTATGGGTTGCTTAGAAGCCATTATTTAGTTCTCAAATATCTGAGAATTTTTTACAGATGTTAATATTTCTATTTAATTCTATTATGGTCAGAGAACATACTTATGAGCTGAATATTTAAAATTTATTGAGATTTGTTCTACAGCCCAGAATATGGTCTATCTTGGTAAATATTCTGTGTACATGTTAAGAGAATGTTTATTCTGTTGTGGCTGGGTGAAGTGTAATATAAATGTTAATCAGATTAGGTTGGCTGATAGTGTTGTTCCAGCATTCTATATCCTTACTGATTTTCTACTTGTTCTATTCACTTTTGAGAGCAGTACATGGAAATCTACAACTGTAATTGTGGATTTATCTGCACTGTTCTGTCAGATTTTGCTTCATGCATTTTGAAGGTCTCTTACTAGATTCATAAACATTTAGAATTGTTATAGCCTGAATTGATCCTTGTATTGTTCCCTAGCAATAATTTTTGTTATAAAAACTACTTTGATATTAATACAGCCACCTCAGTCACCCTCTTCCCCTTCTCTCTCTTTCTTTCACAGTACAGAGGCCTTTTGTTCTTACACTTATGCCATGAATTCACAGGGAATGGGCTCCAGCAGCTCAGGCTCCTTTCCACTGATCTCACAAAGTGTGCTTTTCTGTATGGAGCAGGCTGGTGCTTCAGTTGAACCCAAGTACACTTCCCTTTGGCTTCCTTTTTTTCCTGATCATTTTCCTTCACACTCTTTGAGTGCTTAATATGCTCAGTATGTACATCAATTCTTTTGTCAAGAATCTTGCTCTTAACTTGTTTGTTTACAACAATGCGTACCGCATGCTGGGTGACACGTAGACTCTTCCAGTTTTGCCATGGTAACATCTGTGGGATATCTTTTTTTTAAACAATGTCCATTCCCTTGATGTCAATAATATCATCTTTCTTGTAGATTCACATGTATGTGGCCAAAGGAACAATTCTGTTTTCTAAAAGGCCTAGAGAACAGAGAGCTGGAGTCTCTCCTTTTTCCCTTCATCTTAGTCATTTTGGTGAATTACTGGAAGATGGCAATTCAGGCTGAAAGGCCTAGCATTTTCTTTTCTTTCTGTGGCAAAAACCACAACATAAAATTCATCCTCCTAGCAATTCCAAGTGTACAGTACAATACTGTGAACCACTTGCACGCTATTGTGCAAAAGATCTCCAATCTTGCATGACTGAAACTTTATATCCACAAAACAACAACTCCCCACCTCACTCTCCCCACAGTCCCTGACGACCACCATTCTTCTATCTTTGTGAGTGTGACTACTTTGGATACCTCATATAAGTGTAATCACACAGTATTTACTTTTTTATGACTGGCCTATTTCACTTCGCATAAAGTTACTGAGGGTTGTCCATGTTGTTGCGTGTAACAGAATTTCTTTCTAGGCTAAATAATATTACATTGCATGTATATACCACATTTCCTTTACCCATTCATCCACTGATGGACATTTTAATTTGCTTTCACCTCTTAGTTATTGTGAATAAATGCTGCAATAAACATGGTAATGTGAACGTCTCTTTGAGGTTGTTTCAATTCTTTTGGGTTATACACCCAGAAGTGGCATTGCTGTTTCTATTTTTAATTTATTGAGGAACATTCCATACTATTTTCCATAGTGGCTGTACCATTTCACATTACCATAAACAGTGCACAAGTATCCCAGTTTCTCCACATCCTCATAAACAGTTGCTTTCTGCTTAAAAACCAAACAAAAAACTCCCACCATAATGAGTGTGAGGTGGTATCTCCTTATGGGTTTGATTTGCATTCCCCTACTTGTTTTGTGATATCGAACACCTTTGCATATGCTTGTTAGACATTTTATCTTCTTCGGAGAAGTGCCCATTCATATTCAAGTCATTTGCCTGTTTTAAAATCAGGTTATTTGTTTATTGCTGTTGTTATTGAATCATAAGAGTTCTTTATATACTCCAGATATTAATACCTAATCAGATATTTTTTTTATTCTATAGACTGCATTTCACTGTGTTGACTGCTTCCTTTGCTATGCAGTTTTAAAATTTAATATAGTCCCATTTGTTTTTGTTGCTTGTGCTTCTTGTACCATGTCCATGAAATCACTGCCAAATCCAGTGTCATGAAGCTCTTCCCCTATGTATTCTCTAGGATTTTATAATTTCAGGTTTCATTTTAGGTCTTTAATCCATTTTGTTACTTTTTGTATACAGTATGAGTCTAACTTATTTCTTTTTTTTAATTGAATTTATTGTGTTTACATAGATTCTAGTGTTGCCCCGAATGCATGCCCCTCCCCCCATATTGCCCTCAACATCTCCCTTGCCCCTCCCCACAGCGCCCTCCCCCTTTCCTTCAGCTTTATCCCATCCTATCATCCCCTTTCCCTCTGGTCCCTTTGATCTCTCCTGTGTCTCAATTCCGTTCCTCAGTTCACATTGTTCACTGGATTCCTCAAACGAGTGAAGTCATATGATATTTTTCTTTCTCTGCCTGGCTTATTTCACTTAACATAATAGTTTCCATGTCCATCCACGTTGTCGCAAAAGGTAAGATTTCCTTCTTTTTCATGGCCCCACAGTATTCTATTGTATATATGTACCACTGCTTTTTAATCCACTCGTCCACTGACGGACACTTGCGCTGTTTCCAGATCTTCGCTATTGTGAACAATGCTGCCATAAACATGGGAGTACATTTCTCCTTTTGAAACAGTGATATAGTGTTCTTGGGGTATATTCCTAAAAGTGGGATAGCTGGGTCAAAAGGCAGTTCAATTTTTAATTTTTTAAGGAATCTCCATACTGTTTTCCACAGTGGCTACACCAGTCTGCATTCCCACCAGCAGTGCAGGAGGGTACCCTTTCTCCACATCCTCGCCAGCACTTATTCTGTGTTGTTTTGTTGATGAGCGCCATTCTGACTGGTGTGAGGTGATATCACATTGTGGTTTTAATTTGCATTTCTCTAATGATCAGTGATGTTGAGCATTTTTTCATATGCCTATTGGTCATCTGTATGTCCTCTTTGGAGAAATGTCTATTCATTTCTTTCGCCTGTTTTTTGATTGGATTGTCTTCCTGGTGTTGAGTTTTACAAGTTCTTTATAAATTTTGGTTATTAACCCCTTATCAGACGTATTGTTGAATATGTTCTCCCATTGTGTACAATAGTTTGTCTTTTTATTCTGTTCTTATTGTCTTTAGCTGTGCAAAAGCCTTTTAGTTTGATATAGTACCATTTGTTTATCCTGTCTTTTATTTCACTTGCCTGTGGAGATAAATCAGCAAATATATTGCTGTGAGAGATGTCAGAGAGCTTACTGCCTATGTTTTCTTCTAAGATGATTATGGTTTCACAACTTACATTTAAGTCTTTTATCTATTTTGAGTTTATTTTTGTGAATGGTGTAAGTTGGTGGTCTAGTTTCATTTTTTTGCAGGTAGCTGTCCAATTTTCCCAACACCATTTGTTGAAGAGGCTGTCATTACTCCATTGTATGCTCTTACCTCCTTTGTCAAATATCAGTTGTCCATAAAGGTGTGGGTTTATTTCTGTGTTCTCTGTTCTGTTCCATTGAACAGCTTGGTACTGGCCTGTTCTTATGCCAGTACCAAGCTGTTTTGAGTACAATGGCCTTGTATTATAACTTGATATAAGGAAGTGTGATACCTCCCACTTTATTCTTCCTTTTCAAGATTGCTGAGGCTACTTGTGTTCTTTTTTTGGTTCCATATAAATTTTTGGAATATGTGTTCTATATCTTTAAAGTAAGTCATTGGTATTTTAATTGGTATTGCATTGAATTTATAAATTGCTTTGGGTAATATAGACATTTTAATGATGTTTATTCTTCCTAACCATGAGCACGGTATATGCTTCCACTTGTTTGTATCTTCCTTGTTTCTTTTATCAATGTTTTATAATTTTCTGAGTACAAGTCTTTAATCTCCTTGGTTAAATTTACCCCTAGATACGTTATTTTTTTGGTTGCAATAGTGAAGGGAATTGTTTTCTTAATTTCTCTTTCAGATCGTTCATTGTTGGTGTATAAAAATGCCTCTATTTTCTAAATATTAATTTTATATCCTGCCACCTTGCTGAATTCATTTATCAGGTCCAGTAGTTTTTTGACTGAGACTTTAGGGTGTTCTATATACAACATCATATCATCTGCAAATAATGGTAGTTTTACTTCTTCTTTTCCAATTTGAATGCTTTTTATTTCTTTTTCTTGTCTGATTGCTGTGGCTAGGACTTCCAGGACTATGTTGAATAAGAGTGGTGGAAGAGGGCACCCCTGCCTTGTTCCTGATCTTAAGGGGATTGCTTTTAATTTTTACCCATTGAGTATGATGTTGGCTGTGTGTTTGTCATAGATGGCTTTTATCATATTGAGGTATGTTCCTGTATTCCCACTTTGCTGAGCGTTTTGATCATGAATGGGTGCTGGATTTATCAAATGCCTTTTCTGCATCTATTGGTATTATCATGTGGTTTTTCTCCTTTCTTTTGTTTATGTGATGAATCACATTGATTGATTTGCAAATATTGTACCAGCCTTGCCTCCCCAGAATAAATCCCACTTGATCATAATGTATATTTTTTCATGTATTGCTGGATCTGGTTTGCTAATATTTTGTTGAGAATTTTAGCATCTAAATTCATCAGGGATATTGGCCTATAATTTTTTTTCTTTGTATTGTCTTTGCCTGGTTTTGGAATCAAAATTATGCTCACCACGTAAAAGGAGCTTGAAAGTCTTCTCTCTCCTTGAATTTTTTGAAATAGCTTGAGAAGGATCGGAGTCCCACTTTGAATATTTGGTAGAATTTGCCTGTGAAGCCATCAGGCCCAGGGCTTTTGTTTGCTGGGAGTTTTTTGATAACTGTTTCGATCTCATTTGTTGTAATCGGTCTGTTTAGGTTTTCTGATTCTTCCAGATTGATTTTTGAAAGATTATATGTTTCAAGGAATTTTTCCATTTCACCTAGGTTGTCTAATTTTTTGGCATACAGTTCTTCATAGTATTTTCTTACAATCCTTTGTATTTCTGCTGTGTCAGTTGTTATTTCTCCACATTCATTTCTAATTTTACTTATTTGAGTCTCTCTCTTTTTTTCTTGGTGAATCTGGTTAAAGGTTAATCAATCTTGTTTACCTTGTCAAAGAACCAACTCTTGGTTTCATTGATCCTCTGTATTGCTTTTTTTAGCCTCTATGTCATTTATTTCCGCTCTAATCTTTATTATTCCCTTCCTTCTACTTCCTCTGTGCTTTACTTGCTGTTCTTTTTCTAGTTCTTTTAGATGCAGGGTAAAGTTGTTTATTTGAGCTTTTTCTAGTTTCTTAAAGTATGCCTGTATTTCCATGAACTTCCTTCTCCACACTGCCTTTGCTGTGTCCCATAAATTTTGAGTTGTTGTATGTTCATTTTTATTTGTTTCAAGAAATTTTTTTATTTCTTCCTTGATCTCATTGTTAACCCATTCATTATTTAATTACATGCTATTTAGTTTCCAAGTGTTTTTCAGTTTTTCTATTGTAGTTGATTTCTAGTTTCATGCCATTTTGATCTGAGAAGATACTTGATATGATTTCAATCTTCTTAAATTTGAGACTCGTTTTGTGTCCTAATATGTGGTCTATCTTAGAGAATAAACCATGAGCACTTTAAAAGAATGTATATTCTGCTGCTTTAGGGTAAAAGGTTCTGAAGATATCAATTAAATCCAGTTGATCTAGTGTGTCATTTAAGGCTGCTGTTTCTTTGTTAATTTTCTTTCTTGAGGATCTATTCAGTGATGTTAGTGGGGTATTGAAATCCCCTACTATTATAGTATTGCTGTTGATTTCGCCCTTAATGTCCATCAAAATATGCTTTATACATTTAAGTGCTCCTATATTAGGTTCACAGATATTTATAATGGTTATATCTTCCTGTTAGATTGCTCTGTTTATCATTATGTAGTGACCTTCTTTATCCCTTACTATAGCCTTTGTTTTAAAGTCTATTTTTTTAGATATAAGTATTGCTACTCCAGCTTTTTTTTCATTTCTATTTGCATAAAATGCTTTTTTCCATCCTTTTACTTTCAGTTTATGTGTATCTTTTGTTTAGAGGTGTGTCTCCTGTAGACAGCATATGTACGGGTCCTGTTTTCTTATCCATACAGCTACCCTATGTCTTTTTTTTTTTGTATTTTCCTGAAGCTAGAAACGGGGAGAGACAGTCTGACAGACTCCCGCATGAGCCCGACCGGGATCCACCCGGCACGCCCACCAAGGGCGACGCTCTGCCCACCAGGGGGCAATGCACTGCCCCTCCGGGGCATCGCTCTGTTGCGACCAGAGCCACTCTAGCGCCTGGGGCAGAGGCCAAGGAGCCATCCCCAGCGCCTGGGCCATCTTTGCTCCAATGGAGCCTCGGCTGCAGGAAGGGAAGAGAGAGACAGAGAGGAAGGAGAGGGGTAGGGGTGGAGAAACAGATGGGCGCTTTTCCTGTGTGCCCTGGCTGGGAATCGAACCCGGGACTTCTGCATGCCAGGCCGATGCTCTACCACTGAGCCAACTGGCCTTGGCCTACCCTATGTCTTTTGATTGGAGCATTTAATCCATTTACATTTAAGGTTATTATTGATATGTAGTTGTTTATTGTCATTTTATTCTTAAATCGACATTCCTCTTTACTAGATTCCAACCCCCCTTTTGTTCTGTTTACAACAAGCTCCTTAACATTTCTTGCAGCATTGGTTTGGTTGTAATGAATTCCTTGAGTTTTTTTTTTTTTTTTGTCTGGGAAGCTTTTTATTTCTCCTTCAATTTTAAGTAATAGTTTGCTGGATAAAGAAATCTTGGTTGTAGGCTCTTGTTCTACATTACTTTGAATATTTCTTGCCATTCCCTTCTGGCCTCATGTGTTTCTGTTGAAAAGTTGAATGTCATCCTTATTGGGGTTCCTTTGTAGGTGATTAACTGCTTTTCTCTTGCAGCTTTTAGTATTCTTTCTTTATCTCTTAGCTTTGGTATTTTAATTATGATGTGTCTTCGTGTAGGTCTCTTTGGGTTCATTTTTAATGGGATTCTGTGCTTCTTGAACTTGTGTGACCTTTTCCTCCATCAATTTAGGGAAGTTTTCAGCTATGATTTCTTCAGTCAAGTTCTCTATCCCTTGTTCTTTCTCTTCTCCTTCAGGAACCCTCATTATTGGAATGTTGTTTCTCTTCATGTTGTAACAGAGCTCTTTTAGAATTTCCTCAGACTTTTTGATCCTCTTTTCTTTTTGCTGTTCTGCTTCCATGCTTTCCTCTAAATTGCTGATTTTATCCTCTGCTTCATCCAGCCTGCTTTTAATTTCTTCTAGTGTAGTCTTCATTTCTGATATTGTGTTTGTCATTTATGTCTGATTCTATTTTATGATTTCAATGTCCTTTTTGATGCCTGATATCTCTTTGTTTAGGTGCTCAGTTTGTCCATCTATTGTTGCTCTAAGATCCTTGAGCATCCTAACAATCATTATTCTAAACTCTGCATCTGGTATCTTGGTTAGTTCCATCTCATTCAGTTCTTTTTCTGGGGATTTCTCTTGTTGATTCATTTGAATTGCATTTCTCTATCTTCCCATTTTGTCTCTGTATAGACTGCTCCTTTAGATGTGTTGTTTGTGTAGCTAGCTCTATATAGGGTTGGTGTTGTCTTCCTCCAGCTTTCAGTTGTGTTGTTTCTAGATCTTCTTGGGTTGGCTTCAGCTGTTTGTATTCCTCTGTGGGCTACTTGTCTGCTGCTACTGCTCTTTTTGCTGTTTGTGACAGTGTTTTCTATACCTTAGCTGGGTCAGGTGTGAGGAGCCTTTCCTTAAGATACCACTCTAAATGGGGTTATTAGGTCCTGAGCTGACGCTCTCCGTATCTGGCCACTGAATGTACCAGCACTGGACCTCCCTGGCCGGAACTTGGGCAGATCAGTGGGGGGGGGGGGGTGTCACTGCTTTTGACTGGCCCTTAGCAACCTTCTTGGAGCTACAAGCGATCTAGAATTTGTGGCTGCCTCTGTTGGGCCCCGATGCCATTATAAATAGCTGCACTCTTAGGCTGGCTTTTATCTACTTTTGGCTAGTGTGTGTGGCCTCTCTGTTGCTGAAGTATGGTCTTTCCACCAGCCCCCCCCCATTGCCTCCGCCTCCTCCAGCACTCAAGCACTGGTGCAGGCTCAATGACTGTAACTCTGGCTGTTCTGTGGGTACGGGGAGACTCCTCGCCTTGCTGGTCTTTGCCCCCTGGTGTCACTGTGTGGGCCATCTGGCTCCACTCCCTGTGGGCACATGGGCTGCCTCTCTGGTCTCTGCCCCCCTGTGGGCACGCTGGATGCCTCACCCCACTGGGGTCCGCCCCATGCCTGCACAGGAGATGCCTCTCCTGCAGGGTTCCACCACCCATGGGCATATGGGAGGCCTCTCTGGGCTCCACTCCCTGCCGTTGCCGCCTGCAGACTGCCTCACTGGGCTCTGCCCCTGTCCGCTGTGCGGGCCAAGCACCGCAGCCACCTCCACAGGTGGGCCCTCCCAGCCTTCAATGGGTACTCAGCAGGTTGGGGGGCTGTGTAGCCCAGACCTTACACTCAAAACCTGTGTCCCTGATGCACCCCCTGTTTCTAAGTGTCTCTCTGCACTGACTGCAGCAGGAGAGCCTCTGGTGGGTGGGGTAATTGCTTCCCTTTGCTGGCTTGGTTCTCCCGGGAAAAATGTCCACTTAAGGTTTGGGGAGTGACCCAGTACAGGGGTCAGGGTGGCTGTCACCCACAGTCTCTCCCTGTGCCCCCGAGACTACACTCTTCTCTTGCAACTCCAGTCCTCTCAGCACTCCACACTCCCGGAGCTCCGGGTAAATGGCTGTGAATGAGATTTTCTACACGGTTCCTTTAAGACAAAGCTTGGATCTGAGAGTTCTGTCTCCCTCTGGCAAACAGTAACCCGGCTCTTCTTTCAGGTAAATAGTGTACATATGCCTCCTCTAGTCTCTGGGGCTCCAGACTGGGGTTCTGGTTCTGTGGCTGATGACCCACAACTCTCTGAGCAACCCACCCTGCCATGAGAGACCCTCCAGGCCACCTCTCACTCCTGGGAGTGGGGAGGCCCTTTCCTCATCTCTGCCTTTCCTACCAGCACAGTGTGGTTCCTTTGGCAATGCTTGGTTATAGATTCCTCTTAGTTTAGTCTAAAGTTGGTTTTTCAGGATGATTTTTCCTAAGTTAAGTTGTAATCCACTTTGGTTCTGGGAGGTAGGAGTTGTAACGTCTGCCTACTCTGTCTGCCTACTCCTTTGCCATTTTCCCCTCAGGCCATTATCTCTTAAAATAAATTTTCTGTTTTCTTGTAATGCAAATCCAGCACTCCAGCTGCCATTCTGGGACTTCTCTTCACTGCTTCTCTGGATTGAATCCACATTTTCCTGGATCTCATGCATTCCTCTTTCTTGGTTTACTTAATTTGTTTCAGTATATATTCAAGTACAATATTCCCCTCATCTGCAAGGGACATGTTCCAAGAGCCCCAGCAGATGCCTGAAACCATGGACAGTAGCAAACCCTAGATATACCATTGTTTTTTCCTAAATATATATACCTATAATAAAGTTTAATTTAGAAATCAGGCACAGTAAAAGATTAACAACAATTATAATAATATAATGTAATAAAAGTTATGTGAATGGCTTGGGGCCATATTTAAGTAAAATAAGGGTTACATAAAAACAAGCACTGTGATACCATGATAGTTGATCTGATAACCAGGATGGCTACTATGAGATAAGAAACCTCCTTTTTACTAAGAGGCTTAAAAGGCATTTTATGATTTAGGCCAAGCGTTCAGAGAGATTTTGTAAATATGATTTTTATACTTGTGTGTGATTTACACCAGCTCAAGATGGACGATCGCATTCCGCTTTAGTAAGGGCTGTTATACTGTAAATGGAGATGTTTTCGTACTAGAAGGTTTTGAAAGTAAGGAGGAAGGAGACTTGGACCCCCCTCTCTTCCCCATACCTGTGAGGAAGAAGGTAAACAGCCAGGAATGCAGGAGGGGGAAGGGAGATTTGAGTAGCCCTTTCCTCTCCTCTTTCTTTCTCCTTAATAGGCGATTTACAAATGCTTATTCTCTGACATCATGTAAGCCCCATCCCATCCTAAAATCGTGTGATTGACGTATGTACGTCTAGACAAAGGAATCACAAAATCCATGTATGTGAACTTGTGTTCTGTAAAGGGTATATAAGATGTAAGAAATTTTATTTCAGAGAGCATGTGTCTTTGGAGCCACAGGTCCCACGTGCTCCATGGGCTTTAAAATCCTCTTTTTCCTCTTATACAGTTGTCTGAGTGTCTATCCTCCATTGGGTTGCTTTCCTGCAACAACTAAGTGACTAATGGGCAAACAGCATATACAGTATGGATATGCTGGTCAAAGGGATATGTCCAAGGCAGGATGGCACAAAATTTCATCACACTACTAAGAATGACTTGCAATTTAATATTTATGAATTGTTATTTTCTGGAATTTTCCATTTAGTATTTTCAGACTGTGGTTGAGCATAGCTAAATGAATCTTTGGAAAGCAAAACAGCAAATAAGGAGGGGAACTACTGTTACTTTCTAAGAAAATAGGAACTAGACTTTCTGAGTTTTTAAATGTCTTCATTCTAACCCCCATTCAATTGATAGCTTGGCAGGACAGATATCAGAGTTCAAATCCATTTTCCCAGAGTTGCCAATGAGAGGAATCCATACCAATTCTTATTCCTATTAAGGTGATCTTTTTTTTCCTCTCTGGAAGCTTTCAGTATCTTCTCTTCATTGTTGTTTTTCTAAAATTTCAAGGACATGTTTATGTATGTCTTTTTTTATTCCTTGTGCTTGGCACTGAGAAATTTCAACCAAAAGACTTGTGTTCTTTATTTGATTCTGTGGGCAGTGACTACAAGGAGCAGGAGAGGCTGGGGGGGGGGGGGCGGGCGGGGTTGTATTCTGTTTTTGATAAGCTACTGTTTTCACAGGTGTGTCGTGTTTCCCCCAAAGACAAACACAGGAATTCCAAGGATTCCCACCTGGGTATCTGCTCTGTGGACCCACCAGATCATCCTAATCTGTTGAAATCTCTCCATCCTACATGGATGATTCTGTATTATTTTTTGACAAATTCCTATTCTCTACATTTCCCCTTCTTTCTTTGCAAACTCCAGCTAGTCAGATGTTGAAATTCTTGAATTGGTCTTGTCTCTTCCGCCAGTCTCTGCTTCTCTCCATGTGTGTGCACATGCATGCATATGCCTGCCAGAGATATCCTTAACTTTAGTTTCCAGGTTTTATGTTGAAATTCTTAAATTTGGTACCTATGTTTTAAAATTTTAAAAGCTCTTTTTTGTGGGTTCTCTCTGAATATAGTAATTATTTTAAAAAAGATTTTAATTTATAGGACAGTGTTAGATTTACACAAAAACTGAGAACAGTAGAGTTCCCATATACTGTATACCCAGTTTTCCCTATTATTAATATCTTACACATTAGCATTAGTTATAATTAATAAACCAATATTGATGTATTATTACTATTATTAAAGGCCACATTTTATTCACATTTCTTTAGTTTTTTTTTTCAAAATCATTCTTTTTTCTAATTGATTTTTTTTTATAAATTTTATTTTTATTTTATTTATTCATTTTTAGAGAGGAGAGAGAGAGAGAGAGAGAGACAGAAAGGGAGAGAGAGGAGAGAGAGAAGGGGGGAGGAGCTGGAAGCATCAACTCCCATATGTGCCTTGACCAGGCAAGCCCAGGGTTTCGAACCGGCGACCTCAGCATTTCCAGGTCAACGCTTTATCCACTGCGCCACCACAGGTCAGGCTTTAGTTTTTACGAAATGTCTTTTATCTGTGCCAGTATTGCATATTACATTTAGTTGTCATGCTTCCTTAGACTCCTTATAGCTGTAAAAGTTTCTTAGACTTTGCTTGTTTTGATGACCTTGACAGTTTTGAGGAGTACTGGTCTGATACCATCTAGGATGTTCCTCTATTGGAATGTGTCTTAACATGCTTTATTCTTTGTCAGTTCGTTTATGTTTGTGAGTACATGCCATGCTATACTTTATATTTGGGATCCAGGTAAGGAGCAACTAGTTGACTGTTCTGTATACCAATCTTCAGTGAATCCTGTCTAACACTTCTCATTAGATCTGCTAACTGTGAGTTACAGCCTCTCTGGGATCCTAATGAGCAACATAAAGCAGAGGAGATCACACACCGCCCCTCATTCTGGGCTGCGGGCTCCTTACCCTGCTTCTGCCTTCTATCTTCAGGAAATACTGCAAATTCCTATACACTGATTTTTTTCTCTTCTGTTCTACTCTACCATCCCCTTCATTTTCATAGGTTATTCCTCTTAAATTTCTATATTTTAACTTTAGATGATTTTGAGAAAAAAATAGGAGAATTTATCTATTCATGTTACCTTTTATCAGAAGACTCCACAAGTCCACTTCTTAAATAAAAATAAAATTTCTCCTTAGATTTAAGGAAATATAAATGTCCACTAACTCATAATTATAGCTCTGTTGTTATTTGTTTGTAATTCTCTTGGTATAGATTTAATTTATATCCCTGTCATAGTTTTTATTAAAGCTTCTGATAAAACATGGTCAAGCAGGGAAAAGAACTCACCCATATGAATTGTTTATGAAGCGACTATAAGTAGAGTCATAGGCAGGCGAAAGGAGCAGACAAGGGAATAGTGAGGCACAGGGGATGAGCAACAGAATGATACTGTTGTCATCCTAGAAGCAAAAGGACAAGAGGAGGAATAGAGTTTTGGGAGCCCACAGGCTCTAGAATTACGGAGAAGAGGCTATTCAGCAGAAGCTGTATTATAGAGAGAGAACTATGCTGAAGCAGAGAGTGGGGGAAAATGCCAACTGCTCTCTTCTCCCATCTCCTGGCCTCCTGCGCTTTGGCCAGACCCATTCAGACCCAAGTCAGCAAAGGGGACCCAAAAGGTGCAGTTTATAGGGTTAGAGCCAGGTTAAGAATAAAGCAAGGGGATAAAAGTAAGAGGTGGATAGAGAACTGGTATCAGAACAAAATATTTTTATTAGGAATATTGTTTTAATATTGAATATTAGCAATTTTACAAAACATAAATGGGAATACATAATGTGGGATATTATTTTGTATAATGGTCTTGATTAAATGTAAAAAACTATTAAGAATCCTCCTTCTCGGCCTGACCTGCGGTGGCGCAGTGGATAAAGCGTCAACCTGGAAATGCTGAGGTCACCGGTTCGAAACCCTGGGCTTGCCTGGTCAAGGCACATATGGGAGTTGATGCTTCCAGCTCCTCCCCCTTCTCTCTCTCTCTCCTCTCTCTCCCTCTCTGTCTTTCCCTCTCTCTCTCCTCTCTAAAAATGAATAAATTAAAAAATATATATAAAAAAGAAAAAGAAAAAAAAAAGAATCCTCCTTCTCATAAGCACTTCTTTAAGGGAAACAAAAACATGTAGCAGATGAGTTTAATAATAATCAAGGCCACCATGCAAATTAAGAGAAGCTCAAAGACCCTGAACATAAATCATAACCAAACTCTATATTCTTTTTCTTTTTCTTTTTCTTTTTTTTTTTTTTTTTGTGAGAGGGACAGACAGAAAGAGAGAGAGATGAAAAGCATCAACTTACAGTTGTGGCACCTTAGTTGCTCATTGATTGCTTCTCATATTTGCCTTGACCAGGGGGCTCCAGCCAGCAACCTTGGGCTTCAAGCCAGCAACCATGGTATCATTTGGATGAAACCATCCTCAAGCCAGTGACTCTCTGCTCAAGCTAGTGAGCTAGTGCACAAGCCAGTAACCTCAGGTTTCGAACCTGGGACCTTAGTGTCCCAGGTTAACGCTCTATCCACTGTGCCACCACTGGTCAGGCAAACTGTGTATTCTGAACATGAAAATTCTAAAAATCGAAGTCATACGGTGTTAGAAGTCATGACAGAGGTTACCTTAGGGTGGCTGTGACTAGGCTGGAGCCTGAGGAGCTCTAGGGTACTGCTGATGTTGTTCCTGATATGGTGTAAGCTATACAGATGTGCTCATGTTATGAAAACTCACTGATTGGTGTACTTGTGATTTGTGTGTATAAAAACTATGGCAATATATTTTTCTGCTCTTCTTTAGACATCTTTACTAACAGTCAACAAGAATTATCAGAACTAAAACAATGATGTGCATTCAACAGAAATGAAAGGAAGCCTTTAGCTTCAAGGAACTTATGATCTGCTTAGGAAAACTGAATATTTAGACATTAAATTAAGACTATTAACAAGCAATATATGAAGAATGCTATAGTAAAAACAGATCCAATATTGGCATGTAACTAATTCTCATCAGAAGGCCTAGAAATAAACACTCCCAAAGCGGGCTCTTTCTGTTGGAGACTTCTCTTTAACCTTATTGGGCAAATGCCTGGTTACAGAGGTGCTTCAGTGACTGCTGTGGGTGGCCAAGGGAGGGCTGAGCGGCTCCTCTCTTCTGCTTCATTGGGAGAGCTCTGTTTTGTCTGTTTTATACTATGGATCCTGTGTTAATTTTCATTTAACAAAAAGATTTTGCTACTAAAACAAGCTTGAAAACCACTCTCCCAGAAATCGGACCTCTAGATTTGTCTATTTCAATAGACATATATTACAGTTGAAAAAAATTTTAAAAACCTTTTAAACTCTACAAATAAAACTCATTTTAAAAAGGAAATGAAAATTACCTGAAGTAAAGGGATGAAGTCCTCCTGCTCTAGAGAGCTGCAGCTGGGCTTTGCAAGAAGACAGACAAACTTAGAGGCATCATCATTATGATTATTCAGCAACCTATGAAAGAAACAACTGTTCAGGAAGACTGGCTACAGTGAACAATGACTTCAACACAGCAGCTGGTAATCTGAGTCTCAGCTGAAAGCCATTTAAATTAAGAATCAAATGCTCTCAATGATTAAGAAAAGGGAATTTTTCCATGCTCCTGATTTTGTCAAAGGAACATCTAAATAAGAGCTCAATAACAAGGTGGTGTATTATTTTTGTAGAATGTATCTGGGGCTGAGACCACAGAGTCAACTGCACTAATGCACATAACAATACACCTGCAGGAGAATGTCCATTCAGGCTTAGCACAGAACGCCTGGACCAGAAGTCTAGAGCTGCCCATCAGTCAGAGGGACCACCATGCACCACATGAGACATAATCTGTTTGCCCAGACGGACAGACATATTCAGGGCCAACCTGACAGGGGGCTTTTAAAATTAGACTTTGAAGAATCAGGCTTAAAAAAAAAAAGGCATAGTAAGGCTTTGAGCTCCAACAATTCTGCACATCCAACTAATTGCTGGACATTCCCATTTGGATTTTATACTCTAACAGTGGAGTCAAAATATCAAAAACAAAACTTAAAACCTTCCTCTCAAAGTGAGTCCTTTTCATGGGTGACTATTTTTGTTAATGGCGATACCATCCTGAGTTATCTGGGCTTGAAATTTTGAAGTCATTTTAGACTTATTTCTCATCCTTATTATTATATTAGTCACCAAATTTTTTTGTTTTCCTTCCTTAATTACTTACTGAATGCTGACTGTGTGTCAGGTATGGGGTCTGGCTTTGAGAATACTGGGATACAAAGAAAATACAATACAGTTTTGTGCCCTGTGAGCTTATAGTCTAGGGCGAGAGCTACACCAGAAAGGTTATACTCTGATGAGACAGCGTGAGAGAATATGCACAGGGTGTCATACAAGGACCCAGGAAGGCTAATGAGATTTCATTAAAGGGGGAAGTAGGAAAGAAGGCTGTTGTGGGTCAGGAGGGTCACATGTACAAATGCCTGGTGTGAGAGTGCACGGAATATCTGGGTGGTAAGTGAAGGGGCATGAGCATGTAGGACAGAATCCTGGAGTCCCCTTTTATGTTAGATCAAGATGCCTGGGCTTTAGCCTACTCCACAGAAGAATTTTAATTTGGACAGTAATATGGACCAGATGTGTCTTTCAGAAACATCAAGCAAAAATTTATCCAAGGGCCTGAGCATGGATACTGGCAATGGGAAATAGAGAGAAGGAGGCAAATGTGGTTGAAATGAAAGTACGTAGTAGTTGATACGTGTGTGTAGAGCATGGGGGGAAGGGGTGAAAGGGGGAAGTCCGACGACTCCTAGGTTCCAGCTTGGATCACTATGTGCTTGGGATAGAGGATGAGAATACAGGAGACCTGATGAATATTCTCTCAGAATGTTTTAGGCAACCACTCCTTCCTTCCTATTTCCATTGCAACATTCAGTCCAGTGTTTTACTTCATGCTAGAATAAAAAGAGTGTCATAAAAGTCTTCACTGTTCATTCAATCTTATATTGACAATTCTCCATACTAAAGCATCCTTTGATTATATAATTCCCCTTCTCAAAAGTGTTCAGTAGCCCTCTACCATGAGTGGCTTTAAATGCCCAAGTTGATATTTAAGGCCCTCTGTAACTGGGCTGGAGCCTGCCTATACCTATCTTACTACTTTGCTAAATGAAACTTATACTCCAGGCTGCTGGCCTGACCCACTACTCTCTGAGTGTTTCCTGTGCATTCTTGCCTCTGTGCCATTTCTCATACTGTTCCACTCTCCTAGAATACTACCCCTCCCAACTTGGCTAGCTGAATGCTGGCTATTCTTTAAGGTCCAGTGAATAACCTACCTCTTCCAAAATGCCTTCTCATATAACTAAATTCTTTAGTGACCTCTGTACTATTTAATTTACATGTATGATACACACCACTGTACGATTAGCTGTCTTTGAGCTCTCTGGCACCTAAAGGGCAAGCAGTTATAGTTATTTTCTTCTTTAGCACCTAACACAGCAACTTTCACAAAGAAGATTCCCCAAAAATGTGATCTAACAGATGTATGTACTTAACTGACTTTATCTGTTACTATTAAAGCTACATGTGGTACTTATATTTATCCTCCTTATCATTCTTCAGCATGCTCAAGTCCCCCAAAGTTAAAGAGATCTACCTTTCACAAAAAGATTAGTGCAGTAGGTGCTGACAGGAACCACCTCTTAGGACTGGAAAATGGTAGGATTATCACAACAAAAAGGCAGCGAGGGCTTTGAAAAGGAGTACTTTATAAAGAAAGGATAGCACTACTCAAAATCCACAGATATGACAGACGGGAGGTACTCTGAAAAGGGAAAAGTCAAATCAGGTATGGTCTTTGCTTTTAGAAACAGGTAAATACAAAGAAAAGCTGATAATGATTTTCAGCCAATGCTAGTGGCTGGTGGGCTCTATCTGAAAGGAGAGAGGAGATGACAAAAGTCGTGAAGCTGGAGAAAGAAGGTAAACACAGCTATTCCAACCTTCTACAGCTCTTAAGATAAAGTATTGTTTTCTTAATGGACAAATGACATGTTTACATAAAAGGTAAGAGAAAGTAAAGCATAAAAAATCTGGAACAATATTACTGACTCCACTTAAGAGGACCTATGTCACAGAGCTGGTAAATCTAGGACCTCAAACAAAAAAACTGTGGAGTAATGTCTTTTCCCAAAATGTCCTCACTCTAAGAAAAACAAGTCAGAGTAGAAATAGGAAACGGACACTAGAGTAGGAAAAATAGGGCAGAGGCAGGGGAACAAGAGCCTGTTAGGTGTTATTCCACAAACCACCTGGAGGGGGCTAGGGAGCATCCACCAGAGAAGCATTGGGACAGAAGGGAAACTATTTCCTGTTATGCTGTGACTTTGTATTTGACTCCCCTCCACAAACTATATAGAGCCTATTATTGGAAATCAGCACACATGGGTGTATGTCAATATGCTTTAATTTTGTATCATTATCTGCTAGTTATTTTTGGTAGTTGGACATTTAAAATATTGTACTTTGGTATAAACTGCTTTATGGAAAGGGTAAAATTCGTAAAAAACATATATACAAAAATAAACATGTCTTTTTCAAGGTCAGTGTGATAACTCAAACCATCATGCTTAGTTGCTTAATCTCCCAAAATAACCATACTTGGGGTCTCCCCTAAAGCCTCTCTCTGGCTTTTAAAAGGCATTTAAAGAGCTCATAGAAGAGCTCCCACTAGAGGGCACAACAATCATTTTATATCTGGCCAGAAGATAAAGCTTTACTGTAAACATACACTTATCACAGAATTTTTATTTTTTATTCAGTGACAGGAGGGGAGGCAGAGAGACAGACTTCCACATGCACCCTGACTGGGATACATTTGGAAAGCCCACTAGGGGGCAATGCTCTGCCCATCTGGGGTGCTGCTCTATTGTTCAGCAACCAAGCTCATCTCAGAGCCTGAGGCAGGGGCTTTGGAACCAGCCTCAGTGCCTGGGGCCAACTTGCTCCAATCGAGCCATGGCTGCAGGAGGGAGGGAGGGAGAGAGAGAGAGAGAGAGAGAGATGGAGGGAGAGAGAGAGGGAGAGAGAGAGGGAGAGAGAGAGGGAGAAATGAGAGGGGGAGTGGTGGAGAAGCAGACAGGCATTTCTCCTGTACGCCCTGACCAAGAATCAAACCTGGGACATCTACACATCAGGCCGATGCTCTATCATTAAACCAACCAGCCAAGGCCTACAGATTTTTTTTTATTCTTTTTCTTTTTTAATTCGGTGAGAGGGGGGGAGGCAGAGAGAGACTCCTGCATGCGCCCAAACTGGGATCCACCTGGCAAGCCCACTAGGTGGCGATGCTCTGCCCATCTGGGGCATTGCTCTACTGCTCAGCAACTGAGCTCTTCTTAGCACCTGAGGTGGAAGCCATGGAGCCATCCTCAGTGCCAGGGGCCAACTCACTCCAATCGAACCTTGGCTGTAGGAGAAGAGAGAGAGAGAGAGAGAAAGAGAAAGAAGGAGAGGGGTAGAGAAATAGATCGGTGCTTCTTCTGTGTGCCCTGATTGGCAGAATTTCTTTTAAGTGAAAATAGATAGGGTCAGTTGTGCATGCTTTTTAACCTCATAAATAGTTTCCTCCAGTTCCCAAAGTGAAGACTTGTGCTTCATGTTTCCCCCCACCCCTTTGCCTTTTGCAGAAATCTCTTTTCCCTAGAGATAAAATTAAAACAATTTTTTCAGTAAAGGAATATAGCTGTGTGGCTGCTGTTAATGCTCTAGCCACCAACATAAATGTCCATCTCATCTTAGTGACACAGTCTTAAGACCAAAAACCCCCCCAAACAACTGGCTGTTACTTTCCTCAATATTATGCAGTTAATTGCAAGTAAATCGACATGATACTAGTTTTTCTTTGCTACAGTTAACCTCAGGCTAACAAACACAGGTTCCTAAAATTGTCAAAATAATTGAACTGTAAATAGTTCCAGTCCTCTCTGGTTCTAATCTTTTACAGAATAGATTTTCTTTTCTTTCCTTTTTTTTCTTTTCCTTTCCTTTCTTTTTTTTTTTCTCTCTCTCTCTCTTTCCTTTCCTTTCCTTTTTTTTTTTTAACAATCTCTCAGCTTCCTCAGAGTTGTCTCTTCAACATAATTCTCACCTCTTGCTTTTTTCCCAGATTGTTAGATGTTTTTTTGCCAACACAGCTGAACTCAGTGGTTGACGTAGATATCTCTGACAAAATACCCCTATGTAATATCCCTATTTTTTCTACTCCTGATTCACACTCCAGCTGAGGTCTTTACGGGCCTGGTACCTATCGGGATGAAAAAAGCTAGCTGAATGAAAGCTATAATACCTACATATTTCAAGTTATTGAATTCTGCTGCTATCATATGCTGATTTAAAATAACAATAATAGTAATTAATAACAGACAATCAGACCACCCAGCTGAAGTCCTGGCTTTAATGGTGGGAAAAAGGGAGAGAATCCAAGCTGACCTCCCTACTGTACAGGCTCTAGGCCCTATTTTCTTCCCCCAGGTTTGGCCAGAAATATTCCAAGGGCAAATGCTAATTCCTTCGCTGATTACTTCTGGGTAATTTGTGTGTGTGTGTGTGTGTGTGTGTGTGTGTGTGTGTGTGTGTTGCTGTTTCTAGCCTCCAAGTAATTCCCTTTTAGGACTCTTATCCACATGTTAAAAAAATAAGAAGAAAAAAAAGGCATTTCTAGATATTATCCAGCAGTTTTCCATTTGCTGTAGGAGAGGTGAAATGGTGACGATGGCTCCAACTTTGGAGTGTCACTCTGATGGTGTATGAGGAATGACTTTCCTAGGGCCCTTTTAGTCCTTGGTAGTAGGACAACTTAGAACTACTCCCTATAACAAAGTGACTAAAATCCACATGGAAAACATGAATCATTTGTAACTTTTAGCTTTGGTGTGGTTCTTCAAATGAAGTTCATTAACTGATAGTCTTATATACCCTGATTATTTTAGTGCTGATGTAATACATAAAGAACCTGGTAAACTCAACTTGCTGCTAGATTTTAAAAAATAAGAATAAATTTATTAGGCTGACCAGGTGGTGGCACAGTGAATAGAGTGTCGACCTGGATGCTAAGGATCCAGGTTCAAAACCCCAGGGTCACATGCTCGAGAGTGGGCTCATCTGGCTTGAGCACAGAGTTGCCAGCTTGAGTGTGGGATTATGGACATGACCCCAAAGTCACTGGCTTGAAGCTCAAGGTTGCTAGGTTGAGCCCAAGGTCACTGGCTTGAGCAAGGGGTCACTCGCTCTGCTGTAGCCCCCCCCCCTAGGTCAAGGCATGTTATGAAAAAGCAATCAATGAACAACTAAAGCGCCACAATTACAAGTTGATGCTTGTTATCTCTCCCTTCCTGTCTGTCCATCTCTCTAACTCTGTCTTTCTCACTAAAAAAAAAAGAATACATTTATTAATCATCTACTATGTTTTTTTCCAAGTGAGAGAGGGAAGACAGAGAGACAGACTCTGGCATGTGCCCTGACGTGGATCCACCCGGCAAGCCCTCTATGGGGTGATACTCTGTCCATCCGGGGATGTTGCTCAGCAAGTGAGCCATTTTTTAGCATCTGAGGCCCCAAGGCTCCACAGAGTCTTGCTCAAACCAATCAAGCCATGGCTGTGGGAGGGGAAGAGAGAGAGTGAGAGAAGAGGGAGGGGAAAGGGTAGAGAAGCAGATGGCTGCTTCTCCCATGAGCCCTGACTGGGAATCAAACCTGGCAAATCCACATGCTGGGCTGACGCTCTACCACTAAACCATCTGGCCAGGGCCCACCTACTATGTTCTTAAGCATTATATTACTAAGGGCTTTTGGAGGCATGAAGGGATTATAAGGCATCTGTAAGATGAATTCTGCTGCTATTATATGTGGATTTTAAATAATAATAATGATGATGAAGATAGGTAAATAGCATTTCCCACAAGTTTATCAGGAAGGGTATCTAGCCCAGAAAAGGTGAGAAAAACATATAAAGAAAGCTGATCAGTTAAAAGAGGTAGAAAGAGCAAGCTGTGACATGCTCTTAAAATGTACAAATACAACCTTTAAAGGAGAAAACAGGGGAAAAAAAAGAAGAAAGCTGGGTTTGAATTCAAGAAAACCTGTCAAGATGTTAAAGTCAAGGAGTATCTTTTTTTCTTTTTTTTGTATTTTTCTGAAGCTAGAAACCTGGAGAGACAGTCAGACAGACTCCCGCATGCGCCCCACCGGGATCCACCCGGCACGCCCACCAGGGGGCGAAGCTCTGCCCACCAGGGGGCGATGCTCTGCCCCTCCGGGGCGTCGCTCTGCCGCGACCAGAGCCACTCTAGCGCCTGGGGCAGAGGCCAAGGAGCCATCCCCAGCGCCCGGGCCATCTTTGCTCCAATGGAGCCTTGGCTGCAGGAGGGGAAGAGAGAGACAGAGAGGAAGGAGAGGGGGAGGGGTGGAGAAGCAGATGGGCGCTTCTCCTGTGTGCCCTGGCCGGGAATCAAACCCGGGACTTCTGCACGCCAGGCCGACGCTCTACCACTGAGCCAACCAGCCAGGGCTTTCTTTTCTTTTTTTTTTTTTGACAGAGACAGAGTCAGAGAGAGAGATAGCTAGGGACAGACAGACAGGAAGGGAGAGAGATGAGAAGCATCAATTCTTTGTTGCAACACCTTAGTTGTTCAGTGATTGCTTTCTCATATGTGCCTTGACCAGGGGGCTACAGCAGAGTGAGTAACCCCTTGCTCAACCCATCGACCTTTAGGCTCAAGCCAGTGACCATGGGGTCACATCTATGATCCCACATTCAAGCTGGCGATCCTACGCTCAAGCTGGTAAACCCGCACTCAAGCCAGATGAGCTTGCACTCAAGGCGGCAACCTCAGGATTTCAAACCTGGGTTCTCTGCGTCCCAGTCTGACACTCTTATCCACTGCACCACTGCCTGGTCAGGCCAGGAATGTCTTGAGAAGTGTATTATTCATTTGCTCCAGTCTGTTAACTGGAGCTTTCAAAAAGCAATAACTAAAATTGATTAGAATTCAGCTATTTTTAACAAACCAACTAGATAGAATTGTAAATTGAATCATCTGAGAATGGAAGCTGTATTTTCATGTGATGCATGTGGTTTGCTTTTATGTAACTGCTACAAAAGTTAAGTCCTAAGATCCACATTTAACAAGTAAAACTAAGAAACCATCAGTTCCTAAAGAGGTATTTCTGAAGATCAATTTCACTGCTTAGAGACATAAGATAATGGCTTATGGAAAGAATTTATGTGTGGGTGTTAATGGCTGTGAATTGTTGAATTTTACTTGTTGAAATAAAGCATAAAGGATAAATAAATGACTTTTATAAAGCACGTCATGAGTACCAGACAATTCTTTGCCTTGCTTCAGAGAAACTGCTCCCATACTTACTTTCTCCACATGGCAACAAATGACTGTGCTGACACAAATCCTGTCTTCTCTCCCCCTGCAGCTTTGAACATTGGGGTTTTCCAATAGAGAGGACAGCCACAGACCTGCACAGAAAACACCAACACAGTGTAAGCCAAGGGTCAGTGGAGAGATGGCATGGCCAAAGGGCCTTTGTGGCTTTTACCCTTCGTGCAACAGTGGACAGTGGGCCCTTGGGGGAGCCAACCTGGGTCAGAGGCAAATATACCAGAGAGCGGCACAGGAGGAACAAAATACAGGATTACATGAGTAATGAAGAAAATGGAAATCCATTTACCTTTTCATCACCCTATTCATTTATAGTGATGTTTCTTTCCCCAATCCTGACAGTTAAAGCAACCAATCTTCCCCTTCCTGCCACTCTTACATCATTTATTTTCTACTTTCTAGAAAGAAAAAAAAAATGGCTGAATGTCACAGTTGTCTATGCCCTTCCTTCTGATGGCAAAATGCAGTCACCTTTATTACTCTCCGGCACTTGGTGTTAACACTCCACCTCTATCTCCTACTCTCCTTTGCGTCTTATGTTAAGCCTCAGGTTCAAGAAGAACCAGAAAATCCTTGACTGTTTAAGAAAATAGCTATCAAATCTATTTAAATGGTTACAAGTCAGATGGAAGATAAAAGGCAAAGATCAAAATGCTATAATTTAGGTATTAGAAGCTACCACAAATGACTCCGTATTATAAAAGCCTTAGGAAGAACTGGGAGTGAATATAAAGCAACTACAATACCCAAAAAGGTAATTATTTTTCTTCCTCGATAAAAAGCTCTTTCTTTAAATTAAAAAAGTTATTCTTATAGCTTATAAGAAAGAGTTCTTACCAAATTTACCCATTATTTTTTCCCTAGAGAGAAAATTGTTCCCTCCTAGTAATGATAATATCTACATATTAGCAGAGAAATAGTTTCCAAATGTTCCCAGTTTTGTATATACACATAAAACATATCCCCAAATCTGGAACTCTTCAAAAAGACACATCTTGTTATTAGATAAAGAAATCTTTATTATTCACATTAGATCTAGAATCTGTTGAGCCCTCATCAGTCTACAAAGGGAAGTTTCTCCACTGGAGGTTGATAAGATGTGAATTCACATTAGGTTCAGGTAACATGCCTGGTGTGAAGCCTTAAGAGTCAGAGGGATCCCTATGGAAGAATGAAGGGTACCCGGTCTGCAATTAGTTATGCTGAGAACACCCAAGGCTGCTGGGTTCATGTCAGAGAGGAGAATATGGAAGGTGAGATTCAAGCCAAGAGAGGTAAATATGAGGCAGAAATAAGGTTGCTCCTGCCAGGGCTACTAAAGCACGTTCTGCAAGCACGATGGAATTTAAGATTTCTGAAGTTCAGAGTTCAAATACCTCTACTGAGGTCAAGAATGAGGGAAAGGTGTTGCTTAGCAACCAAATGGCTTGCTTATTGTGTAAATTATGATCGCCAAGGCACAAAACTCACAATATACTTTGAGTTGTAAACTGTCAAATCCACTTTCCCCAATCCCAATCCTCTCTTTCATGCAGAAAGGTGATTGGCCAAGAAAATGCTCTTAGATGTGACAGGCTATTGGCAACTGCTGGGAAAGCTGAAAGAGTAGCCTGCATTATGAAGGTGGAGGGTGCAGAGCCAGAAACACAAAGTATAGGGAGAGATTGGAACTGATTTGCCAAAGTGCTCAAAACTCCCACCTTCAGTCACTCATGGATTTTTCAGAATTGGAAGGAATTAGGAATCTTCTAGCTCAACCTTGAGAAGTGGCCACCAGTCTCACTCAGCTCTGTGCTTACTTGCCTCCCATAGCTCTTGCAACGGCTGTGGGCTTACTGTCCCCCGTGCGGCTACTGCCTCTATTGAACAGCTTATATTCCGTTGACTCCTGTTAAAATGCAGATATGTCAGCTAGTGTAGAGTATTAAATCACTGAGACATTAACACTTATAAATTTATTATGATCCAAAGGCAAAAATAAGGTAGAGAATGTTTTGAAGTAGACTGGAAAGAGCTGACCTATTTTGCTCAAAGTGGGTACCCTGAGTAAACCAGTGTTAGGGTATCAGGCCCTTGGAGAAAATGTCAAAGAAAAAAATGGGAAAGGCAGTGAATGGCAAGGGTTGCAGACATTGCACTTTGTTAAAAAAAAAGCATGGCTGGTCTGCATCTGCTTAAAAACAAAGAATTAAGGTAAAGGGAATCAGGAGATCAACATTAATCTAAGAAAATAATGGTATTAATCTGAGGGCAACAGCGTAGTCTTTTGTACCAAATGAGAGGACAAGCCAGTACCAAGTGTTTTGTTACAAAGGAAGAGAATGGATGACAAGTGAGGATACACAGAGACACAAAATGGGTTTAGGAAACTTGGGTTTACAGGAGCAGGCAAGAGTCCATGTGATAATAAAGTCACTAGAACAAAGAAACTTGATTAAGCACCTACAGTCTGAACTAAGAATGGCCTAACAACATGAAGAACTGAAAGCAAGATTGTCTAGTAAGACACGCAGGAGGATATAATCACTAATATCTGCAATATTCTTTAACATTTTATTTTATTTATTTTTAAATTTATTTATTTATTCACTTTAGAGAGGAGAGAGAAAGAGAGAGAGAAAGAAAGGGGGGAGGAGCAGGAAGCATCAACTCCCACATGTTCCTTGACCAGACAAGTGCAGGGTTTTAAACTGGTGACCTCAGCATTCCAGGTCGACGCTTTATCCACTGCGCCACCACAGGTCAGGCTTTAACATTTTAAAGTGTCTCCTCTTGTTATTCATTTGGTCTTCATGTGATCTCCATGCAGAAGAGGGCAGATATTTTTAACCCATTCTGCAATGAAGAAATAAAGGACAGAGCGCACTTGACAGGCCACAGAATGACAGGTCAAGACGGTGTTACATCAGCCAGAAGAGCGGCTGGAGGGCTTTGCATGGTTCAGAAGATAGTTTCATTCTTTTTCTTCAATTTCTTGCTAGAGGCCCTGCCTCTGACATGCTTTCCTTACTGTTCCTCAGTTTCTGTTTCTACACTGCCTTTGTCCCTTCTAGATTCATTCTCTCATCTCTTCTCTCTTAAAGCTCAGGGAAAAGTGCATACTACACACTGGGAATTAAATTGGAAATGGGCATTAATCTCTCCAGCGCTGTTTGAGGTTGAAGGTGAATAAGCTAAACTTCACCAACAGATGCAAATCATGAACACAAGAGGTTTGTTTACACTTCAAATTCAAGCTGCCCTTGAAAACAGCTTTATAAACTACAAGAATCCATAAAATTGTTCATTTATTGCTGTAACTATCTCTCCTCTCATTGTCCCCTAAAGGTTGTCTTTCTTCTTTTCAAATGACCTCCTCTTGCAAGAACACAAGCACACGGAGTCCAAGGGCCGTAGGTGCAGAGTTCACTGCCCAGTGCAGGCAAGAATGGTTAGCTAAAAATAAGGATGGCTTAGAGAGCGTTCACAGACTGCCCCAGCCCAGCAAAAGCTGGTTTAATGGTGATTAGCTAACCGGAAGATGCGATTAAGTGAATTTTTAAAAATAAATGGTTTTTAAAACAAAGAAACAAAATCCAATAAAATGAGCTGATACAGTAATCCAAAACAAAACACTACAAACCAATATACTTGTATTATCTTCTGATGGCATTATACACACATTCTCACATTTATAGACAATGCTATTTTTGACTTTTTAAAGGTAGGAGCAGTTTACCTTACCACTTGCGCTGACAAATAAGGTCTATGAGCAATGAACACCGATGCTTGGCAGCCATAAATGGAATGTAGGGCTATAATCAAGTACAATTCAGACAAGTTAATCAGACATGTATGTATACTGGCTATTGTGCCACATGATGATTAGGTATAAACAGTAATTGTTATGTAAATGACTATATGGTTAAACAAAATAGCTCTCTATGTTATTAAACTTTTCTATGTTGTCAGCTTCAACACTAACCGTTTTCCTGATGACACACTGCCTGCAGATAGCCAAGCTCCTTCCTCTGGTTCCGCAGCAAGCACAGACCCATCTCTGACTTGATTACACCCTTTCCTACAACTCCTGTGACCACAGTAGGCAATCTGCTCTCTCTGAATCTGCAGAGTGCTAGAGGGTCACTGAACCCTGGAGCAGGGCAGGGATCCTGGGTATACAGGGGTCAGTGGGCCAGGGCAGGAGGGTGAAGGCAGGGGGATAGAAAGGCCAAAACAGGCTCCTCAGTCAGGGGATGGAAATATTCAGAGGACCTGAATTCAGTCTAGAGCAGGGAGCAGGTCTGACAGTGAGGTATTAATCATATGGACAGGCTCTCCAGGGGTAGTGAGCCCAGCACACCTATGTCCCTTATCTGGACAGTTTCTTCTTGTCTGCCTGCCTGAAGCAATCCGTGAAAACCTCCTGTCTCTTTCACACAGACTGTTGCCATGGTGGAAATACTCTTTTTGGCATTTATGTGGTTATCATGTTATCTCCAGATGCAGAATTCATTCATCCTTGCTAAATTCTATCTTTTGGATTTAGATTCATAGTTACAGACCGTTTATATAATTTACCATCTTGATTCATACAACAGCCATTTCTCAAAGCTTGGGGTAAGAAAATGTCAATGCACTAAAAGAAGTTATAATTTATTAGGGTGGATCTAACTTGAAGTTAGCTAATGGTATTTTAGCATATATTCAGGGGAGATAACATATGGTAGAAATAGCATAGTGCTAGGAGTCAGAGGACTTGTCTCCTGACACATTCTAGTTCTCTGACTTCAGATACGTACTTGTGAGACTTCAGTTTCCTCATATGTAAAATAGAGTGGAAACAGGTGAGCTTTTATATCTGGAATGAGAGTCTGTTTTTCATTAGAAACATCTAAGGGATAAACAAGCAAGTTATAATATTAGGAGAAAAGGGGGAATAAAAGGCAGAATTTATTCTCATTTCCCTTAAAATCATTCTATTTACAAATTGCTTAACAGTAGTAACAAATATTCTGAGATTAGAGGTAGGGAAGAGGACAGGGCATGACAGGAGTGGGGAACTCAGGGCCTTCTCCAAAGATGCAACGGAAGGGAGAACTGAGGGCCCAAACGCAGAGGTGTGCTGTGGGAGGGCAAGTGGGTCAGACTCACACGGGAAACAGTAGTTTGGGTTTTATCCTCCAACTCAAACTTTTAAACTTTATTTCAAACCTTTAAATATTTTTCCTAACAGCAGGGGACCATTCCCAATACACAGGCACACAGGTCTTGGAGCTCCCACTTGGGTCTCCTACTTGCCCACATGCAGCCTTTAGCCTACCAAACCACCCTGTCTCTTGAAGCACAGCCTGCAATCACTGCTAAATCCTGAGGTATGATCTAACTCTTCAATATACAATAAAGATAAACTGCTATGGATGGTAGGAATCCCTGAATGTTGCTGAGCTGGAGAATGGCATAATCAAATATAACATAAGTGATGGTCATGCTCAGTATTAACTGTTCTAAGAGGAGGCTGGAGGTGTAGAATCTAGTTACTAAAGATTGTTCAGAAGTCCTGGCATTAGGAGCTAGGATCTTAAAAAGCAGTTGGTAAATTGGGAAGTACCAAAGCCTTGCTTCCTAGCAGAAAATCCATTTATTTCTGAGTAGAATTACAGTGCTGAGCTGGCCTAGTGGTTCCTTGTCTGGCTTTATGACAAAGAGTTATGATTATTGGGTGAGGACAAAAAAAGAGATTTGTATTCAACACAAGGGAAATATTTCTAACAAGTAAGGCTATATTTAATGATGAAACAGGCTGCTTGGCAAGACAGCGAGTTTCCTGTCACTGAAAGCATTCAAGCAGAGAATGAATTTATGTATCAGTGATGTCATGGATGGAATTCCTATATTAAATGGGAGGCTAGACTCAAAGTCCACTACGGTTTTCTTCAAACTTAAGAGTTCCATGAAAAAGGACTTTAGCTAAAGATATATCAGGATCAAATAAAATTTTTTCAACATGGAAAAAAATAAATTTTTTTTCCATCATGCTTAAAAACAGAGCAAAGGGGCAGTGAAGAGGGAGATTAGGATTGCTAGAGAAAGGGAGATTATACATCATTTAGTAGTTGTATTACCTTGGCAATTTTCCCCATTTCATAAATATCTGCTTTCTGATCTTCAATATCCATGAAAGCAGCCTCA